>NC_043006.1:5649758-5809758 GCF_006345805.1 Octopus sinensis | reverse complement strand
ACCACGGCTTATGCCCAAACCACATCTACTACATAATACTCATAATGTTGTAAATGTAGCATAACATGAGTTTCTGCAGACCCATGGAACAAAGTCATATCATCTGGCTAAAAAACATAATTTCATAGCAGTGTTTACAAATATAAAAGTTTAAAAGGAGGTATGGTGATGGTGTAGAGTGTGTGGCTGATGGGGGTAACAAAAAAAAAATATATATTTGTATTCTATTCTTGTTTATTTGCCTTTTTACTTGTATATATATGTATATATGTGTGTGTGTGTTGAGAGAAAGTCAGAGAGAGAGAGATGATATATCTATATATATATATGTACATGCATACACACATGTATATGTGTGTATATATATATATATATGTCAAGAATAGTCAGCCGAAATTGCGAGGATAATCTGGTTCTTGACTGAAGATAGAATACTTTGAATGACCCGTCCTTGTTTTCTTTGTATCATCTATCTGGATGTTTTGTTGTCCCTTTTTGTGTCACCTAGTTGTCTGGATGTTTTGCATTCTTGTCCCATTTTGTATTATATATATATATATATATATATATATATATATATATATGAATTCTATATGAATTCTATATGTAATGCACTGAGAACCATGAGAAGTCAAATAAATGTAAATATTAGAAAGTCTTAGCTGTGATAATGAAATATATAAGAATGCAAGCACATTACTTTTATGCTTTCAATGTACAGAAAGAAAAAAAAAAAGAATTGGAAAGTCTCCTTATGGACTGTTTCATAATTTGTTGTTTACTCTTCAGAGCAGATGTATCTGATTTCTTTCCCCAAGCAACACTATTGCATATTCAGTTACTGTATAAATCAGTCAGCAATTTTACCACAGTGGACATCTTAATTAACATTTGTGTATTGTCCCTTGCTCAAATCCCTCTGCAGTTTTTCATCTTTCTCTTATTACATGTCTACATTTACATCCTAAACATTGAAATGTTATGTGAGTATGTGCGGCATGTGTGGACGTGTATGCACACAACTACATATAAAGAGAGAAAGATCAAACAGTTGACTCACATTAGCCATTGAGCACTTTGCTGTTTCACATACTCTTTTACCCTTTACTCTTTTACTTGTTTCAGTCATTTGACTGCAGCCATGCTGGAGCACTGCCTTTAGTCGAGCAAATCAACCCGGGACTTATTCTTTGTAAGCCCAGTACTTATTCTACCGGTCTCTTTTGCCGAACCGCTAAGTGACGGGGACGTAAACACACCAGCATCGGTTGTCAAGCGATGTTGGAGGGACAAACACAGACACACAAACATATACACACACACACACTTATATATATATGTATACATATATACGACGGGCTTCTTTCAGTTTCCGTCTACCAAATCCACTCACAAGGCATTGTTTGGCCCGAAGCTATAGCAGAAGACACTTGCCCAAGATGCCACGCAGTGGGACTGAACCCAGAACCATGTGGTTGGTTAGCAAGCTACTTACCACACAGCCACTCCTGTGCCTACATACATTGCAAAGTTTTGTTTAATGAATCTTGCAAACACTTGTTGGTTGTGTAATTCCCCCACTGTTTATAGCAATAATGTGTACCTATTATAGATATTTACAGATAGCTGATAGAGATACAACACCAATGGCAGGATACAAACTAGGAATTCTCAGAAGAGACTGGCAGCCATTCATGCCAACATAAAGATTACTAATTCTCTACAAGATGACACTATTTATTTTATCAATAAATGCAAAATAAAGTTTTCTCTCTCTCTACTTTCTTACTCACCTTACTTGAAATAAAACGCTATGATTCCACACCTTAACCACAGAAATCCCATAACAGCAATCACATCTTTAACTAATAGTGTAGGTTATGATTTTAGATTATATGGTATGCCATGGGGAGGGATGCAACACTTCAAGACTGATCCTTCATCAAAGAGAAGAAGAAGAAAAAACGGAACTCAACTGTTGAACAGTTTTCTTTCTGTCTCTTTTTTGGAGGAAGTTTTGGACTCAAGAAGCTCCAATCCTGTTTCGCTTCACACATATGAATCTATATGTCTATACATTATGAAGAGAAGGAGCAAAAGTGTGAAGTGTTCTAATTCCATGGCAGTGTATTTGTGTAAATCCGGATGTTTTGCAATGATGCTGGAATACTTTCTTGCTGTTTTTTGTCTGCCATTTCTTTAGTGGACACTTGATACCTGGGTTTGCTCACTCAATGTCTTAAGCCAGGTTCTGACACAGTCTCCTGAAACATCTATTTCACTGAATCTCTGAAGAATATAATGAAACTCCATTGATTCAAATCTTTCATTTTTATTTATTTTTTTCCCAAGCTTTGACTAAAATAGATGTCTGCAGAGCTTTAACATAAAACTGCTAAATTGAATTGTTGAGATCTAGCTCTTGATACTGAGAGTTCTTTAGTGTTTTCCCTTCTTCTCTTACTCACCAGAGCACTTTGCCAAAATATCTTCAATGATAAAATCTCTTGGAGACTACAATTATACTTAGACAAGTAGATGACCTCTTGGGTGAGCAGGAACATTGTCCAAAATTTGAAGCACTTTCTTGATGTTTATGCACTGTAGGAATGAAATGTGAGAAAAACTTGTCATTAAAGATCTGCATACTTAACAATGGAATGGTAATAGTTTATTGGTAGCTAGTGCATGGACAATGGAAATTAAAGGATGATGATGAGACAATCAGATGTTCCCATCATCACCACTAAAAAGTGTATACCATCTACATTTGTGTAACAAGAGGTTAGAAAATGTTCCCCACTTAAATTACAACCAGATGTGGAGGCTTTATTTACATATATAAAGCTTGGGTATTGTGGAAGGTTCACAGCCAACACAACCTAATTTCATTTCCTTAATGTACCCTGGAATTTAGAAGTTTTTCACAACTAAACAATTTTAACCTCTTGCTTTATGGTTTGATTGCCCCTCAGTCTGTGTGCTGTTCGCTCCACCATGGCTGGGTGTGATTCTATACACAGATATATATGTATATATTTATAAACTCTAAGTTACTTCCACCAGACTTTGTTTCTGAGTGTACATTGTTAGACATGGCAAAAATATGGCAGAGATGTAGCTAAATGATTGTTGGATCTCAAAGGCAGACATATGCTTTTGTACAAATCCATTCAGTTCATTTGAGTTGGAGAAAGTGTTTAATAATAATGATGATAAATAATTATTAAAAAATTAGAAGGCAGCAAGCTGGCAGAATTGTTCGCATGTTGGGTAAAAGGCTTAGCAACATTTTGTTTGTCCCTATGTTCTGAGTTCAAATTCTGCTGATGTCAACTTTACCTTTCATCCTTCTGAGGTTGATAAAATAAGAACAAGTTGAACGCTGGGGTTGATGTAATCAATTTATCCCCTCACCTAAATCTGCTGAACTTGTGCCAGAATTTGAAACCAAAAATTTAAAAAGGGTTAAAAACCAACAGAAAGGCTGAAAGTAAATTAGACTTTGGCAAATTTTATTTTTTTAAGTTAATATATTGTTTTCAACAAAAATTTTATTCAAGTTGTGTAAATTAATATAATACATATTTATATAATACATATTTGGTGGAACAGTTGTTGACCAAAACAATCTTCTACTTTTGGTCTTATTTGGTTTGTGTGTTCTGAAAGTCATCTGATCACAAAAGCAGAAAGAAAAAAATATTTTACATGTTTCTTAACTACAACAATTAAGAAATAAATTCATTAACTGCAGTTTGTGAGCACAGT
This sequence comes from Octopus sinensis, assembly GCF_006345805.1. Taxonomy (NCBI): domain Eukaryota; kingdom Metazoa; phylum Mollusca; class Cephalopoda; order Octopoda; family Octopodidae; genus Octopus; species Octopus sinensis. The sequence goes on along the minus strand of NC_043006.1, from coordinate 5,805,987 downwards.
AAATGTTCAAGTGTTGGAACTGAAGTAGTTATCCAAATTCATAGAGCAACAAAATACAATAAAAGTTATTTTACAATTCAAAAATACTTACACAAGTGAAAAGATTTACATAAAATATTTCTGAAGAATTCTGAAATCATTTTGATCAATGTCAGAAATGTGTGACTCTTAATTCCTTTTATTCTTTAAGAAGTTATTAAATATTGTAGCAAATGCTTAAGACTAAAAAATAAGCTCTATTCTTGTAGTGGTAGTAGCAGCAGCAGCAGCTGTTGCATGGTGAGTGGACATATGCCAAGTGGCATGTAGCTGGTAGTCTGACTTTATTGACCAAGTTATGATTTTTACTGGATGCCTTTTGTTTCTCTTATGCAGCTTATGAATTTCAAATAGAACACTGCCCCTACACATGGACCAGTCATACAGCTACCCCCACAGGTATCCTAGACTGCCTCCAGCCCACTAAAATGGTCACCTGACTGATCGACATGAAATTGCTCTCCAATCTCTGGTCCATCTCACTCTTCTACTGCAGTGGCCGGTGGGGTTAGCTGCTCTCCACATAAGCCTTCCCAACTTGTCTCATCTCTTCTCATTACACTTAGTGACCACTGCCATTTCACAACCTACATACAAATTACTTTCTCAGTCCATCTTGGTGTTCAACCCTCTGGAATTCATTCTTTGCCCATCATTTTTTTTTTGCCGTTATCAACTTGCAGCCGTTTAAAAGAAACATTATCTGCATTGATCTCACTGCATTTGGAAGGAATGAGAAGGCTATGGGCACAACCCTTTCCTCAAGATGAAGCTATTGAAAAAAAAAACAAAAAAAAACAAAAAAACAAAAGCATGAACATCACAGCATTTTATTTTCTTCTTTGAAAAGGAAATCAATGTATAAACTATTATAAGTTAAAATCAGATTAGGCTGAAAAAGAACCAAAAACAAAGATAGCAAAACCATTGCTTAAGTAACTGCGAGATAAGATCACAGGTAGAATTGTTTGACATGATTGGTGAGGGAGAGGGGGGGGAGAAAAGAGAGAGGGAAATCGAGAAAAGTTTCCTCATCAGATGATAAATCCTTTCAAATCTTATTTAAAGCTAATTGCAAAACAGACTAATGAACCTGTTTTAATTTCTGAAGTTTAATTGATAAATTTAACAAATGGTTACTTTTAGAATTACTATTAAAATTCATTATGATATAGCAATAATCAAATTCTAGGATGTTCCTGCGGGCAACAATCTTTGATATAATACTCTGAAACTGAACTGAAACAAAGAATTAATAATGATTTCTACTTTATGCACAAGGTCAGCAATTTTGCAGCAGGAGGGGTAAGTCAATACCATTAGCCTCAGTACTTGACAGTTACTTTATCAGCCCCCAAAAGATGAAAGGCAGAGTTGGCTTAGGCCATATTTGAACTCAGAATGTCAAAGACTGAAACAAACCCTGTAAAGCATTTTTCCCAAAGCTCCAGGGATTCTGCAAATCCACCATCCTAAACAAGGAATTGAAAATGATTATTCTTTAAAGCTAACAGTTTTTTTTAACTGATATTATCATAAAGAATGTATCATAAATTTCCACTCTATTAGAATAAACTTTATTCATTTACCTCCCCATGAGAATTACTGGTAATATCAAAAACTTTAGATTTCTTTCAATATATCTTCTGTGACAGCACACTCATTTTATCACATTTCTCAATGTTACCAAGATTGTGGAAGACTGTAGGTAATATCAGACACATTACCTAGCTGCTAATTACTTTAATGATCTTGGATAAATGAACTTTTGATAAATGAACGAAATGCCAAACTAAATTCCTTCAAATATAGAGCTCTTTACTATCTGTACAATTTTCACTAATGACAGTGATTTCTTACGTTAATACACAGCAACATATCTCATGGGGCAGGGTGTAGTCAATCTGCTAATTTATTCCAGTTTTTGACTGATACAGCAACTTCTTTTATTGACGAAAGATGAAGTAGACCTTTGTGGGATTTGAACTCAGTATTTAAAGGAATATTACAATATACAGTTTATTTTGACTATACACAGACGATATTCTTGTAGGAAAAGGGTATTGTTGACTGAAGGAATTTCAGGAGCATTTCATTAAATGAAGGGTGATGGTAAATAAAGTTAACTCTAAGGAAATTTGAAAGAATTATAGAAAGACATGATGACTAAGATACATTTGTGATACAAATAAAAACATTTTCAGTTCTCAGATGTTTTGACACAAATTTGACAGAGGCATGGCAACAGCAATATTGAGAGCATTAATTTTAGGGTAGGGGAGAATTTAGTGCAAAGGCTACTAGCAATGTTGACTGTGGCTATATTAGAGTTTATACCTAAAACCAGGCAAAAACTACCTGCACTACACTTCATAAAATATTAGTAATAATCCTTATAATAGGCACTGTCTGAAATTTCTAGAGTGGGGGGTGGAGGGGTAACTGGTATTTATTTTATTGAACGGCTAACTGGCTTCCGTGCCGGTGGCATGTAAGAGGCACCATTCGGGCGGGATCGTTACCAGCATCGCCTTACTGGCACCTGTGCCATTGCCATATGTAAAAAGATTCGAGCGAGGTCGTTGCCAGTACTGCCTGACTGGCCCCCGTGTCGGTGGCATGTAAAAACATCCACTACACTCTTGGAGTGGTTGGCTTTAGGAAGGGCATCCAGCTGTAGAAACTCTGCCAGATCAAGACTGGAGCCTGGTGCAGCCATCTGGTTCGCCAGCCCTCAGTCAAACCATCCAACCTATGCCAGCATGTGGATGTTAAACGATGATGATGATGATCTCTAAAGGAACAAAAACAAAGTTAACCTCAGAATTTTAACTCAGAACTTAAAGATGAACAAAATGCCCCTAAATTTTGTTTGGCTTGCTAATGTTTCTGCCTGCTTGCTGCATTGTAAAATATAGTTATAAAGTTTTAGAGATGGAGTATGGTTATGGCGTGTAGACAAACAGTCAGCACACCATTTAATAAAAGATAAGTAGTAATAAAGTTATGGAAACAGGGTATGGATAATTAGATCAATTCTAAGTACTTGATTGGCACTGTTTTATTGATTCTAGAAAGTTGAAAGGCAGAACCAATACTGTACATAGGAAAATAAATGGGGAAGGTCAAAACTGGAATGCCTATTCATCAAAAGCTTGCTTTGTTCAGTGCTGACTTGAGGATGTAAGAGAAAAAAAAAAAAAATCTTGAAGCCAAATGTTATAATCATTGGTTTTATGCCCACTTTTTCATGGCTTGACATAATTTCCATGGAATGTAAACAAACAATAATTGTGTATGACAATGATATTCCAACATACGATGTCAAGACACGGGTACACACACACACACACACACCATGATGGGCTTCTTTCAGTTTGTCTATCAAATCTGTTCACAAGGATTTGGCCAGCCTGGAGTTAGAAGATATTTGCTCAAGGTGCTGCACTGTGAGATTGAACCTGAAACCACATGGTTGGGAAGCATGCTTCTTGTGTACACAATCACGTCTGTGCCTAGCTGTATTACTCTTTCACTTGTTTCAGTCATTTGACTGCTGTCATGCTGGAGCACCGCCTTTTAGTTGAGCAAATCGACCCCAGGAGTTATTCTTTGTAAGCCTAGTACTTATTCTATCGGTCTCTTTTGCCAAGCCACTAAGTTACGGGGATGTAAACACACCAGTGCTCATTGTCAAGTATTATTGGTAGTGGGGCAAACACAGATGCATGCATGTGCACTAACATCCATTGTCAAGCGATGTTGGGGGGGGGGGAAACACAGACACACACATATATATATATACATATATATGACGGGCTTCTTTCAGTTTCCGTCTACCAAATCCACTCACAAGGCTTTGGTTGGACCGAGGCTATAGTAGAAGACATTTGCCCATTGTGTGTGTGTATGCAGTGGAACTGAACCCAGAACCATGTGGTTGGTAAGCAAGCTACCTACTACACAGCCACTCCTACGCCTATATTGTTGATAAATATCACAAAACAATCCTTTCTTTATATCCTATTGATCTTCTGTTACTTTGTTTTCTTCCATCTTTGCCAGAATATTCATGTCCCATGTGAGTGTTGGGTAATCTTTAATCTCAATAACGTTGAAACTATTATGTCTTGATACAAGCAGGTATGTTTTCTCAGTTTCATGAAATAATTTTGTAATTGTCTTAGCAGACTCAGAAATATGCCAGTGAAACAATCTGGGAATAATTTACAGCATTAAACTTATTTCCAGCAGAAAGATCCACTTCCCACACAAATTCATCCAATTAATAGAGAAACTAGAAGTGAATATCATCATCATCAAAGATCAATAAAGCTCCCTGTGGTTCCCTGAAAGATGAATTAAAACAATGTTTTATCTATTTGTAAGATGATCTCTTTACTTATCTTTTGATAGTCTTTTTGTATAATATCTAATGTACAGAGAAATAACCAATGCCATATAATTTGTATTAAAACTATATAATAACTTAAATAGTTTATATAACGTTTGGAATTATGAAGAGCATCCAGCTGTGGAAACTCTGCCAGATCAAGATTGGAGCCTGGTGCACCCATCTGGCTTGCCAGCCCTCAGTCAAATCGTCCAACCCATGCTAGCATGGAAAGTGGACGTTAAACGATGATGATGATATTACGCACACACACACACACACACGCATCATTGTTTTAATGTCCACTTTTCTGCTGGCAGAAGTCAGAATTTGTTGAGGCAGATTTTTACGGCTGAATGCCCTTCCTGTTAACAACACTCACTTGTTTTCGTTTAAGGTAATATTTCCCCATAGCCAGAAGATTGGAAACAAAGAACCCTGTTAGTTGTAAATGAGTGTAAACATCATATTATCATGACAAGAACACACACACACCAGACGGGTTTCTTTCAATTTTTTTTTCTCCCAAATCCATTCATAAGGCCTTGTCTGATTTGGGGCTTTAACAGAAGACACTTTTCCAAGGTACCAAGTAATGGGACTGAACCTGAAACCATAAGAAGGGAACTTCTTAACCACACAACCATGCCTGTCCATGTGTGTGTGTATATATATATATATATATATCCAGCAATTTTTTTACTAGCTTCATCTTGTCTCTTTGTTTTCTCTCCGTGTTTGCGATATGGACAATTAAGGTGGTTTTAGAGTCAGATCATGGCTGCTATTTTCAGCATGGTGGTATCTCGTAGATACCCTAATTTATACTTTTTAATATATATATATCTATATATATATATCTATGAGAGAGAGAGAGAGATACACACGCATACAAGCATTGCTAAAGAAAAAAATAGCTATAGTGCAAAAATAAGTAAAACAAAATAAAAAACAAGCAGTGTAGTAGTAGTATTTAAGTAGAGTCTAAGAGTTTTGTAACTGATGGTGTGTTAGTCATTGGAATATTTAAAAACATTAATTCACAAGACTCATTCAGTTGAAAGAATGTAACATTTGTAAAATTATGAAAAGAACAAGTTGTAATATCTGAACATTTACATACTGTGAGAGCAAAATATTTTTATGGTTGGATGCTCTTATCACGCATCACTGAATACATTGGATTACTAAAATATTCCAAGTCTCTTAAAGCGTTTGGGAAGGAATTGTCACAGCTGGTCAATCTGATAGTGTTCTACTGCCAGTCGACTCTTCAATCATTCACATTCTACACAGGCTTCAGGCTCTTTGTACAAAGGGAGTAAAAACAATTAATACCACAATCCATACATTTTTCAATTGTATTTTAATAGTTTTATGTATTTTCCTGCATTAATATGGTGGTGGGTGATTATGTCAGTGAAGGTGAAACCTATTGTCAGTCAGGTATACCAAAGCAAGCAGCATAATTCATCTTGAATAAGGGAATACCAACCATAACAAAGATTGAACTTATAGCCACAAGGTTGGTAGTTCAAAACTTGCAATAATAGGAAATAAAATTATTTTCACTGAAACACTGAAAGTTTCTTTCAAAAACAAATCAACAGAAACAAACATTTTGAATAAAAAAAAATGTAACAAATTCACTGATTGGTTATGGTATTGAAACTGAACTAGTTTCATACCTGCCAGGACTGACTGTGCATTTCAGTACCCTTGGGTTATAAATAAAGTTACTACTTTAATACAAAGGTGACAACCAAATTATTACGTTGAGGTTTTTTCCTTTTAATCACTTCAATAAAATAGCAGGCCTTTTGTGATTAATAAAATAACTAATTATTGAATATCAGTAAGTTGACAACCAATTGTTGACACATGTTGATGTTAATTTTATGAATGGTAAGTATATTCATCTAACCCTTTAGCATTTAAACTGACCATATCTGGCCTAAATATTCTGTTTTAGGTTCAAAGTGGCCAGATCCAGCCTCTCACACATTCCCTATAATGTCATTCTAAAAATAAATGATCACATTATTGGTATCTTGGAGCTGTGAGATAATGCACGATTAATTCAAAACAATGTGAATAAATAAGCAGTATATTTGACAGTGGAATGCGAAAGGGTTAAATAATCCGGTAAATACCTTAACAAAACCATAAAGATTAATTCGGTGAAGAAGGAAAATTGTATGCAAATGAAGGTGACAAACTCTTGTAAGACCTGATAAAATTGATTCTGTAGAGAATTGTCTGCATATCAAAGAGCTTCCTATAGCCAAATATCTATGTAGTTTCCACATCCAAGGTTTTATATTTTTACAAAAACATGCTCTTTTTACAGATATACTTCAAGTAAAAAATATTTGTTTTATCCTTCAAGACAGAAAAAGGACTTCAATAAGTTTACACACATACTCACAAATATAAAGATACTAAGGTATACCAAAATATTTTCAGTCTTTTGTATTTTGAGGCAAATAATTTTTCTGTGTTTCTTCCAAACATACACAGTTGTATTAAAAAGCTTGAAGGTGTTTAACGTTGGCATCATAGAAGAGGTAGAGTGTGTCTAAATAAATCTACAGTGGAGATAAAAATCTTAATTCATTCTGTGACAGGACTACAAGAAAGACTACTCACACATCTTTAAAAATTGAATATTTCATCTAATTTATTTACAGAATTGTGATTATTTTCTGTGAAAACTCATGTGTAACAGACAGTATTTTTTACAAATATTTGTGAATGTATGAATGATAATTATGTTATTGGAAACTATAAATAAAACAAAACTAATATCAAATGGTTAATTACTAATTGAATTGTGATGCATCAAGCGTTTTTCAGTTTTATTTTTTTAAACAAGTGTCCCCCATCCCCAACCAACCACAAATCTTAATCTTTTGAACCCTAAACTAACTTTATTTTAGAAATGCGTCAAGTTTATCATCATTGTCATTATTAGTATTACTCTTTTACTCGCTTCAGTCATTTGACTGCGGCCATGCTGGAGCACCGCCTTTAGTCGAATCAAATCGACCCCAGGACTTATTCTTTGTAAGCCTAGTACTTAGCGGTTCGGCAAAAGAGACCGATAGACTAAGTTACAGGTACCTAAACACACCAGCATCGGTTGTCAAGTGATACACACAGATACACAACATACACACACACATACATATACACGACGGGCTTCTTTCAGTTTCCGTCTGCCAAATCCACTCACAAGGCTTTGGTCGGCCCAAGGCTATATTAGAAGACACTTGCCCAAGGTGCCACACAGTAGGACTGAACCCGGAACCATGTGGTTTGTAAGCAAGCTACTTACTACACAGCCACTCCTGCGCCATATTATTAATATATCAAAATTTCAAAGTATAAGCTCAAGTTGTATATAAAACAACTTTGTAGCATCTTTAACCCTTTCATTACCAACCCGGCTGAAACCACAACTGGCTCTGTAGTACAAATGTCTTGTTTTCATAAGTTCTGAATTAAAATCTTCCACCAAACCTTAGTCACAGTTTATGTTCCTAACACTAGCTGAATGACAACTAAGTTATTTTACTAAATTCTTTGTTATATTTAAAGTAATTGAAAGAAACACAGAGCATCCCAAAACAAATACAGTAACAAAAGGGTTAAAAGATAATCTGGTCGAAAAAGAAATACAGTGTGACACAGCTGTTTTGGTATCACTGATTCAGTGCTGATTTATTTGACAATAGACATTTTGATGTTTCCTTATTCCCTACCTACTCTGTCCCTCTATTTGTGACTTTGAGCATATTTCTTTTCCTGTATCCGAGGAGAGGGAAAGTGCTTATTGCGTTCAATTATTAACTTGTAATGTCGCTCCCTCCCGCCCTCACTTTTTATTTGTATATTTGTGTGTGTGTGTGTGTGTGTGTGTGTGTGTGTGTGGTGTGTGTGTGTGTGTGTGTGTGTGTGTTGTGCCATACAGTACTGTCACAAAACAAACTGAATGTCCAGTTAGCTATACTTAATCAACATCCTAACAGTTGTCAAATTTTCATTATAAAACCAGAGGTAAAAATTAAAAACACTTTATTGAGCATGCATTCATTTCAGCTGGTTTCAATAATGTTAATTTAGAGTGCATCATGAATTATTATTAAATTGTTACATAAAAGACACAACAGTCGTTATTTGCATAGTATACAGACATCAAAGACGTGAGGCTGTAAATGCATTGACACTTCAGCTGGACATTGGAGCAAGTCTCATAAATTAATTAAACTAAAGATATGACTAACAAACTAGTGTACCGGTGGTTATTAGTATCTCTTGTAATATGAGCAGTCCCTAATGTAACAGATGGCTAAAATATTTCTTTATTGCCCACGAGGGGACAAACAAGGACAAAGGAATTAAGTCGATTAGATCGACTCCAGTATGTAACTGGTACAAAATTTATCGACCCCGAAAGGATGAAAGGTAAAGTCGACCTCGGTGGAACTTGAACTCAGAACGTAGCTGCAGATGAAATGCTGTTAAACATTTCGCCCAGCGTGCTAACGGTTCTGCCAGCTCGCAACCTATAACAGATGGCTAAAATATGTTAGCAGCTAATGTAGTAGTAGTAAACTGGTATCGTGTTTATTTAAAGATATTGTATATCATAACTGACACACAATGATGTTTATAAAAAAAACTTCAAAGGAAGAAGTGATCAGTAGGAATAACTGATGTTGTGGAAAAAAAACTGTAGGAAAATGTGTAGGATGTGTGGAGAAAGTTGTGGAGGGTGTTTGGTAAAACAAGGGAAAGTCTTTACAGAAAAGAGAGAGTGTGTAGATGGTGAATAGTATCAAAAACACTGTGTATGTGTGTGTGAAAGAGAGGAAAAATATATGTGTATAAATCAGTGAAGGATTGTTTTTTTTTTTTCATAAAATAATGAAATGAATAAACGGAAACTGTGTATGCTGTCATAATTACAGAGAAAAACAAAAATTGAATTGAAAAATCACATTTAAAATGAACAAAAGCATTTCATGTTTATTTATACCAAAGTAATAAAGAAATAGAAATGTTTGTTTTATAAAATATATATTTTGTCGTTTTTTTCTTGCTTTCAACAAATCAAGCAATAAATGTTTTTTTTTTTAATGTTTTCATAATATATGCATCATGTTTGGACTATTGTCATTATTTGGATAATTAAAATTGATTTCTATATGTTAAACAGCAAATTCTTGTAAGCTTCATGGAACAAAGAGTGAATGAATATATAAGAATAATTAAGGTGAATGATAATTACAGCACATAGTAGGATATTCTAGCAGAATTTACCGGAGGGTATCAACAATATTTTCATATATACACAGGACACTGTTTATTTTCAGGGATATATACAGTGGAAACAAATTATTTAGAAAATATTCTTTTTGTTTAAAATATTTGGTCTCAAATCCAGAAAAATCTTTTTGTTTGTTTTTAGATTAAACAATTGGTCTTTATTAACCATATAAGACTATTATAGCTTGATTTTGTGATTATAGACATTGAGATTAAACAAGAGGTTTGGAGACTAAACTGTAAAAAAATATTTTGTGACTAAATTGTTGACTTGTGATCAAAAAAAAAAAAGTTTGTTTTTGGACCGTTGGTAAAAACAATGGAAACAAACTAATTGGTCTTGTGATCATAAAAAATAGAAAAAAAAAACAAGCAATTTATTTTTTTCAATAAGACTGCATTTTACAGCCGTAAATATTACAGCCAAACATGGATGTTTGGACTACAAGCATTAAGATTAACCATTTCTGATTGCAATTTGTACATCCATACATTGAATTTATACAAAAAAAGTGGAAGTAAATATTTCTTTTTGCCCTCAGAAAGCTTTTAGTTAAATGATTTGAATGAAGGATTTAATTTGATGAGATTTCAACTAAATAATAACTGTAGGGATATGTGAATTAGTGAATTAAGATACCTGTGCTGTAGTTGTCGTACATGACAAACAAGCTTCAAATCTATTTTTTATTTCAAACACTTGAAGGAGAAATGGCTCGTCAAAATATTATATGAACTTTATTCCACAGACATTGATCATTAAAAAAGTCATTTTAGATATGTTTGTGTGATGGCAAATCATTCAACTAATCTAAAACAAACAGTATTGTGCGTTCTTGGCATTTTTTTGGTTTTTGTCAGAGTGGATTTTTGAATATAATTTTTGCATTTAAAAGAAATCAGAAACAACAAGAACAGGTTTTCAAATAAAACTGACTTTTGATGTCATTAACTTGGTGTTGACTTTGAATTATATTTACAATTACCAAACAAATCAGGTGTTAACTAATTCTGCTATTGCAGTGTAGAAGTGGGTGGTAGCTGCTGTTTATAAACAACAGAAGCCATAATAAAACAATTTTAAGTGGCAGTGTTAGTTGAAAATGTTAATGATGCATCCTATATTTGGGAACACTTTTGAAATGCATACATTTTGTGAAATGTAAAATATTTTACAATCTAAAATTAATGATAAAATTTCAATGTGTGGATATTCTAGAAAGCATTGAACACAAGCAGGTTATGTCATGTATATAAAGATGGTCTAGAGATTTATTTGACAGTTATAAAGAAAAATGTGCTTTTTGAGAGGCACATTCAAAAATGTAATTTATGTAGCAATACTTGAAACATACAGCAGTACTATGTAGTGCTTCACGTAAAATTCAATACTGAATACTCTGTTATAAAACAACTTTCCAGATAACCCATAGCCTGTCAGATAACAGACCAAAAAAACAATGTGATTTAAGAATAAAAGTAAATTGGTCAGATAATAAAACAAAATTTGAAAACTTAATATGATGTTGCTGTTTGTATCTGAGAACCTGATAGAATTCTACTTATGAGCCAAAATAACACTGGAAACACATAAAAAAAACCGACAAAGTTTAAGTTTCCTCAACACAATAACAATAACAAAAATAGCAACAGATATTAATGCGCATTAATTGTCTTCCATTTTAAAATTTAAATCTTAATATCTTGGAAGGAATTTTAATCATGATGATATCACTTTTGATTGGAAATCTTACTCCATATGATTTGTGTATTTTTACAATGAAAGTTCCCTAAAACTCTGGGAAAGAATTCCTGACACAGCCTTGTTTTAAGGATTTGTCTTTTGCAGAGCAATGCTTTGATTTGGATGAACACAGCTGAATAGTGAAACTAAAGCCACCAGTAAACCTTCAGTTTTGGAAGTAATTCAAGAGATCACATAGTTTTTTCATAAAATATATATATAGTATTTGGTTTTGTGAGAAATAAAGAAATAGTTTCGACTCCAGAGGTTTCGAGTGTATTACAGTGATAAAATTCAGTAGAGTGTGTATATAACACATGCTATACATCACAGCATAAAAGTCAATATTTTAAGCTGAGGGGAAAAAAATTCTACTGGAAACTATAGATCAATCTATATACCAAGTATAAAATAAGAAACTTTGCAACAAACCTGGGCTTGTAAGTTGAGCCCAAAACCTCAAGACCAACTAATCCATTTGTTGGCTAATATTCTGCAATTTATGATACATTACTTTAAAGTTTCAAAGTATATATAAACAACTCTAGAACAACGAACAATACTACTAAGTGCACTACAGGGAATATACACAAGATGATTGCTGTAATCAGAATTCCATTCAATACTTTTCGAGTGTTAAAGAGCTATTTACAAGTATAACCTTGGTATTTGGAAATAACATAGGTTCAGGAGTAGAATTAAATGTTTATTATATCTTAGAACATTTTATACTCCAGAAACTCTTTCAGGCATAAACTTAGTAACAAACCACATTATCATCATCATCATCTGTTATTTAGAATGTGTAAAGCTGGGTACACATTTTTGCTGCCAAGTTTGATTGACAATAATAAAAAATTAAAACCAAGTGTATACATATATATACATATAAATCACATCATGTGTGTATGTATGTATATATATGTCTACACACACACACACACACAAATATGTATATGTGCAAAAATTATATATATATATATATATATATATCTACACACACACAAATCATATGAATATGTGCAAAAATTATATATATATATATATATATGTATGTATGTATGTATCATATTCACACACACTCACACCCATATATCTTTTATATTAATTTATTTCCATGTTCCTAATGAAGAATTGTTAATGTTTTTGTCACAGCATTTTTAATACCGGATGCTTTTCCTATTGCTAACCATTCAAACAACGTTGGAGTGAAACTTGTATCTTGAAGCAAGCAAAGTTATGACCAGAAAATAGAATCAAAACTCTGCATATTTGTAAGTTTCACATATCTACGTTCCCTTTAATACTGTCAAAAACCATACTGTAATATGTATAGATATAATTATTTTTGGTGAATGTTGTTGTCTAGGTAAAAAATCACAGCGCTATGCTTAAAAACAAATTATGTGCTAAAACAGCAACTAAGCATTTATGGAGTGGATATCTTCATGTTTTTATGCATGGAAACAGAAAGTGTATACTGAACTGAAGGTGTGTATGTGTCTGTGTGTGTGTGTATATATATATATATATATATATATATATATATATATATATATAACTCATATTTACCTGGGAGGTACACAGCTACATATCATTATGTATATGTAGACATGAATGTATGTATACACACACAGAATATTAATTTGAGGGAAAGAATATCCTATTTTCCAAACGTTTAATTTCTCATTAGAAATGATTTTCAGGTGTACACTTCTTTGTTCAAGCTATATACACCCACTATTACTACTTTGTGTGTGTATGTGTGTGTGTGTGTGTGTTGGGTAGACAAGTACAAGATAAAGAACGTTGATTACACATAATAGAATTCATCTATTCAAAGCTTTACTCTCACTAATATTAGTCAACCTATCAGTTTATCAAATATTCTTAAATTTGAATTTATAATGAATGTATGAGCTGCATTCTTTCCAGCTTTAATCCAATCAGTCAATTTGACATGATTAATCTGATTGATGATCATTTGGGTTGGAATGGTACTGCTGATACGTAATCTGTTGCTATTACCACACAATCAGTCAAGTAGTGAAGTATCATCATTGCAGCTATAATAAATTATTATAATAATTTTAGCAGTTATTATCATGACAGCATTTCTGTACTGTCTTTCGATAGAGCTTATTAATAGGTTGTGTAAGAATATCATACTTTTCTGCAAGACAGAGAAGGCATTTTATTGGCCTTTTGATATAAGTAAACGGAATTCAATAATAGATCAATTTCTGGATATGTAGTATTTCATTTATTTTTATTTTATTATGTATTTTTTCAACATGCTCAATGAGTGTTATTCTTTGTTTTTCAATGTTAATAGAATTCTAGATTGATGCATTAGAGTCATAGTGATATATTTATCATTAAATGGACAAAATATTGTAGTGCTAGATTTGGATGGTAACTTAGACTTGATGAGTGCAGCAGTTAACTATATCAATTGTGCAGCTGGAGTTAATATTTACATCGTTTTTGTTGAAAACTCTTGTTTATATAGTTTTGAGCTCAGTGAGAAAATGGTGTCCTAATCCATAATAAAACCTTTCTATATATATATATATATCGTTTGCAACAGACAAGCTGAATATATATATATATATATATATATATATACCAAGCCTTGAATTTCTTGAACTTATATTACCTGAGACACAGAGAATATGTGTACTGTTCAAATATAAATGAAATATGCCATATAGTGCATTAGTGCAACTAGAGAGGGGTAGGGCAGAGAGGAGGACAGTCCATCCTGGGCAGCACCCCTTTTGGGTCTGCTGTAGGCAATATATGTTTTTTGTGGGGCTCAGGGGTGACAGCCACTCTAGCTACACTAGTGAAATGATAACTAATATAACTTGCCATAACGGTGATTAAATATGATTTGTTTATATGCAGTAATTTCCTCTTTCACTTTCTACATGGAGAGTTCTGACGGCCACTTAGAATAAAGGACTCAAAGATACATCTGAGAGGAAATAAACATTTAATTTATCATCATTCATCGAGCAAAATATATTTGGTTTCACCTGAAGAGCCATACGTGAAACAAGATATATTTTGTTAGAGTAATGATTATGGATTAAATGCCCATCATTAAATATATATATATATATATATATCTCCATTATCAACAATATATATATATATATATATATATATATATATAAGTGTGTGTGTGTGTATGAATGTTTCATCATGAGGTGAAACTATGAAAGACTTAACAGGTCATTGTTTTTTTTAAACAAAATTCGTTGCTCTTTAATTTGTAGAATTGCAATTCTCATCAGAATATTTGGATTTATGAGAAACTATTTTCTATTGTCAAAAAAAAAAAAAATGAAAAAAGTATGTGAAGAACCAAGTAGTGGTTGGGGTGGAATGATTAATTTTTATATGTTGTATGTAACCATGGCAACAATTTGACAGCCAAACAGCAGCAAATCCAAGATTCCAATAAAAGTCAGTAATAGTTAGGAATTATTAAACAGCATCTTATTCGCATTGGCAGGCCACATTAGTGTCATATTACCATTTTCTTTACGAAACTCTGGTTCACGGTTGATATAATCAGCAGAGAAATGCACACGGATATTGCGCTGTTTATCTCCCAGCATGCATTTCAAATTCTTCCCAACAAAGATTTTTAAATCTTGTTTGGTTATGCTGAAAAAGAGAGAGAAATAAAATAAACAAATGTACATTTGGAAAAGTATAAGAGACTGCTAGTTAATAAGAGACTGCTAGTTAATACAAATGTACATTTGGAAAAGTATAAGAGATTGCTAGTTAATGTAAAATAACTATGAAATAGATTATGCGAATGAATTTAAATCATTGAATTGAAAATCGTATACCTCCATTTAATATTCATTTTTATAAACTTAATATATACCCATGTTATTCTTAAGGTTTTTTTCTACAAAACTGGGAATTTAACGGTGGAGTCAGTGAAACGTTGGGTATATATATATGTTTCTCTCCTTGTTTCTTTCTGTGTTCCTTTCTGTGGAAGAGCATAGGCTCGAAACGTAAAAGACTTTCAATTCCCAAGCGTGATATAGTTACAAAGTCAGTTTGAAATAGTTGCAGAAGACTAGGGTGAGAGTGCATGAAATTCCAAGCCAAAGTGAGTGGTAGTAGATATAATAAAAATACACTTAATGGCATCCCAGCAACGACTGTCCCAGCATTTTGTATATCAGGGACAGAATTGTCTAACATCTTCCTTTTCTTAAGATGGTTGGGTGTGATTTGAAAGAAACTTGGTTGTTATTCTTAGCTGGGTGAACAACCATAAGGCTACTCCTAAACTATAATCTGAATGCTGGTAAGTAAGTGTTAACATACTTAAAGTGCAGCAATGATAAAATCAATCAATAACCAATAATACTCCATTTTTGCAGCTGGTATAGAAGACAACAACAGACTTTACTGTCTATGATATTAATGGTGTCTCAATTATTTGACTTATAAACAATTTTGCTCTTTGCTTTGTGTTTACTCTGTTGGTGTTTAACTGTCATATTTCTACATATAGAGATGTTTGGAATATGATGAAATACAAAGCCTTCTCCATAGCTTGTTACCCCACCCTCAACCTGTCAGAGTCACTTCTAACAAAACATCAAAAATAAATTACACCTGAATTGTAATAAAGATTATGTGTTCCAATTAATTTTCAATATAATCAAGATTTTAGAGAGGTTTAGTAACATAATAATAACTAATTTTATATACCACTGTGTCAGTGAATAAAAATAGGAACCTAAAAAAAAATTGCTCCTAAAATAAGGATCACCTTAAACAGCAAAAACAGAATCTGGATCTTAACCCGTGGACTTGTGATGCAAAGATTACAAAATACCAGCGGTGTATTTAACATTTTTTAACATATTACCAATATAATATATACACTGTAACTAAATCCGTAAATCTATTTCATATAAATGGTAAAATTATATTTAACCCTTTGCTAGATCCTGTAAAATAACCACTGCCTAAACAGGGTCGTTAGGGCTTGGGAAACTCCAGTCAGTAACATTTAATCTCTATTTATAAAACTGAAATGCGAAAAGTTTGTTTGTTTGTTTGTTTGTCTGGAACGGTTTAAAGGCCACTATATCCCGTCGGATTGACTCCAAAATTTACAGGGACATGTAAAATGAGGTGAGGATGCCAGTGGGCTAGGTTAGAAATCCCTATCTTAAAAGGTGTCATTGCTAGGGCCAAAAACGCACTTTGACAAGTCGACTCTCATTCTTTTATGTATCTGTCTTCCTCTGTCACTCACACTCACTATCTTTCCTCCCTTCCCATCACTTTCTATATATAACGTCGATAACGGCGTCTAACTCCCCTTCACTTTCTCTTTATAACTTCGTCAAACGGCGTTCTATCTCTCCCCCGCCTTCCACAGCGCTTTCACACTCTCTCTCTCTACGTCTGTCTGCATTCATACAGAGAATTATCATCGCTACCACAACCACACAATCATGAGAACAAATATTATGAATCAGATATTTATTGGGTTAATTTATATGTGTGTGTGTGTGTGTGTATCTATATATAAATATGTATATATAATGTATATATACAAAGTGTATATATCTGTATATATATATATAATTTGTATACATTTATATATACCACACTCTTACCCACGCGTAGAGTGGGTCACCTTAAGCTAGTGTATTATAAATTGAAAGTACTTTGTTGTTATTTGAAATGAATTGGCATGAATTTTAAGAGTCACAGTAGTGTGCTTGACAGTATCATTCTAGTGGTTATTGAGATGATTAACTATTGAAATAGTAAACTCTTAAGTGCTTAGCCTTTTGCAACTGTCGGAACACTGTCCTATTGACATGTAGAAACATTTATATAATTATAGGTTATGAAGGTTAATTTTAGTTCTATGTATATTAAATTTGCTAAAAATAACATTTGTCTTGTGAAGAATTCATATATGTATAAGAAAAAAACCTAACACCTTGTGACCTACTGCTACAAAATATTACCATGTAAGTAATATTACACCATGAGCATAGCTGAAACTTTACTTTTTGAGGGGAAGTTCCTGGAATTGGTCTTATATACTCTTATATACTCAGTCACCTTATACACTAATATATATAATATTGGTATTTGGTTAACTCTAAGGCAGTCCTGATTGAGCATTTTTTTTTTATTTATGTGCCCTTTTCAAGCCTAGCCAGCTCATGGGCCCAGTTTCCCGGTTTCTTTGGTGTATGTGTTCCCATTAGCTGGACGGGATGCCAGTCCATTGCAGCATTACTCAAGAAATAGGAAGAAAGAGTGAGAGAAAGTTGGGGCAAAAGAGTACAACAGGGGTCGCCACCATCCCCTGCAGGAGCCTCATGGAGCTTTAGGTGTTTTCACTCAATGAACACACATAACACTCGGTCTGGGAATCGAAACCACGATCCCCCGACTGCAAGTCCACTGCCCTAACCACTGGGCCATTGCACCTCCACAATATACATGCCAGTATTATATACTGATTGAACCTACCTATGATCAAATGCGTTTTAACATCGATCATCCTGTCCTTTTTCTTTATCTAGGACTACACTGTTCTACATGTCCTTTCTTATTTATTGTAATATGGTGCAATTCGAAAAATTGACTGCTCTTTCTAAGAACAAGTGACTGCTTCTTCATTAGACTTCCTTATACCAAGCTGGTGGTGACCACCAGAAATCATGTTAGATCATTGATGTTATGAGGTTTTGATGAAAATTTTATTTTAAAGAAAAATGTTTTTATATAGGTAGTCCCAGATTTATTGGCATTAAAATGGTTCAGTGCAATTAGTATGAAATTAATCCTCTCAAAGAAACATGATTAAAAGTACTCAAGAAAATGTAACACATCTTGTGGAAATATCACCTGAGATAAACAACTGAATTAAGTTTCAAGTACAGGTGTTCACAAAAATGTTAAAAAGATAATTTTAAAAATTCTAAAAGTACATACCGATGCCAGTTCTTGCAAATAGCACCAATCACTTCTCCAACTCTGTCTTCTTGGCCTGGATGTTGAAGGCTTACAACAAGATCATTGCCATCCTTCATGTGGAATATAATAAGTTGGTCTGTATCTGGTGACACGCTCAGACCAGTTAGCTACAATAAAATACAGAATATTTATCTTACAAATGTTATTGATGTATAGTCAGCATTTGATGTCATGGCAATTACTGTAGTGCCAAATCAGCCTTAATTGAACAGGACAAGGATAAAAAATATTGCAACAACACTGGTTTGTGTATGTGTGTATGTAGTAACTGGTATATAATGCTGGTATATATAGAGGGCGGCGAGCTGGCAGAAACGTTAGCACGCCGGGCGAAATGCTTAGCGGTATTTCGTCTGCATTACGTTGTGAGTTCAAATTCCGCCGAGTTCGACTTTGCCTTTCATCCTTTCGGGTCGATAAATTAAGTACCAGTTACCCACTGGGGTCGATGTAATCGACTTAATACCTAATGTATGTCCTTGTTTGTCCCCTCTGTGTTTAGCCCCTTGTGGGTAATAAAGAAATAGGTATATAATGCTGGCATCTTTGGGTTTAATTATTGGTATATACTACTGGTATGCTTGTGATGTTGGTATGTCAAGTTAAGTTAAGGTGGCGAGCTGGCAGAATCGTTAGCACACCGGGCGAAATGCGTAGCCATATTTTGTCTGCCATTACGTTCTGAGTTCAAATTCCGCCAAGGTCAACTTTGCCTTTCATCTTTTCAGGGTCGATAAATTAAGTACCAGTTACGCACTGGGGTCGATATAATCGACTTAATCCGTTTGTCTGTCCTTGTTTGTCCTCTCTGTGTTTAGCCCCTTGTGGGTAATAAAGAAATAGGTATATAATGCTGGCATCTTTGGGTTTAATTATTGGTATATACTACTGGTATGCTTGTGATGTTGGTATGTCAAGTTAAGTTAAGGTGGCGAGCTGGCAGAATCGTTAGCACACCGGGCGAAATGCGTAGCCATATTTTGTCTGCCATTACGTTCTGAGTTCAAATTCCGCCAAGGTCAACTTTGCCTTTCATCTTTTCAGGGTCGATAAATTAAGTACCAGTTACGCACTGGGGTCGATATAATCGACTTAATCCGTTTGTCTGTCCTTGTTTGTCCTCTCTGTGTTTAGCCCCTTGTGGGTAGTAAAGAAATAGGTGTGTCAAGTTAATGTATGTATGTAGTTACAAATATGTGTGTGCATATAATTACTGGTATATAATACTATTTTTTTGGTATTATCCTGGTACATAATATTGATGCATGAGGTTACTAGTACACAGTACTGATGTTTATGCAATTACTTGTGTATAACATTGGTTTCTGTTAGTAGTTAGCGGTCATCATCATCCTCATCATCACTGTTTAACGTCCGCTTTCCATGCTAGCATGGACTGGATGATTTGACTGAGGTCTGGCAAACCAGAAGGCTGCACCAGGCTCCAGTCTGATCTGGCAGAGTTTCTACAGCTATATGCCCTTCCTAATGCCGACCACTCCGAGAGTGTAGTGGGTGCTTTTATGTGCAATTAATCTGATTAAAGCCAGTATAAAAACAGAAATTTATCACTTACATTAACAAATGGAATTCCAGATTTCATTAATTTAAATTTCTTTTTGTGATCAAACTTGTAAAAATGTCTGTCAGTGATGGCCACGGCTCTTTCAGATGACTTGTTGTTCTTATTAATCTGATGTAAAAAAAAAAAAGAAATACAGATATAATACTAAAAAAAGGTTGACTAAAGAATATTCCTATGAAAGAACAAAGGAAGTTTCTTAGGTAGACAGAATCTTCCTTATTAGGTTAGGTAGATAGTAGTATTAGAATATTAGGTTTGGTAGATAGTATATAATACTAAAAAAGGTTTACTAAAGAATATTCCTATGAAAGAACGATGGAAGTTTCTTAGGTAGATAGCCAGAGAAAAAGAATAACAAAATAACAGCTGATGTAAATGTTGGTTGATTGTTCCAACCATGCTTTATAGTGTATAGAGAGAGAGCAAGAGAGAGAATAAGAGATATAGAGAAAGTTAATATGGGTGCCATCAGAAAAGTCAGCAAATTGGGTCAGTGGGTTCTTCACAAACTTTCCGAGTCTCATCACATGCAGAGTGTGAATGTATGCTCTTTTTTGCTGTCACATTTCATGAATGAACCTTTTTTGAACCAAATAGTGGCTGGTGGCAAGAAATGGGTTCTCTATAAAAATGTCAAGCACCGAAGACAGTGGTTAGGGAAAGGAGAAACACTGGCACCCCAGGCTAAAGAAGGTCTTCACCCATGTAAGTTTGCCTAGAGTAGAAAAGATTTTAAAGGCAGTGAGCTGGCAGAAATGTTAGCACACCGTTAGTATTTTGTCTGTCTTTATGTTCTGAGTTCAAATTCCATTGAGGTCAACTTTGCCTTTCATCCTTTCGGGGTTGATAAATTAAGTGCCAATTGTGTACTGGGGTTGATCTAATCAATAGGCCTACTCCCCAAACATTTTGGGCCTTATGCCTAGACTAGAAAAGAATATTTGTTGGTAGAGGATTAATTAAAATACGATTCAAGTAAAAATAAAAAATAATTTTCCATGGACTTTTATGAATTCACATCAGTTCCCTCGAAGCTGCTTTTATTCAGTCTGGTTTCCCTAATTGTCCACTTAATAGGTGCAGGTGTGGCTAGAAGCTTGCTTCCCAATAATAAAGTTCTGGGTTCAGTCCCACAGAATGGTACCTTGGGCAAGTGTCTTCTACTATAGCCAAGGGTTGACCAAAGCTTTGTCAGTGGATTTGATAGACAGAAACTGAAGGAAGCCCATCATATATTTGTGTGTGTGTGTGTGTGTATGTATGTATGTGTATGTCTCTGCATCTGTGTGTCCCCCAACTCCACCACTTGACAATTAGTATTGGTGTCTTTAAGTCCCATAACTTAGCAAATTGACAAGAGAGACCGACAGAATAAGTACCAGGTTTACCAAGAAGTAATTTAATTCAATAAAAAAACTCCTCAAGGTAGTGCCCCAGCATGGCCACAATCTAACGAATGAAACAAGTAAAAAATAGAAGAAAAAGATTTATGGAAAAATAAAACTTTTAATAGATAGCTCTTTGTGAAGTTCATGCTTTAAAACTATTTAAAACAGCCTGCTTGTGAAATTAACGTGTAAGTGGCTGAGCACTCCACAGACACGTGTACCCTTAACGTAGTTCTTGGGGATATTCAGCGTGACACAGAGAGTGACAAGGCCGGCCCTTTGAAATACAGGTACAACAGAAACAGGAAGTAAGAGTGAGAGAAAGTTGTGGTGAAAGAGTACAGCAGGGATCACCACCATCCCCTGCAGGAGCCTCGTGGAGCTTTAGGTGTTTTCGCTCAATAAACACTCACAACGCTCGGTCTGGGAATCGAAACCGCGATCCTACGACCGCGAGTCCGCTGCCCTAACCACTGGGCCATTGCGCCTCCAAAACTATTGTAATGACATACAGCATGAGAGACAGCTGATGAAACACATAAGAACAGCTCAGAGGTTCTGCAATGTAGCCGTAACATGTTCCATTCTGGTCTGTTATCCGACCAAATTGTACAATGCCATGAATGAATGTGTGGAATGCAGTATGAAATTTATGGTACATTGATTTTGTTTTGTTGTTTAGTTTCTCCATGCATGATTGAAGGCTTTGATAACAATATCGATTCCCTGGGATACATTAACTGTAGTCGGCAATCCAACTACATTTGTTTGTCATAGGTTAAAAAACTATTATTGTATAGTTGTGTGTTTTATGTCTGTTTGGATCAATCAGGCATTTCCCTTGGTATTATGCAATGGAGAACTTAATTGAAGAAAAATATTTTGTAGGTTATAAAATTGCATGTATTTTCTGGGATTATCTAGGGATTACAACTTGGAAAATTTAATCATTTCACTTAAAATATGAGATTTATTTAAAACAAGACCTAACTATGGCATTAAAGTATTGAGTAAATTATCAAGAAAAAAAAATTACTGAAAATGGAGAATTTATGTAAGTGATCTATTTTTTATTCTTTTCTTTTCTTTTATTCTTTTACTTGTTTCAGTCATTTGACTGCGGCCATGCTGGAGCGCCGCCTTTAATCGAGCAACTCAACCCCGGGACTTATTCTTTTTTAAGCCCAGTACTTATTCTATCGGTCTGTTTTGCTGAACCGCTAAGTAACGGGGACATAAACACACCAGCATCGGTTGTCAAGCAATGCTAGAAGAACAAACACAGACACAAACACACACATACATATATATATATATACAACGGGCTTCTTTCAGTTTCCGTCTACCAAATCCACTCACAAGGCTTTGGTCGGCCCGAGGCTATAGTAGAAGACACTTGCCCAAGGTGCCACGCAGTGGGACTGAACCCGGAACCATGTGGTTGGTAAACAAGTTACCTACCACACAGCCACTCCTGCGCCTATTTATTTAGATTAACGAGGAAATAAAAAATATGAGAGTCAAAACTATTGAAAAAGTTGCAAGATGCAACGAAAATTTTAGGAGAATAAAAATAAGAAAAAAGTGGAAATTTTACTGGTGAATGTGTTACGTAATAAGGCACAAAAAGAAAATGACTCTCCCCAGACAAAAAAATATGAGAATCCTGTCAGCATGGTAATTAAAAAGATTTCAGAAATAATAACAAAAAAAAAAAGAAAAGAAAAAAAAAAAGAGTTTGTAAATTAATTTTATGTTGTAAAAAAAAAAAAAAGCAGAGGAGAAAAAAGAAAAAGCAAAAGTTACATAATGCTTCTAAAAGTTTTACGTCAGAAGAGCTTCTCAGTCAAGGGAGATAATCGATAAGAACACTGATAAGACATGAGAAAATGTTCTTTGTGTGGGTGTAGGTGAGGATGTTTGTCCATAGTGGTGTGTGTGTGTGTGTGTGTGTGTGTCTATGCTGTGTAGATGTGAATAAAACCTAATGGTATGGATGTAAAAGACAAATGGATAGACCAGAAGACAGGGTGTTTATGAGTTACAATGGGACGGTGCTTCTCGGCAGATGAAAGGATTTTTAGTTAACGGAAATAATGGACAAGAAAAGCTGTTGTAAATGCGTTTTAAAGTATGTGTCATTTGTGTTTTATGAATCAGAATCGAAATCGATCAATGGAAATTGCAGCTGAGTTACCAGTGCCGGTGGCACGTAAGAGAACCATCCAAACGTGGGCGTTGCCAGCTCCGCCCCGACTGGCCTCGTGCCGGTGGCATGTAAAAAGCACCATCCATTCGTGGCCGTTGCCAGCGCCGCCCTGACTAGCCTCGTGCCGGTGGCACGTAAAAAGCACCATCCGTTCATGGCCATTGCCAGCCTCGCCTGGCACGTAAAAAGCACCCACTACACTCATGGAGTGGTTGGCGTTAGGAAGGGCATCCAGCCGTAGAAACATTGCCAGATCAAACTGGGCCTGGTGCAGCCTTCTGGCTTCCCAGATCCCAGTCGAACCGTCCAACCCATGCTAGCATGGAAAGCTGACGCTAAACGATGATGATGAGGATGAAGAGAAAAGGCGGTAAAATGCAAGTTTATGTTCTTTAAGCATGTGTGTCTATGTGTGTGTTTGTCTATGAAGCCAGTATGCTCTGATGGATGTGTAATGTCAGTGTGCATACTCGACAGAGTGTAAGTACCTTGAGAGAAATGTTGGGCCTAAGAAGCATCAGTTGTGGTGTGCAAGAGAGACGACTACGCTGGTATGTGGGAGAGAGAGCATGAGCAAGTATGTGTTTGGTGTAGCTGATGTGAATTAAACATGATGGCATGTTTGTGTGCATGTCGTAGATAGTTGCTTAGAGAATAGAAGATGGGTTGTGTTTGTGTATATGTGGAGAGTAATGAAGGGGAAGTGTAGAGTGGAGTATGTTATAAGGAGTGACCTGTAAGAAATACTCTTTTTACTCTTACTCTTTTATTTGTTTCAGTCATTTGACTGCGGCCATGCTGGAGCACCGCCTTTAATCGAGCAACTCGACCCCAGGACTTATTTTTTTTGTAAGCCCAGTACTTATTCTATCGGTCTCTTTTGCCAAACCACTAAGTAACGGGGACATAAACACACCAGCATTGGTTGTCAAGCAGTGCTAGGGGGACAAACACAGACACACAAACACACACACGCATATATATACATATATACGACGGGCTTCTTTCAGTTTCCGTCTACCAAATCCACTCAAGGCTTTGGTCGGCCCGAAGCTATAGTAGAAGCCACATGCCCAAGGTGCCATGCAGTGGGACTGAACCCGGAACCATGTGGTTGGTAAACAAGCTACTTACCACACAGCCACTCCTGCGCCTATATGGTAATGTTTTTAAAGTAAAGACAACAAAGTATTCCGGCTGGATGAATTGTTTGCTAGTAGTTGTTGTTGTTCCCTATGCAAACAAGAGATTGCTGATCCATGGTGTAAAATAACATCACAAAGAAATGAAAATGGCTATGCCAAGGGGAATTCAAAGGATTAGCTACAAGTCTAAGAATTTGGATACTGTTTGTCAGACATCTAAAGGATGCTTTCTAAAATGGTCTGCCAATCTCTGACTAGAGTATACTCTATAAAACATGCCATGTAGTTGGCATTCTATGTCACGAATGAGGCTTTTTTCAGTACAAGTGAAGTTACCAGTGATGTAGAATGAGGGTTTAGCCCTTAGATGGTAACAATATCTTGGATGAAACGACAGTTGTTCTTGAAGAAGAAGGAATAGGTGAAGGTTACAGGTTGGGTATAGCAAGCCATAATAAAAATATAGATTAGGAAAAAAATGGGGATTGTGCCACATCTGAAGGAAGTGGAAAAAGGTGTTTAGGGTGGAAAGTGGTGAGGTTAGATTGGTAGAGACAGAAGTGCAGTAGAATGGTTATCTAAAGTGGTAAGGTGGTGGGATGGTAAGCAAGGGGATAGTAAAAGGAGTTGGTGGTAGGATAGATAGAAAGGCAGTGAGCTGGCAGAAACGTTAGCATGCCGGGCAAAATGCTTAGCAGTATTTTATCTTTCATCTGCCATTACGTTCTGAGTTCAAATTCTGCCGAGGTCGACTTTGCCTTTCATCATTTCAGGGTCGATTAAATAAGTACCAGTTACACACTGGGGGTCAATGTAATCGACTTAATCCATGTGTCTGTCCTTGTTTGTCCTCTCTGTATTTAGCCCCTTGTGGGTAGTAAAGAAATAGGTAGGATAGATACAATGTATGTGGAATATACAACAAGCTGAGTGAAAGCATCAACATCTGATTGGGGTTAACTAGGGCATATAAGATAGAGAAGATGAAGGAATTATGGAAAAAAAGATAGCATATATTTGGATGACTGAGGCAGAATGAGGTGATACCACATAAGACACATTCATTGGTGTAATATCTGTATAGCTCTAACATAGGTGCAGAGGACTGGATGAAGATTTGGGTCTCATTCAGACCAAGAAACAGATTAGCATAGTTAGGATCTATCTTGGTACCCATGTTCACCCAAGTAATTTGATGATAGAATTCAGCGAAAAATGTTGTTGAAGGTGAGAGGGTAGTTGGCCCAAGTACGTGGCACAATACCTATCTTCTCCTCTAACTATTCATTTATCACATACACACATATGTGATAGATATATCGCAAACACAACAGCACACATACCTACATATACTCTCAACATTCACTCCATACATAAGGAACATATTCTCACATCTTCCCTTTAATTCGATAAAATGCACACACATGCACTATAACACACGATACAACAACATTCTCATCCATTATCATGCTTTTCTGAAAAATTCTTCCAACAAGAAACACCATTCCATTTAATTACATCTGTCTACTGTTCTTCCACATGCAATGTCTAGTGTAGAAGTCTTACCAAACATTCACTCTTTCCCTCCTGTTTTCTTTTATTCTTATCGACAAAGAGCCAAGACCCAAAATATCAAATTTTCTTCTGTTTCTTCTTTACGTTGCAAAATTAATTACATTCATCATCATCATCATCGTTTAGCGTCCGCTTTCAATGCTAGCATGGGTTGGACGGTTCAACTGGGGTCTGTGAAGCCAGAAGGCTGCACCAGGCCCAGTCTGATCTGGCAGTGTTTCTACGGCTGGATGCCCTTCCTAATGCCAACCACTCCGTGAGTGTAGTGGGTGCTTTTTACGTGCCACCCGCACAGGTGCCAGACAGAGCTGGCAAACGGCCACGAACGGATGGTGCTTTTATGTGCCACCAGCATGGGGGCCAGGCGAGGCTGGCAAACGGCCACGAACGGATGGTGCTTTTATGTGCCACCAGCACGGGGGCCAGGCGAGGCTGGCAACGGACACGAACGGATGGTGCTTTTTACGTGCCACCGGCATTGCATTAACTAATCACAAGTCTGTTTTTGTTATATTTTTTTTTTGAAATCATTTAGTTTCCATGAATTCACTTACCTTTCTAACAAAAGAAGCAAATAAAACAGCTGAATAACCATCTTTCTTTTTTAAACTGTTCATTCGAGAAACATAATCAGCAGTATTTGTGTTTTCCTTACACTGAAATATAAGAGACCAAAACAATAGAAAGTAAAATTGAGAATAACATCAAATATAAGAAAATAACAACAACAAAGAATAACAGATATTATCAAAAGCAATACAGTATAGGCGCAGGAGTGGTTTTGTGGTAAGTAGCTTGCTTATCAACCACATGATTCCGGGTTCAGTCCCACTGTGCGGCACCTTGGGCAAGTGTCTTCTACTATCGCCTCATAGCCTCAGGCCGACCAAAGCCTTGTGAGTGGATTTGGTAGACAGAAACTGAAAGAAGCCCATCGTATATATGTATACGAAACAATTGTACCGATATATTGATCCATTCTTGTTGCTTTTTTCCTATTTGTAATCACCCCACTTTGTCGTATGGTTAACACCATATAGATTTCCGGTGCATCCTAGTTAAGGACCATATTCATGTGAATTCATTAGAACTCACTTGAATCTCAATTGCTTAAACCGTATATATATGTGTGTGTGTGTGTGTGTGTGTGTGTGTGTGTGTGTGTTTGTCTTCCCAACATCGCTTGACAACCGATGCTGGTGTGTTTACGTCCCCCATAACTTAGCAGTTCGGCAAAAGAGAGCGATAGAATAAGTACTAGGCTCACAAAGAATAAGTCCTGGGGTCGATTTGCTCAACTGAAGGCGGTGCTCCAGCATGGCCACAGTCAAATGACTGAAACAAGTAAAAGAGTAAAGAGTAACTCCAAACATTGTTAAAAACAGAATCTGTTTAATTTATCAGATAAAAGACAGGATGTCTTTTGTCTCTCATTTTAATCATTTGACTGTGGCCATGCTGGGGCACCACATACAAAAAAAAAAATTTTTCGTTCAATAAGTTGATCCCAGTATTTATTTTTATCTTTTAAGCCTGATATCAGTTTCTTTTACTGAACTGCTAAGTTACAGGGATGTAAACACACCAAAACCAGTTGTCAAGTGGTGTTGATGGACAAACACACACACACACATATATGTGTGTGTGTGTGGAGGCACAATGGCCCAGTGGTTAGGGCAGCAGACTCACGGTTGTAGGATTGCGGTTTCAATTCCCAGACTGGGCGTTGTGAATGTTTATTGAGAGAAAACACCTAAAGCACCGCGAGGCTCCGGCAGGGGTTGGTGGCGATCCCTGCTGTACTCTTTCACCACAACTTTCTCTCACTCTTTCTTCTGTTGGCCTGCAGGGTGGTGTCCTTTGAAGGCTAAAACAATGCCGGTCACAGTGATTATATATATATATATATATATATATATATATATATATATATTGTGACTGCATGTGTACCATTAGCGATTTTTTTCCTCTGTCTTCCCTTCTCTGGATCTTTCCTTCTATGTTTCTGACGAAGAGCTCCGCTCGAAACGTTAAACCCTCCTTTCCTTCTTTCCTGAGCGTCCAATAATACTATATTTGTTCCATGTCCTCGCGTTGTGTTTTTTTTGTGCTTTCTTGTTTGGATTAACTTTATATATATACTCAAATCAAATCAAATCAAATCAAACCAAACCAATCAAAATAGATGAACATCAATGGAATTTGTATCCTTGTGGTACCAGTGCTGGTGGCACATAAGAAAACCATCCGAACGGGACCGTAGCCAGTACCGCATCGACTGGCCTCCGTGCTGTGGGCACGTAACAAACACCATCTGATCGTGGCCATTCGCCAGCCTCGTCTGGCACCTGTGTCGGTGGCACATAAAAAACACCATCCAAGCGTGGCCGTCTGCCAGCCTCGTCTGGCACCTGTGTCGGTGGCACATAAAAACACCATCCGAGCGTAGCCGTCGCCAGCCTCGTCTGGCACCTGTGTCGGTGGCACATAAAAACACCATCCGAGCGTAGCCGTCGCCAGCCTCGTCTGGCACCTGTGTCGGTGGCACATAAAAAACACCATCCAAGCGTGGCCGTCTGCCAGCCTCGTCTGGCACCTGTGTCGGTGGCACATAAAATCACCCACTACACTCTCGGAGTGGTTGGCGTTAGGAAGGGCATCCAGCTGTAGAAACACTGCCAGATCTGACTGGCCTGGTGCAGCCTTCGGGCTTGCCAGACCCCAGTTGAACCGTCCAACCCATGCTAGCATGGAAAGCGGACGTTAAACGATGATGATGATGATATATATATATATTTTATATATTTTTATATACCTATATATTTTTATATATTACTTTATATTATATTTTTACTTTCTAGGTGTTGTAATGTTTTTTAAAAAAATGTATTTTTATGAATCGCTAAAGTATTAACTCTAAACCGTGATGAACTTTCTCGCACCTTCTTATATGCTTATATGCTTGTACAGATGAATTACGTTCCATCTTGTGGGATGTTTATATGTATATTCTATGATTAAATGTTCGAATTATGAAATGCTATGCGGATGACCTTGCCTTTGTTTGTTCAATAACTTTAGTTTGATATATTTGTCTCTTCCAATAGAGCACTTCTATAGCAGTCCTATTAATCTTTTTGTTCCTGACAAGAAACAATCACTGTATTATTGATATATATATATATATATATATATATATATATATACATACATATATGAAAAAGGCTTGGAAATGCCTTTATGAAAGACTGCTGAATGTAGAAAATGTGTGGGAAGAGGAGAGTCTGCCACATGTTGACCAAACTGAGGGACTGGCTACCTGAATCGACAGTTCTATGGCAGATAAAGTAATTAAGGGTATGAAGACAGGAAAAGCTCCCAGCCCAGGAAGAAGCATCATTGATGCTATATTTCTAGTGAGGCAGTAACAGAAGAAATACATTGGACTTTGTTCGCTTGGAGAAGGCCATTGACAGGCTTCCCTATACCTTATCTTGTGGTCAATGTGGAAACTAGGGATAGACGAGTGGTTGGTGATGTACAGGGATGCTACCAGTAAGGTGAGGGTTGACAATGAGTACAACAAAATATTCAGAGAAGTAAGGGTCCACCAAGTATTAGTACTCAGTCCCCTTTTGTTCATCATAGTCCTTCAGGCAATAACAGAAGAATTCAAGACAGGCTGCCCCTGGGAGGTCCTCTATGTTGAGCACCTTGCTTTTATAGCTGAATCACTACCTGAACTAGAGAAGGAGTTCCAGGTATGGAAGCAAGCCCTAGAATCAATGGGCCTTAGAGTTAACCTAGTAAAATCAAAGTCTTGGTAAGTAGAAAGGCAGACAAATCACAAATCCCTTCATGTAGATATCCTTGCTTGATCTGTAGAAAAGGCCTAGGTAGAAACTCCATAAAATGCACCCAGTGTAAGCTTTGGACACATAAAAGGTGCAGCAATATCAGAGGAAGGTTAACAGGGAAACTAGCTTTTGTATGTGGAAGATGCACAGGTACAATAAACGCTGAAAATGAGCCAAAAATAGACTCCATCAACTGCCAGTGGGGAGAGCTAGAGGTAGTAGATAGCTTCTGTTATGTAAGTGACCAAGTTAGTAGTGGAGGTGGATGCTCTGAGAGCGTAGCTGTGAAAATAAGATTAGGCCAGGCAAAGTTCAGGGAGCTCCTAGCCCGGATGGCAACAAAGGGCCTCTCTCTCAGAGTGAAAGGCAGATTGTTTGATGCCTCTGTGCAAGCAGCTATGCTGCATGGCAATGAAACATGGGCTGTTACAGCTGACGATATGTGTAAGCTTGAAAGAAACGAAGCCAGTATACTTTGCTGGATGTGTAATGTCAGTGTGCATGTTTGACAGAGTGTAAGCATCTTGAGGGAAAAGTTAGGAATAAGAGGCCTCAGATGTAGTGTGCAAGAGAGACGACTGTGTTGATATGGTCATGTGATGTGTATGGACGAGGGCAACTGTGTAAAGAAGTGCCGATCTCTAACTGTGGAAGGAACATGTGGTAGAGGTTGACCCAGGAAGACATAGGACAAGGTGGTGAAGCATGATCTTTGAACTTTGAGCCTCGTAGAGGCAATGACTGGTGACCGAGACCTTTGGTGATGTGCTGTGCTTGAGAGAATCCATCAAGCCAAGTGCATTGGTGCTGGTGGCACGTAAAGAACACCTTTCAAGCATTGGGCTTCTACTCTTTATTAAAACAAAATGGTTCCTTTTGAGCGTTGGGCCTCACAGAGGCAATGACCAAGACCTTTGGCATTATGTCATGCTTGAGAAGAAGACCCATGAAGCCGAGCAAAATTGTAATCATAGAAGATACTGGTGTCATGCAAATTGGCACCTGTGACAGTGGCGCATAAAAGCACCCCAATGTCATGCAAATGGAACCCATGCCAGCAGAACATAACAGACCCACTACACTCTCAGAGTGGTTGGCATTAGGAAGGGCATCCAGTCATAGAAAACCATGCCAAATCAGATTGGAGTCTGGTGCAGCCTTCTAGCATGCTGGTTTGATCAAACTGAATAGAGGTCAATACGGTTGAGTGAACATGTTTAGTTACAATCAAGGCACTCCAAACTTAATCTGTCTGGTGGCAGAGTGGACAGGAGTCGTTTGTATGCAGTCCAGTGGCTAAAGTTTAGGTTGTTTTAAGAACTAAAACAAATACTACTTAAAAGACAATATCCATTAAAGCTAACAGACAACGGAATAGAAATGCCCAAACAATAAATATCCAAGAACTACAAAAAACCACGCTCCAGATACATCCAATGATCTGCTCTTTATTACAACTCACAACTCAAAAAATACAGAGGTTTACAATATTATCCACCAGAATATTTCACTACTAAGACAAGACCCAAGAATGAAACAAGCATATGAAATACGCAAAATAATCAAAAGTGAAAGACAATCAAAGTCTCTGAAAAATTCCTCACAAGTGCTAAATTACCTTCCACAACTCCTACAGCAACAGTCAAACGATTCCTATCTGTATTTAAAACAACCTAAACTTTAGCCACTGGACTACATACAAACGACTCCTGTCCCCTCTTCCACCAGACAGATTAAATTTGGAGTGCTTTGATTGTAACTAAACATGTTCACTCAACTGTGTCGGCTTGCATTTTAGGTGCAAATTATACGGCTACGTGACGCTAACGCATGTATGTAGTGGAAAACATACGGAAGGTTCTAAAACTTAATCACATGTTCATTCTCTACAAACACTTGACAAAACATTCAGGTCGTTGATCATTTAGTACTACCACTAGACTCGTTCAGTCAACCGTGTCAGCCTTGACTTACCACACTAAACATTGTTACTTGATACTAACACACGGATGTAGTGGGGAACCTACAAAAATTTCTAAGACCTGTCATGTGACTGTCTTCTACCAATCAAACCCTATTCAAAACGTATACTAATTTGAGCCATGAACTTCCTATGAAAATAGGGCAAGCTTCAAATACTAGTCAGAAGCAAAACAGCTGCGACTTAAGCCAAGTGTTTGAAAATCAGTGTAAACTGTGAAACTGGTTAAACCTGTAGATAAATATTTTAACTATTCTCGGTGGATTTTCAACTTCTATTTTCTTTATATTTCTACCCGTGTGAAATAAAATAACTTTGTTGTATATATATATATATATTCATTACAATATCATAAATCAGAAGAGCATACCCTATAAAATATAGAGCAGCTGTTTATTTTTGTATGTGTAACATAGTGGCACGTAAAAAGCACCATCCGTCTGTGGCCGTTTGCCAGCTCCGTCTGGCACCTGTGCGGGTGGCACGTAAAAAGCACCCACTACACTCACGGAGTGGTTGGCGTTAGGAAGGGCATCCAGCCGTAGAAACACTGCCAGATCAGACTGGGCCTGATGCAGCCTCCTGGCTTCACAGATCCCCGGTCGAACCGTCCAACCCATGCTAGCATGGAAAGCGGACGCTAAACAATGATGATGATGATGATGATGATAAATAGTTTAGACAAATCATTGGTTTCATATCTAGTGTGAACTAGACATCTCTTCAGTTTCTCTAAACAATATATATATATATATATATATATATATATATATATATATATGATGGGCTTCTTTGAGTTTCCAAGAAGAAACATTTTATTATACAACCACTCCTGCACCTGTGTTTTGATTCCAAATTAAATTTATTTTTCCATTGCATAAATTTCACAACTTCCTAGTTTACATCAACCTGGGATAATCCTTTCTCCTCAATGTAATCCTTTTAATATTTAAGGCCAACTTCTAATTTAACTTTCAAGTCAAGCTTTCACAAAACCTCTCTTACTCTTGCCTCGTTCCTTTCTCACTTCTGGTGCCTAATTCAGTTTGTTTTTGCTTTTTCATTACCTGATGACTTTTCATATGAAAAGTTGCTACCAAAACTCACATATATGACTGAATCATCATCATCATCATTTAACATTCGCTTTCCATGGGTTGGACGATTTGACTGAGGGCTGGCGAACCAGAGGGCTGCACCAGGCTCCAGTCTTGATCTGGCAGAGTTTCTACAGCTGGATGCCCTTCCTAACGTCAACAACTCAGAGTGTAGTGGGTGCTTTTTACATGCTACCGGCACAAGGGCCAGTCAGGCAGTACTGGCAACAACCTCACTCGAATCTTTTTACGCATGCCACTGGCACAGGTGCCAGTAAGGTGATTCTGGTAACGATCACGCTCGAATGGTGCCTCTTACATGCCACCAGCACAGAAGCCAGTTAGCCGCTCTGGCAACGATCACGTTCGGAAGGTGCTCTTAGCACCCTACTAGCACGGGCACAAGTGCCAGTAAGGTGACGCTGGTAACGATCACACTTGAATGGTGCCTTTTATGTGCCACCAGCATGGAAGCCAGTTAGCCACTCTGTCAACGATCACACTTGTATGGTGCTCTTTGCACCCTGCTAGCACGGATGCCAGTCATCGAATTTGATTTTGATTTCACTTGCCTCAACAGGTCTTCGCAAGCAGAGTTTAGTGTCCAAAGAAGGAAAAGGTACGCATAAGTGGATCTCACTGAACAATGTGAAAATCATCATCATCATCATCGTTTAACGTCCGTTTTCCGCGCTAGCACGGGCTGGACGGTTCGACCGGGGTCTGGGAAGCCAGGGGCTGCACCAGGCTCCAGTCTGATCTAGCAGTGTTTCTACAGCTGGATGCCCTTCCTAACGCCAACCACTCCGCAAGTGTAGTGGGTGCTTTTTACGTGCCACCTGCACAGGTGCCATTGGCCACGATCGGTTGGTGCTTTTAACGTGCCACTGGCACGGAAGCCAGTCAAGGCGGCGCTGGCATCGGCCACGTTCAGATGGTGCTTTTTATGTGTCACCGGCACAGAAGCCAGTCGAGGCGGCGCTGGCATCGGCCACGTTCGGATGGTGCTTTTTATGTGCCACCGGCACAGAAGCCATTTGAGGCGGCGCTGGCAACGGCCACGTTCAGATGGTGCTTTTTATGTGCCACCGGCACAGGTATCACAACTACTATTTCCATTGATAATATATAAATAAATAAACCAAGCAGTATATAAGCAGTATAAGAGACTGACATTGAGTTGTAAATCTCAAGGAAATATTGAAATGTAAAAACAAGGCATTAAGGCAACACATCGGTCTCATACTTTCTCATAAAACAATCAAGAGAATTGAAATTGTTAATTTATCTCACCTGAAGGAGATAGTTGCCTTCCCATTTTCGTTTTAAACCCCATTCTGGCCGTTGCCCTTTCAACATTTCTGCTGTCAGTATTTTCATGTGAAACATTGTCCGTTCATCCTTGGGTATGGTTTCTATCTTCATCCATGCCCACCATCTATGAAAAAAGAATAACTTAGTTATGTGAATTGAACAGGTAACTTTGAAATAAATACTGAAATTGTGATATTTTATTTGCGCTTAAAACGGCAGGTTTTGATGTTATGTTAACAAAGTTTAACATAGTTTCAATCTTTTTTGAAAAGTAAAAATTTGGCATTATGTAGCTTGTTATTCTCTTTAAGTGAACATTTTTCTGGTTGAAATACACCAAAAAATGGTGAGACAGCAGTCAAAAAATCGTATAAAAAAGGGATTTTCATAGAAAAAAAAGCACCTTTTTGATGTAAATAATTTTTGGTGTTAACAATGGTCTGATTTGAATATTCTCTTCTACGGAATGAAGAGCAAGCCTTCTTCTAACATACACTCAATTTTGGTCAACTTGCGCTGCAAGGTCTTGGAGGAGATTGTGTTAGTTGAAGGCTACCAAACCTGCCACACACACACACACACACACACACACACACAGACAACTTCAGCTTTATATGTATATGTATACTTCACTGTTTCATCTATATTCATCATGTTGAATTGGATGGCTTTTCTAAAGTTAGCAAATTATGCATTATCAGGTTCTAACATTAGAAAATATGTTTTTTAGATAATCCATATTTGTAACAGAATTAATCTCAGTTTATCACTTATATTCATTTCGTGCATGTCTATACGTTCTATGTTTATTCTACGACTAAGTTGTTTAAATCTAATCTTATTTGTCAATTTTCTTAAAAATATCAGCTTCATTGATGATATCATTTTAACTCCCTAAAAAGTTTTTTTTTTACATGTGTTTCCATAGTTTCTGTGTTTTATACATTGTTAATATTCATTTTCTTTGCAAGATTTGAAGTGGGTGGGTTGGCAGTAGATTTTTATACCAAAGCCTTGTGAGTGGATTTGGTAGACGGAAACTGAAAGAAGCCCATCGTGTATATATATATATATATATATATATATATATATATATATATATATATATATATGTGTGTGTGTGTGTATATGCTTATGTGTCTGTGTTTGTCCCCACAACATTGCTTGACAATCGATGCTGGTGTGTTTACGACCCCGTAACTTAGCGGTTCGGCAAAAGAGACCGATAGAATAAGTACTAGGCTTACATAGAATAAGTCCTGGGGTCGATTTGCTCGACTAAAGGTGGTGCTCCAGCATGGCCACAGTCAAATGACTGAAACAAGTAAAAGAGTAAAGAGTAAATAGTTTGGGGCTTGTTTTTGTCAAAACAGCTTTAAAACTGGGTGTTATTCCTACTGTTAAGCAGTAAGCCAGGAAGAGTGGAACCCGTTGTCAGTCACATAAACATTGGAATGCGGAGTTATTTCCCCTGCCCATGAGAACAACAATGGCAAACGTAAAGGTTTGTATTTTTTCATTTTAACTACATAAGTATTGAATCGTATTGCCTGCAATAACAATTTGACCTATAATTGGAAGTGAAAATATAATTCTAGAAATATTCCTTACCGATGATAAGCCAATGTTAAAATAGGCATAAAGTCTTTTATGACAACAGGATAGTTCGGCCAAGTTAGATTCTTTCCATAATTCTTTCTCTTTTTTACATTCCTTGAAAATAGAAATTAATTTTAATATATTTAATACTAACATAAAATTCCAAAAGATGGACATATTAAAAAAATTAAAACTTGATAAAATTTAACAAGATAGTTATAAAAAAAAGTAAATGTAACATGAAATTCAGAATAAGGACTCAAAATTAGAACATAGAACCCAAAGTTCTTTATCTCACTGACTCCCTTAGGTCATGTGCCACTGGGAACCTATTGACTAGTGACCTTCGTTTTTACTCTTGGCTATATACTCAGTGCCACTTTGCATTGAATGACGGACTAACTTTGGCTGCAGTATTCTCAAGGGATGCCAACAAGTTCTGTGCATCACCTAGGATAGGCTTTGCTGAACCTTAGGCCATATCAGATGTTCTATTGGGAGACTCCCACATCTTAATAAAGGATGAAAACCATTCAACTACATTGATATTATTGGTGGGGACAGCATGAAACTTAAGATCAACCAAAGCTAAGAGAGACAGAGATTCTGGGTCCTGCATTGAGACGCATCTTAATTGTAGGTACTTGAAGGAGGAGTATTGTTACTGAAAATGTTTTTCTTAAGCAGCAACAAAGAATGAAGAAGCCTACATATGGTTGCTTTGCTTGCTAGAAGTAGCACAAGTCAAATTTCCTCCAAATAACATATGGCTTAAAAACATAAATATGCATTGGTAAACTAACCCTCAGATCTCTGTAAAAATATAATTAAGATAGTGACTTCAATCATTTAAAAAAGAAAACTTATATTTACAAATATATTCATATGATATTGAAATGGCTTACCTGAACAAATGCTGCATTTCATTGAAGAAACGGTGAATACGGTATTTCCTATAAGCATTTCTGATTGCATACACAGCTCGTAGCCGATTCACATATCTACGGGCTAAAGTACCACGCCACATCTAAATAGAAAAGATTGCATTATAAACACACTGATCGCATTTACCACAACAAAAATGAGATCGGAATTCAATCATCAGCGAATTTCTTGAGTTTAAAATCCCAAATTGGTCAAAGCATAACAGAAAACATGACCCAAAATAATTATTTGAAGAATCATGCTTAGTGTCTTACTAATTTGTTGAACCTATCTAGGACAGAGAATATAATTCAGTCTTTGGCTATCGTCCACAATATTGGATGCAAGTGAGGAGATCAATTCCTGTAGATGGACATAGACTGGACCCTAAGAATTACAAATGGCTTCATTTGTTTGTGTTTAAGGAACAAAGGTGAGAAGAAAGTTTAAATCAATGAGATCAAACTCCATGTCTGATTGGTCATTCAGTTTTAAATTAGTTTATACCAGAGCTGCGGTAGTGACACCACACTAACACTAACATGAGCAAACCAAAACATTTAAAATATTTTTTCGCGCTAAGAGTTGCTGAAGCATGGAACAAACTGCCGGCATCAGTTGTTAGTTGTCAGAGCACTGCATCCTTCAAAACTTCCATGCTTCCTGAGATTTGCCAACACTACACCTGATTTTCTCCCCTCCATACACACGCAAGCATGTATCTGACTCATACACTGTTCACTTTCCAGACATTTGTACATTACTGCATATGCTTTATACGCACTTTTGACAAGTTGTGGTGCACCTGAGCACTTTATACAATAATTTCATTATTATTATTATTATATGTTTACAAAGTCAGAAAACAGCACAGCTCCCATGAGTTTTGGAAACATTTTTTCATGCTAAGAGTTTCTGAAGTATGGAACAAACTGCCGGCATCAGTTGTTACTTACGGAGCACGGCATCCTTCAAAACTTCCATGCTTCCTGACATTCGCCAACACTACACCTGATTTTCTCCCCTCCATACACACAAGCAAGCATGTATCTGACTCATACACTGTTCGCTTTCCAGACATTTGTACATTACTGCATATGCTTTATACACATTTCTGACAAGTTGTGGTGCACCTGAGCACTGTATACAATAATTTCATTATATATTATATTATTCCCACAATATACCTGTCAATAGAACAAATCAGTCTGGAAAATGCATAGCTGAGTGGCAAATGGAC
Source organism: Octopus sinensis (assembly GCF_006345805.1). Lineage (NCBI taxonomy): Eukaryota > Metazoa > Mollusca > Cephalopoda > Octopoda > Octopodidae > Octopus > Octopus sinensis. The sequence goes on along the minus strand of NC_043006.1, from coordinate 5,767,513 downwards.
AGAACTAACTTGAAATAAGCAGAACATTTTGCTGGTCTACTGGACCAAGATAAAATACATACCTCACATAAACTGACCAATTGCTTCTCTAAGTCTAATTCTTACAAACATTTCTCCTAGTTTGACTAGGATACTGTTACAAGAACTCACATTGCCATGTTGCTTGACTGAGTTATTGTACAATCTGATATCATTGCTGTTTTACAGTTGGCACCTTACTGGCACTTGTGCTGGTGGCACGTGTAAAAAAAACATTCGAGCGAGGTCGTTGCGAGTGCCGCTGGACTGGCTCCTGTGCAGGTGGCACGTAAAAAGGACCATTTGAGCGAGGTCGTTGCCAGTACCACCTAACTGGCCCTCATGCCGGTGGCACATAAAAGCACCCACTACACTCTCAGAGTGGTTGGCGTTAGGAAGGGCATCCAGCTGTAGAAACTCTGCCAGATCAGATTGGAGTCTGATTCGCCAGACCTCAGTCAAATCGTCCAACCCATGCTAGCATGGAAAGCGGATGTTAAACAATGATGATGATGATGATGTTACATATACAGTTTGATATTATTACTGTTATACAGTAATAATAATAATGATATACAGAAATAATAATAGGCATTATTAAATCTCAGAATGAGATTGAAACAGTAATCGCTCGATAATGTAAAGTATAGAAGCCATCTTAACATGGCTAACCACATAGGGGGAGGGGGTGTTACTGTTGCTTTATAGCCCCAGGAGATCGTTGTCTCCAGCTGGCTTTAGACACCATTTCAGTGCCCTTGAAGTATTTGCAGAAGCATTTCAAGGGCACTGAAATGGTGTCTAAGGCCAGCTGGAGACGACGATCTTCTGGGGCTATAAAGCTACAGTAACACCTTCTCCCCCTATGTGGTTAGCCATGTTAAGATGGCTTCTATACTTTACATGAAATAATAATAGTTATGAAGGAATAATAATACAGGCTGACGCCAAACCATTCTATAATCTGATATCATTGTTGCAGTGATAATGTTTCAAATGTAAGAGAATAAAACTGCATCACTCTGTAAAAGTATCTTGGAAAACAGAAAACATTGTTAGGGAGAGATTAATAATGATTTACCTTCTGAAGAATGAGGACCAGAGACGGTATAACTTTCTCTCTTGATTCCTCTAAATAGAAAAGTATTTTGGGTGAACGTATAAAAATCTTTGTTTTGCCATATTCCACTTCTGGACTGAAATTATGTTCTGTAACGATTTCCTTAACCCCTTGTTTCACTGCACCATTATAGTTGGGCCAGGTTGCTGAGCAAATACATTTATATCTGGAAGATAGAGGAAATTTAGTCAAAGAAACTGTGATATTTTGTATCATTTAAAGATAAGCAGTCAAACATATATATATATATATATATATATATATGTTGTGTTCCAATATATCAACAACAATCATGAAATAATGATTTAATAAATTTAGCTATAGTGAGTAAATCTTCAACTTCAATTTACAATTCATATAAAATTGAAATCAAAATCAAAGTGAAATCCAATGATGGGCACGAGCACCATACGAGCATGATCGTTGACTGAGCAGCTAACCGGCTTCTGTGCCAATGGCACATAAAAGGCAACAATTAAAGGGTGATCGTTACCAGCTTTGCCTTATTGGCACTTGAGCCCTGTGCTAGTAGGGTGCTAAGAGCACCATCTGGGCATGATTGTTGTCAGAGCAGCCTACTGGCTTCCATGCTGGTGGCATGTAAGAGGCATCATTTGAGCGGGATCATTACCAATGTCACCTTACTGGCACCTGTGCTAGTGGCATGTGTAAAAAGATTCGAGTGAGGTTGTTGCGAGTACCACCTGACTGGCCCCCATGCCAGTGGCATGTAAAAAGCACCCACTACACTCACGGAGTGGTTGGCGTTAGGAAGGGCATCCAGCTGTAGAAACTCTGCCAGATCAAGATTGAAGCCTGGTGCAGCCATCTGGTTCGCCAACCCTCAGTCATACGTCTAACCCATCCTTGCATGGAAGGTGGACATTAAACGACGATGATGATGATATATATTAGTTTATAATATGAGAGTGCATAAAAGTAGCATTAGTGTTATTGAGAAGTTAGTGAGAACACAGTCATGTGTATGTACATTATTACCAAGAACATGCTATTGAACATTTATCGCAACTCAAAGGGTGCTTCAGATAGGAGTGCTACATTTTCAGACCTATATATACAGCATATATGGAGGCGCAATGGCCCAGTGGTTAGGGCAGCAGACTCGCGGTCGTAGGATCGCGGTTTCGATTCCCAGACCGGGCGTTGTGAGTGTTTATTGAGCGAAAACACCTAAAAGCTCCACGAGGCTCCGGCAGGGGTTGGTGATCCCTGCTGTACTCTTTCACCACTCTTTCTTCTGTTGGCCTGCTCGCTTAGCCAGCGGGGTGGCGTCATTCGAAGGCTAAAACAATGCGAACGCATTGTGACCAGTGATGTGTAACAACATCTGATGGTCTGGTCGGTCACGTGATCACGTGATATACAGCAAATACAACTTGGTGATTATACACTTATTTTTTTTTTACTTCTAATTAAATGTTTGGTTTTAATTAATTTTATGTATTTTCTGAAAATATATTATGTTTACGAAGGCTTTACAAGCATCTTCAGCTAGCAGGCCATGCTACAGCAGACTGATGATGAGCAAGAGTCAGAAACATGCAGGTCTCTGGATGCATGCTTAGCTGGATGGGGATGCTTGTCTCCCCTTTGTAAACATAAGGACACAGGAAATGTGTCAAAGCCGACAGGAAGTGTCGATGCTTCCTAGGGCTAAACAGCGGTGGTGTGATTCCCTTTGTGGGACTGTCACGTTAAGTTGACAGTATACAACTGCTCTATCATTCCACCACCACTCATATCTCTCTGAGATATTTAGAAATTTAATATTTCTAATATATATTTTCTGTCCCATTAATAAACATATTTGACTCTGAATGTGCATTTAGTTTCCAAAAACGATGCTCATCTCCAATTGGGGAGGTGATGTGATGTGATGACATTGGGATGGGCAATAAGTTTTATATGAACATGTTTATTAAACTCACCTACTAAGAAATCTGGTATATGTTGATCTAAAGGCAAAACCAGCTCTGCGGACTCTGACATTTTCCATTAATCCAAGATACATCACTTGATGACGGATTCTTTCATCGTCAAAGTGTACGGGAGATTTGATATCATTTGGCTTGATGCATCGCACATAATGGGGTTCCTACAGCAGAAAGGGAGCACAACCAATTAGAAGAACTTCAAAGTAAAACAAACTACGTGGGGGGGGGGGGGGGAAAGGTGGGCGTCATGGAAGATTTGGTTAGTAAAATTATAGTGTCAGAATTTTTTCAGTCTCAAAATTTACTTGTTTATAAATGTTGTTTGATTCTACACCCTTATTGTAGTAAATTAGTAAAAAACACAACATATTTCGTGACCAATATTCAAATTTCAAGAGATAAACAGGACACGACCATCATGCTTCAAATATTAATCAACTAGCAATATCGCCCGGTGTTGCTCGGGTTTGTTTCAACCCTTTAGAATTGGAATTTTTGGAAAGCAAAAATTTTGTATTATGTAGCTTGTTATTCTCATTAAGTGAACATTTTTCTGGTTGAAATACACTGAAAAATGGTGACACAGAAGTAAAAAAATCGTAAAAAATAGGGATTTTCATAGAAAAAAAAGCACCTTTTTGATGTAAATAATTTTTGGTGTTAACATGGTCCGATTTGAATTTTATCTTCTATGGAAGGAAGAGCAAGCCTTCTTCTATCATACTCTCAATTTAGGTCAACTTGCACCACAAGGTCTCGGAGGAGGTAGTGTTAGTTGAAGGCTACCAAACCTGCCATACACAGACAACTACATCTTTATATATATAGATTTTTGCCAAAGATGACACTGGAGCTTGATGCAGCCCTGCAACTTGCTAGTTCCCTGCCAAACCATCCTATCTATGTGGCAAGTTGGCTTAATCATTAGCATTCCAGGCAAAATGCCTAACAACATTTCATCCATCCTTAGGTTCTGAGTTCAAATTCTGCCAAGGTCAATTTTACCTTTCATCCTTTTTTGGGATCGATGAAAGAAGCACCGGTTGGACAGTGGGATCGATGTAATTAACTAGTCCCCTCCCCCAAAACTTAAGGCCTTTGTGCCTATAGTAGAAAGAATTATTATTAGCATTATTACGGAGTGGTTGGCGTTAGGAAGGGCATCCAGCTGTAGAAACACTGCCAGATCAGACTGGGCCTGATGCAGCCTTCTGGCTTCACAGACCCCTGTTGAACCGTCCAACCCATGCTAGCATGGAAAGTGGACGCTAAATGATGATGATGATGATGATTATTATTATTGGTATTATGTTGACAAAAACAGAAAATTAATTATACTCTAAATGTCAAGGCAAAGAAAATAAGCAAAATGAAATACTTTAATATTAAAACTGCAACATAATAATAATAATAATAATAATAATAATTGTGTACAGTGCTCAGGTGCACTACAACTCATCTAAAGTGTATATATAATCAGGTGTAGTTTCGGCGGATTTCGGAAAGCATGAGGGCCTTAAAGGATGCAGTGTCATGGCAGTTAACAACTGACGCAGGCAGTTTGTTCCATGCTTCAGCAACTCTGAGCGTGAAAAAATGTTTCCGAAAGTCATGGGAGCTGTGCTGTTTTCTGACTTTGTAGGGATGTCCACATGTGTTAGACACATGGAGATCAAAAAGGTGTTCAGTGTTGTTGTTGGTGAGGTGGTTGATAACTTTGTGGGTGTTTACCAAGTCCGTCGCCATGAACCGGAGCTTCAGTGAATCCATGCCCAGGGAAACAAGGCGCTCAGAATATGGTAGGTGTCTGATGGAGGGTATGCGTTTGGTTGCACGTCTCTGGACAGATTCCAGGAGGTCAATGTTCTGAGCAAGATAGGGGTTCAAAACTGATGATGCGAATTCCAAGTGTGGTCGTACCATAGCTGTATACAGTTTTAAATAGATGGCTGGAGAGCGGCTAACAAAAGTCTTGCTGAGTGATGCCAAGACACTCTCGGCCTTCTTGACAATTTTAGAGATATACTTTGTCCAACGCAAATCACTGCTGACAGTGATGCCTAGGTCACGCTCGCAAGAGGATTTCTTGATATCAGTGTTGTGGAGGGAGTATGTGGACGCAGGGTTTTTTCTCCCAAAATGCATGGTGGTACACTTGTCCACAGCCAGTTTCAGTTGTCAGTCTGCCAATATAAGACAGTAAGGCCATTGATGTATTTATGTATTTGTTTTGCAAGATTCCTGATGTGAAATCAGGTTAAAACTGATAATGTTTATATTTGGGGGTGGTCATATTTTGCCAATTAAACACTTCAGTTTTATTTTTATTATTTTGTCTTTGTCTAAACTCTCATCACACATCCTATGACCTCATCAGTGATACTCAATCCCATTGATATAATTTCATTAAAAAGGTTAAAAATTAGGTAGAGAGCCCAAAACCTTTGAGGAGAAAATAGGAAAAGCAACTTGGAATAAAATCTGTGTTGAGTGTGAGACCATGTGGGAAGATGGAAGCACAACATCGCCATCACTAGTGATCACTCCAAATGCCATGATGTTGACTGGATGATTGATTTTTATCCTCTCGGTATATGTTCTGGGGACACAGCAAGCGAACAGTTGTTCTGTGTGTTCATATGATACTGGCAGAAATTCTCCTCATCTGAGAAAAACCAAAGGATGTTGAGTTGGAGGGGATGCTTTGGTTTGTTCAAAAGGCTTTGTAGCGAGGTCTTTCCTCTTGTCCTCAATGGCTTGGGATAAAAATTGGCTTTTTCTCATCTTGTATGAGGAATACCGAATGCCTTCATGCACTGCCTGCCTGATAAGAAAATCAGACACTTCTATGTCCCTGGCGATAGACCTGATTGACTTGGAGGGACCGTTGTCAATCATGGCCTGGAGATCTGACCAACAAATTCAGGAGTTCTTTTCTTAGAAAGATCAGAGTGAATTTTCTGAGCTGCTGTACATTCATAATCACCACTAGACTCAATCAATAAATAAATCAATTACTCTCTCTCTCTCTCTATATATATATATATCTATCTCTCCATCTATATATATCTCTCTCTCTATCTCTCCATCTATATATATATCTCTCTCTATCTATCTCTTCATCCATCTATATATATATATATATATATATATATATATATCTAGACAGACAGACAAATGAAAAGTGGCAGTTCTGTTCTTGAGATTTCCTTAAAAACCAATTGATTAAAGTATCATACAACCCTAATAGCTTAATGATTTAAAAAAGTGAGAAATGAATAAAGAAATACTCCAAGAGATTGGAAACTGTTCATTGAGAAGCATTTGGCTATTGAGAAGAAAATCTTTAAAGTAAATAAAAGTAAGGGTTTATTTATATATATTATATGAGCAAAATAACAGGACTTACTTTGCTTGCCAAATTGGCTACAAGTGCAATTATTGAGTTTTTGAAGTTGGTACCAGCAGTCGGGGGACGTTTTGTGGTCTGAAACCAAAAAGTAAATATAAAACTAGTGCTGTATACACCGTTAGTATTATTGTGTGTGTGTGTGTGTGTGTGTGTAAGTATATATATATATATATATATATATATATATATATATATTTATAATAAGTGTAGGTGGCATACGAGTGGGTATATATTTATAAAAAAGAAGTTTGAAAACGCCACTAAATAATATAAATTTAAATTTTCTGAGAGATTTTACGTGTTTCGGTTCTTTTTGAAAAAACGAACCTTATCAAAAATATTTTTAAAAGTGTAATAAAAAAGTTCATAATTGTTTCTTACTAGTCTCAACAGAGTCCACATGGTGGTGTTTTGTGGTGGGGAGCATAACGGCTGTCTTGTGCATTGACTAGATTCATTGGCTGTAATTGGGAAAATGATCAGCAGCCAAAATAGCAGTAAGAAGCAATTACTCTTTTTACTCTTTTACTTGTTTCAGTCATTTGACTGCGGCCATGCTGGAGCACCGCCTTTAGTCGAGCAACTTGACCCCAGGACTTATTCTTTTTGTAAGCCCAGTACTTATTCTATCATTCTCTTTTTGCTGAACCGCTAAGTGACGGGGACGTAAACACACCAGCATCGGTTGTCAAGCAATGCTAGGGAACACACAAACACACATATATACGACAGGCTTATTTCAGTTTCCGTCTACCAAATCCACTCACGGGGCTATAGCAGAAGACACTTGCCCAAGATGCCACGCAGTGGGACTGAACCCGGAACCATGTGGTTGGTAAGCAAGCTACTTACCACACAGCCACTCCTGCGCCTATGAACTTTTTTATTACACTTAACTTTTTAAAATATTTTTGATAAGGTTCGTTTTTTTAAGAAGAACCAAAACATGTAAAATCTCTAAGAAAATTAAAATTTATCTTATATAGTGGCGTTTTCAAACTTCTTTTTTATAAGTAAATAAATAAATAAATATATATACATATATATATATATATAATATATATATATATATATTATATATATATATATATATATATATAGTACAAAGTAAGATAGGGGTTATGGAAATAGTATATATACTGTGCTTATGGATGTATATGTGTGTATATATGTATATGGGTATTTGGATATTTGTTTATTTTTTTATATATATATTAAATAATATGTGTATCATGTTTAATGTATTTCTACATTAAAAGTATCAGAGAAAGCTGTTTAGTCTATCATATTGAGAGAAAGACACAAAAACCTATTTCCTGAAAATTTGTCATGGAGAATCTTAATGTTAATATAAAGATATTATATCAGAGTATAATTTCCAGTAATGATGTTAGCAAAATTTTAGATCATTTAATTTCTTTGGTTCCTGTTGTGTTTTGGAGAGTAACCTCTGTATTCTGTACTGAATGGAGCATCAGAGTATCTCCTGATGTCAGTTTTAAAGAGTAACTTCCAGAATCAATTACCGATATTCTAGAGAGTTTTTCTATGTCCCTTGTTTTAAAGTGACTGTAAGACAACATCTAGAGTCCATGTAAGGAATTATACTTACCTCAGATATTTTAAGGCTGCCATCTGGCCACATAAGTTTTAGTAATTCGTCTTTGCTGAAAAAGAAAGAATAAAATACCTTGTTACTGTTAATTAGTTTTTTTTATTAAATTTTCTTTTGGTGGTTTCAGAAAGATGAATAAAATGTGTCATTTGAAGTGTAACTTAGAAGAAAGCATGTGAGACAAAATTCTATATTCGTCCGAATCGTGGCCGAAGCCAGTGCCGCCTCGACTGGCTTCCGTGCAGGTGGCACGTAAAATGCACCAATCCGACCATGGCCGATGCCAGCCTCGCCTGGCACCAGTGCAGGTGGCACGTAAAAAGCACCCACTACACTCACGGAGTGGTTGGTGTTAGGAAGGGCATCCAGCTGTAGAAACATTGCCAGATAAGACCGGAGCCTGGTGCAGCCTTCTGGCTTCCCAGATCCCCGGTCGAACCGTCCAACCCATGCTAGCATGGAGAACGGACGTTAAACGATGATGATGATGTATATAGTGAATGTTGACTTGTACAAAGATGAATAGGACGCACAGACATAGACTAAAGCAAATATCATACATCCCTGCTTCATTTATACAAACCAATTTTTTTAAATGATATTCATTTACTAATAAGTTATCAAACCACAACTAGAATAATATTTTACTTCTATCACTCCTCAGTTGAGTCTTTCACATTTAAACATTTTGTGAATAAATACAAAATTGGAAATCCACAAAAAGGAAGTTGTCATGCCTCTGACAATTTTATCAAGACACCAATTCTAGAGAAGATGGAGGGGAGAATATGATGGATAAGGGGTGGATAAAGGTTATAGGGATTTTGAATTAATTTTTATTCACAAAATTTCTATAAGAAAAAAAAAGAAAAAAAAAATCAACTGAGGAACTCTAAGTCATGTAAATAGAATAAAGGAGTATTTAAAACAACAATTCCCCTTCTCCATAATAGTAGTGTGAAATATTTCAGTATTCTAAAGAGAAACAGGAATGTAAATCATAAACCAGGTCTTTGAAGAGTAAAAGTAAAGCTTGATCATCCTTTAAGGGATTATTACAGTATGGAATAAAAGAAGGAGTCAGGAATTATTTCTAGAAGCTAGGAGCTAAAAGGTCAACTTTTGACTTACCTATTTAAAATTTAGGACCCCAGAAAATTAATCCTTTATAGCTTACTGGCACTATGACCCGGCGTTGCCGGGTCATAGTGCTAGTGCATACATATACAGCTGCGTGCATGTGCACATACATGCGAGTACTGTCCAAATCTCCGACCAATCACATACACCTAGCTGGCATTCAATTGGCGTATCAAGTTTCGAGCATTTTGATTGGGTTTTGGATAGAAAATTCACAAAAAGAGTCACTTCTATTGATTTTTTTAATGGCTTTGCGGGGTGACTGGGGTAATGTAAAGATGTGCACGACCACCCTTGGACGGTTTTGAATGACCATAGAAAGTGCAAGCCCTCTAACTGAAAAATTGTGGATTTGTATAAAGGATATGCACACACACACACACACACACACACACACACACACACACACAGACATTTTGCCGTTTATATATATATGGAGATAATTTTTATTATAAAACAAAATTAGATGAAAACATAATTTAGATTAGATCGTAAGGTTAATTACAATCTTTTAAGCAAATACGTAAAATGAATATGTGAAGAACTACAGTGGTAGTTGTTTAAAAGTCACAGACAAGGGACATGCAGTTTCTCAAACAAAAGGAGTTACCTATTAAAAAGCATTCTTTTAATATCTTGGTAGAGAGTGTCTTTATTTTTATCCAAAAATCCATTGACATTGTATGTCACATCTCCTGCATAATGTTTTATCCGAAAATCTCGGCCATGTTCCATGCCTTTATCTGCTGGTGACAACTAAATAAGAGATATGCAAAAAAAATATTCCAAATATTTGCTTTCTATTTCAAAATATTCAATCTCTTGAGATCAATGTTTCATATTATAAAGTGATTAGCAGTGAATTATTCTTCAAAATGTTATTTTTATTATTATTATTATTATTATTGAGTGAGAGAGCAGCGCATGCCATCAAAGTGACACTGGGGTAAAATATATGAAGCCCAGTATACCCATCATGACAACCTATCTGATACATTAGGCACATGCATCACAACCATATGTGCACGACATGGTGATCTCATATCAAGATAAACAGCACATGACCTTGCAGGTGGGGCCCAGTTAGAATTTTCTTCTGGTCGAGTAACCCATCCCACTCAAAAGGTCCCTGAAAAAGGGTTGTTGAAGGATGTTGAACGAAACACCCAGGTTTCCAGAGGTGAATTATTCAAACCCCACAGAATCCCTCTCAACACATGGCTATGATGCTCCCCCACTACTTCTGCTCGTGATCAGAGATGCACATATCGTCAGACACTAAGGGACATGCTCAATTGGTTATGGTCAAACAACTGACAAGCAAATCTGTGGTATTGAGCTGAATATTTGCTGTAGCCCATCTTTTGTACCAAGACAAAACAATGCACATGATAACACTTCCAATCAGTTAGGATCAGAAGCCACGAGAGCCACTGCCTGGTACTGCATTAATTATTATTATTACTATTATTATTATATTATTATTATTATTATTATTGAGTGAGAGAGCAGCGCATGCCATCAAAGTGACACTGGGGTAAAATATATGAAGCCCAGTATACCATCATGACAACCTATCTGATACATTAGGCACATGCATCACAACCATATGTGCACGACATGGTGATCTCATATCAAGATAAACAGCACATGACCTTGCAGGTGGGGCCCAGTTAGAATTTTCTTCTGGTCGAGTAACCATCCCACTCAAAAGGTCCCTGAAAAAGGGTTGTTGAAGGATGTTGAACGAAACACCCAGGTTTCCAGAGGTGAATTATTCAAACCCCACAGAATCCCTCTCAACACATGGCTATGATGCTCCCCCACTACTTCTGCTCGTGATCAGAGATGCACATATCGTCAGACACTAAGGGACATGCTCAATTGGTTATGGTCAAACAACTGACAAGCAAATCTGTGGTATTGAGCTGAATATTTGCTGTAGCCCATCTTTTGTACCAAGACAAAACAATGCACATGATAACACTTCCAATCAGTTAGGATCAGAAGCCACGAGAGCCACTGCCTGGTACTGCATTAATTATTATTATTACTATTATTATTATTATTATTATTATTATTACTATTACTATTATTATTATTATTATTATTTTCTGTTCAGACTTATCCCTATTTTTATAATTGGATACTTCCTCACTGTATGGTTGATATAGACAAGTCATTGAAGTGAGTGAAATAATGTTAAGTACTTTGATGTGTGGGTTATACAAAACATTTTAAAATGAGTTTAGTTAAAGAAATAATTTAAACCTTCGTATGATACTCTCTGCACTAATGCAGTTTTATTGACAAACAATTATTGCAATAAAACAAAGAAAAAAGAATTGACATTAACTTACAGCACGACAAGTGAAATGTTTGTGTTTATTGAGGGTTTTGGAAAGTTCTTCTAAGAATTTCTGAAAGATAAAAATAACATTTAGTATTTTTAAAAAATGGCAAAAAAAAAAGGTTATGATGGTGGGGGGTGTTGATGAGATGATGGAAAAGTTACCAAATTCATAGTTGAATAATTATAATGGTTTCAAATTTTAGCACAAGGCCAGTAATTTTGGAGTGGTGGTGGTGGTAGTGGTCGTGTAGAAGTCAATTAAATCAACTCCAGTGCTTTACTGGTAATTTTTAAATCAATCCCAAGAGGATGAATGTCGACCTCAACAGAATTTGAACCCAGAACAAAAAGACAAGCAAAATTCAATCAAGCATTTTGGTGTGCAGCCCACTGTCTTACTGTAAATCCTCGAGTATAATCCACGTTTTCCCCCCAAAATTTAAAGGTCAAAATCCCTAGTGCGTACTATATACGAGGTTAAAAATGAAAAATATTTTCTAAGCAATGTCTGAGTCTCTATTTGCTGTCCGGCAATGTTTATTCATGGCACGTAAAAAGCACCATCCGATCGTGGCCGTTGCCAGCCTCGCCTGGCCCCCATGCCGGTGGCACGTGAAAAGCACCATCCGTCCGCGGCCACTTGCCAGCTCCATCTGGCACCTGTGCGGGTGGCACGTAAAAAGCACCCACTACACTCACAGAGTGGTTGGCGTTAGGAAGGGAATCCAGCCGTAGAAACACTGCCAGATCAGACTGGGCCTGATGCAGCCTTCTGGCTTCACAGACCCCAGTTGAACCGTCCAACCCATGCTAGCATGGAAAGCGGACGCTAAATGATGATGATGATTTTGTAATGTAGGGCGCAAAAATACCTTAAGCTAAGCCTGAAAGCAATGAAGTCATAAAAGAATCATCCATAACTTGCAGGAAGCAACATTTATTAAATGTTATTACTGTTATTTCTTTATTTTCTGCAAACAAAATGCACAAAAAAGCTACACGTAGGTGTTGTGGTTGTATGCAGTAGATGGTAGATTGTTGAGGGCTGTTCAGAGTTTTTATAGAGCTGAGTTACCAGTGCCGGTGGGCACGTAAGAGAACCATCCGAACGTGGCCGTTGCCAGCCCCGCCCTGACTGGCCTCGTGCTGGTGGCACGTAAAAAGCACCATCCGTTCATGGCCGTTGCCAGCCTCGCCTGGCCCCCGTGCCGGTGGCACATAAAAAGCACCATCCGATCGTGGCCATTTGCCAGCCTCGCCTGGCCCCCGTGCCGGTGGCACATAAAAAGCACCATCCGATCGTGGCCATTTGCCAGACTCGTCTGGCACGTAAAAAGCACCAACTACACTCATGGAGTGGAGTGGTTGGTGTTAGGAAGGGCATCCAGCCATAGAAACATTGCCAGATCAAACTGGGCCTGGTGCAGCCTTCTGGCTTCACAGACCCCAGTTGAACCGTCCAACCCATGCTAGCATGGAAACCGGACGCTAAATGATGATGATGACGATGATTTTGTGATGTAGGGTGCAAAAATATCTTAAGCTAATCCTGAAAGCAATGAAGTCATAAAAGAATCATCCATAACTTGCAGGAAGCAACATTTATTAAATGTTATTACTGTTATTTCTTTATTTTCTGCAAACAAAATGCACAAAAAAGCTACACGTAGGTGTTGTGGTTGTATGGAGTAGATGGTAGATTGTTGAGGGCTGTTCAGAGTTTTTATAGAGAAAGTAAGGCGTGTGTTAAGGTGGGTAGTGAAGTAAGTGAGTGGTTTGAGGTGAAGCTGGGGTAAAGATGGTTATGTGATGTCTTCGTGGCTGTTTAATTTATATTTGGATGGTGTGGTGAGAGAGGTAAATGCTAGAACCCTTGGTAAGGGGTCCCAAATGGAGGGAGAAAATGGAGAGAAACAGCTGGTGAGTCAGTTGTTGTTTGCTGAGGATACAACATTGGTGGGGGATTCGGAAGAGCAACTGAGGAGACTGGTAGTAGAGTTTGGAAGAGTGTGTGAGAGGAGGAAACTGAAAGTGAATGTAGCTAAGAGTAAGGTGATGAGATGTTCAAGAGATGGAATGGCTGGTAGGGTTGGATATGAGTATAAATGGTGAGATGTTAGAGGAGGTGTTTTTAAGTATCTAGGGTTGCATGTGGCAGTGGATAGGAGGTTGGCTAAGGAGGTGGATTACAGAGTGAGGGAGGGGATTAAGATACTTTGAGTTGTGAACGGTATGCTGAGAGATAAAAGGTTGAGAATGAAAGTGAAAAGAGGTGGGTATGAGGACGTGATTGTGCCGACAATGTTATATGGTGCAGAGACGTGAAGGCTGAGAGAGGTGGAAAGGAGGCGACCAGATGAGTTCGAGATGAGATGTCTGTGGGCTGTGGTTGGTGTGACACGGATGGACAGGATGAGGAATGAGGAGGTGTGAAAATGAGCAGGAATGAGAGAAAAACTAACAACCAAATTGGATAGACGAATGTTGAGGTGGTTTGGCCACATGGAGAGGATGGATGAGGAGCAGATGGTAAAGAGGGTGATGAAGGCTGAAGTGGTAGGGAGCAGAACCAGGGGCAGACCTCAGTTTGTGTGGATGGATGGAATGAGGAAAACTTTGGTGGTTAGAGGTGTTGGAGTAACAGAGGCAAGAGAGTTTATAAACGATAGGAAAGCTTGGAGAGTGTTTGTGGATGGATGAGTAAATTTTGATGTTGCTCAAAGGAGTACAGAACCAGCATGAAGCAATGGGGATAAACCAGCATATGCTGTTGGGTCCTGCTGCTGATATTGGGGGTTGCGTTCTATGCCTTGACCCAAGCATAGAATGAGCCGCTCCCCTTTGGGCCAGGAAATGAATGGGATGCCTGGTGTGTGTGTGTCTTGTGACTACCCCCTCCTTGTGCTTAGTATTATATATATATAAAATTTTTATAATTATGAGTATAATTATAATTAGGGTTCAGCAAAAAATTTGCTTCTTATGGTACAGAAATAGCTAGTTTTGGCTGCTATTTCTAAATTTCGCTATGTGGTGAAGCAAATTTTTTGCTGAACCTTAATTATAATTATACTTATAATTATAAAAAATTTTGTTTAAGTTTACCGATAATGGTTCGTTTAACATGCTAAACTACTTAGTAAAATTATTAATTATTAATTAATTAATTAATTTTACCCTTTATTAGATATATATACTCTTTTTACTCTTTTACTTGCTTCAGTCATTTGACTGCGGCCATGCTGGAGCACCGCCTTTAGTCGAGCAAATCGAACTCGGGACTTATTCTTTGTAAGCCCAGTACTTATTCTATCGGTCTCTTTTGCCGAACCGCTAAGTGACGGGGACGTAAACACACCAGCATCGGTTGTCAAGCAATGCTAGGGAGACAAACACAGACACATACATATATATATATACATATATACGACAGGCTTCTTTCAGTTTCCGTCTACCAAATCCACTCACAAGGCATCGGTCGGCCCGGGGCTGTATCAGAAGACACTTTCCCAAGATGCCACGCAGTGGGACTGAACCCGGAACCATGTGGTTGGTTAGCAAGCTACTTACCACACAGCCACTCCTGTGTCTATATATATAATACTAAGCACAAGTCCTGAAATTTGGGCGTAGGGGTGAGGCTAGTCGATAAAAACAACTCCAGTATTTAACAGGATAGTAAACAAAATCGGCCTCTGCGAAATTTGAACTCAGAACGTAAAAAATTGACGAAATATGCGAAACATTTTGTTCCCGTTTCTTCCAATGACGTCAGCGAAGTTAATAATTCAAATTGGTGTCAAGGGAGGCTACAAAATTACTACAGTTCTTTCAAGGGAGATAACTTACCACGCGACTAACTCTCCCAAAAGAGATAATTAAAAGATGCCTCTTTTTCCCCTTCCACTGAGTTAACAACAGGATACTCTTTTTACTCTTTTTTTTTTTTTTTACTTGTTTCTGTCATTTGACAGTGGCCATGCTGGAGCACCACCTTTAGTCGAGCAAATCGACCGCGGGACTTATTCTTTGTAAGCCCAGTACTTATTCTATCGGTCTCTTTTGCTGAACCGCTAAGTGATGAGGATGTAAACACACCATCAACGGTTGTCAAGCAATGCTAGGGGGACAAACACAGACACACAAACACACACATACATACATATATATATACATATATACGACAGGCTTCTTTCAGTTTCCGTCTACCAAATCCACTCACAAGGCATTGGTCGGCCCGGGGCTATAGCAGAAGACACTTGCCCAAGATGCCTAATTAAGAAAAATTCTATTAAATTATGAAGTTGAAACTGAATAAATACTATAAAACAGTGAAGATTTTCGACAAGGGATTAGAAAAAAAATATACTTCAGATTTCATTTTTGGATTTGGTTTGCAAGATTCTTTATATGAGTTCGTGTGTTGAAGCATATTCTGCTGTGTCTGGGGAGAGTCATTTTCTTTTTGTGCCTTATAATGTAACACACTCACCAGTAAAATTTCCACTTATTTCTTATTTTTATTTTTCCTAAAATTTTCCTTGCATCTTGCAACCTTTTCAATAGTCTTTGAAAAGGCTGCAACACACAACGAAAATTTTAGGAAAATCATCGTTTAACGTCCGCTTTCCATGCTAGCATGGGTTGGACGGTTCAACTGGGGGTCTGGGAAGCCTGAAGGCTGCACCAAGCCAGTCAGATCTGGCAGTATTTCTACAGCTGGATGCCCTTCCTAATGCCAACCACTCCGTGAGTGTAGTGGGTGCTTTTTATGTGCCACCGACACAGGTGCCAGACGAGGCTGGCAAACGGCCACGCTCGGATGGTGTTTTTTTTACGTGCCACGGACACAGGTGCCAGACGAGGCTGCCAAACGGCCACGCTCGGATGGTAAGAAATAAGTGGAAATTTTACTGGTGAGTGTGTTACATTATAAGGCACAAAAAGAAAATGACTCTCCCCAGACACAACAGAATATGCTTCAGATATTTCACAGGTTTTGTTAAACAGCTTGTAAATATTGGTTTTAGATGTCATATCAGCACATTCAGCTCTGATTGAACACACATATTGATTCCAGGTGAACGTAGGTGTAAAATATTAAATCTGTTTTCAATTGTAACATCTTGTGTTTGCCCATTGCTACTTCAATAGTTCTATATTTTTTTTTGCCCCTCCCCTCTTTTCTCAAATTTATATTAGGATCGTTGATTTTCAAAATGGCCAATATATTGTTGCTCATTGATTTGATGTCATAGGTTGGGTTATTAGAAAGGTTTTATTGGGTTTTTACCAATGTTTAGCTTTGCACCAAAACCAGAGAATAATATTTTTAATTCAATTTAAAAATTAGGTGATAATACTCTTACTTGTTTCAGTCATGTGACTGCGGCCATGCTGGAGCATCACCTTTAGTCGAGCAAATCGACCCCAGGACTTATTCTTTGCGAGCCAAGTACTTGTTCTACCGTTTTCTTTTGTTGAACCGCTAAGTTATGGGGACGTAAACACACCAGCATCGGTTGTCAAACGATTTGGGGGGGGGGGGCAAACACAGACACACAAACACACACACATATATATATACAGACATATATACATACATATATATATACATATATACGACGGGCTTCTTTTCAGTTTCTGTCTACCAAATCCACTCACAAAGCTTTAATTGGCCCGAGGCTATAGTAGAAAACACTTGCCCAAGGTGCCATGCAGTGGGACTGAACCCGGAACCATGTGGTTGGTAAGCAAGCTACTTACCACACAGCCACTCTATAGTGATGAAAAAAAAGCAACAGCTTTCATTTCGATGCTACCAAATCTTTCCACTGAAAAAATTTCAATGAATTAGATGCACAAATCAGTTTAAAACTTCAGAATTCTTTGGCAGGAACCGTGTAGCAAGAAGAAGTAAGAATTGACTCACCTCACCCACCCAACTCCATCTGATTGGTTGTATTTATTTGTGACTCAAGAAGGACATAAGCATTACAATCTCATTTGCTCTCATATAAACATGAGAAACATACTGCTTTTAGAATAAATATATACCTACCGCATCAGTCATTTTCCCTGGGGTGAGACAAGCTTCATCCAATAAAGCCAATATTCCTTTATGGGATTGTTCAACCAAATCACAGATTATTTTGTTGTTGAAATAGTCTACCTGTTAAGAAAAACAATTTACTTTAGACATTAAAGACAATCTATCAGTCCTTTGTTTCCTTAACTCTTTTGGTCCTAACCCTTTTGATACCAGTCATACCTTGATCTAAGATGCAAACTTTTTGTCTTAAGGTGATCTAAATTAAAACCTGCATTCAAAATTTCATGTTAACTTATGTTCAAAACACCATTTGTATATTTATTTTGAGGTGCTCTGTGTTTCTTTCAATTCCCTTAAATATAACAAAGAATTTAGTAAAATAACTTAGTTATCATTCAGCAAGTGTTAGGAGCATAAATTGTGACTAAAGTTTGGTGGAAGATTTTAGTTCAGAACTTATGAAAACAAGACATTTGTAGCCATAGCTGGAGCTGGTTTCAGCCAGGTTGGTAACAAAAGGGTTAAGAATTGTTTCTCTATTATATAGTTGAACCTTTTTGTTACCATATTTCTGTTGAGATGCTCTGTATTTCTTTCAATTACTTTAAATATAACAAAGAATTTAGTAAAATAACTTAGTTATCATTCAGCTAGTGTTAGGAGCATAAATTGTGACTAAGGTTTGTGGAAGATTTTAATTCAAAACTTATGAAAACAAGACATTTGTACTACAGAGCCAGTTTCAGTCAGGTCGGTAACAAAAGGTTAAACCATTCATTTATTTTCAAAATTAATTTAAGCAATAATTGTGTACTCCAAATAAATATGCTAACAAACTGGCTTAACATTTATCAACTATAATTTAAATTAACAACAACATAACAGTATTGTTTATAAATCATTTACAAAAATTACCTGAATCAAAAGTACAAATTTTTTTTCAGGTAGGGTTCAGCTCAGCTAAAATAAAACCAGTATACTTGGGTAGTATGTACACAAGGAGAGTTTTCAAGTGATGAGATACAGATGAAAGTTATATAAGTGCCAAGCTCTAATTGTGGAAGTAGACTCAGGAAGATGTGGGACAAAGTGATGAGAAAGGATCTTTGGATGCTGACCCTCACTGAGGAAATGACAAGGGACAGGAAGATGTGATGATTTGCTGTACTTGATGAGACATGTCAAGCTAAGTAAAACCACTGTCTTCTACATGTACAACCTTGTCCTTTGAGATGCCAGTGCCACTTAAAAAGCACCTGTGCCCATGCTGTGTTAACACACCTGTACTGGTGCTGCATAAATGCTCCTGTGCTAGTGGCATGTAACAAATATCCACTACACTTTATTTCTTTATTGCCCACAAGGGGCTAAACACAGAAAGGACAAACAAGGACAGACAAACGGATTAAGTTGATTACATCGACCCCAGTGCATAACTGGTACTTAATTTATCAACCCCGAAAGGATGAAAGGCAAAGTCGACCTCGGCGGAATTTGAACTCAGAAAGTAGCGGCAGACGAAATACCTATTTCTTTATTACCCACAAGGGGCTAAACACAGAGAGGACAAACAAGGACAGACAAATGGATTAAGTTGATTACATCGAGCCCAGTGCATAACTGGTACTTAATTTATCAACCCTGAAAGGATGAAAGGCAAAGTCGACCTCGGCGGAATTTGAACTCAGAAAGTAGCGGCAGACGAAATACCTATTTCTTTATTACCCACAAGGGGCTAAACACAGAGAGGACAAACAAGGACAGACAAATGGATTAAGTTGATTACATCGACCCCAGTACATAACTGGTACTTAATTTATCAACCCCGAAAGGATGAAAGGCAAAGTCGACCTCGGCGGAATTTGAACTCAGAACGTAATGGCAGACAAAATATGGCTACGCATTTCGCTCGGCGTGCTAACGTTTCTGCCAGCTTGTCGCTTTATTATATATCCAGTACATTCTGCTAAGTGGTTGGTATTAGGAAGGACATTCAGTCAAAGACAGCTTCCTAATAGCCAGCTCCATGTCAAACTGTCCAACCCATGCCAGCATGGAAAGCGGATGTTAAACATTGATGATGATAATGATGACGGAAAGAATGTGGAATTCATGTGACTCTTTATTATTCCCTACGATTGTTTCAACCCATCTTGCACTGGTGCCTCATTAGTGATATGCTGTATAAGCAGGTTGCAGTGCATTGTAGCTGTGGATGTGTCACATCAAGTGACTTTTCAAAAGGTACCTTGTCTTTTAATCTCTGCTTAACTTATTTCTGTCAGAAGACATGTTGGTACTCATGTTGAGGAATAATATACTGCGACTACCAAAACCTATTGCGATAGAAATAAGCAAAATGGAGACTAAAAAAATTAGATACCTTTTGAAAAGTCACCTATCAAGCACCGCAATTGTTTGTACAGCATCTCACTAGCAAGGCACAGGTGAACAAGGGTTATAACAATCACAGTGAATAATAAAGGTTCTCATGAACTTCATTTTCTTTCTTTCCTGATATAATATATATATGACTTAATTTTTCCTCTCACACCATCTCTGATGAAGGGATATTATTAATTAATATCCTAGAAACAGCTGTAAGACCTATCTATAAATGCTCTAATATCTATACAGCCTTGGTTTTCTATCTCATTATGCAAAAAATTTGTATATTATATATATATATATTGCCAGCACCGCCCCGACTGGCCTCGTGCCGATGGCATGTAAAAAGCACCATCCGTTCGTGTCTGTTGCCAGCCTTGCCTGGCCCTTGTGCCGGTGGCACATAAAAAGCACCATCCGTTCGTGGCCGTTTGCCAGCTCTGTCTGGCACCTGTGCGGGTGGCACGTAAAAAGCACCCACTACACTTACGGAGTGGTTGGCGTTAGGAAGGGCATCCAGCCGTAGAAACACTGCCAGATTTGACTGGGCCTGATGAAGCCTTCTGGCTTCACAGACCCCAGTAGAACCGTCCAACCCATGCTAGCATGGAAAACGGACGCTAAACGATGATGATGATGATGATGATGATGATGATATAACTGTTTTTTTCTGATTGCATGAATCTTGTCCTGTCCAGCATCTCATCAGTTGTGTTTCTTTGTCATTTTCCAAGACTAGCTATTTTGTAATTCTTTTCATGCCTTCTTTATTCTTTCCCTTCCACAAGCTCTTTCACCTTTGATTTGTACATCTTTATCCAACTGGTATCTACCATACACACCTCATGTCTGTACCAGTCCAGTTTTGTCTCTTGAAACTACATCCAATTTCTTATACTCAATTCTCTCTCTTAGTTAATTTCTGCTCCCATCACTCAATGACCCTCAAGTTACATATCCAGTGGAATAGCCTAATCAGCTTCCATACATTCTTTGTACTCAGTGTTCATGCTTCTCTACTATACATCATAATCTGTTAATCATAATACAATCTTCTAAAAACTCAAAAAATGTGTTGCCAAAAGGCAGTCATTGCTTGAATGTTTCCAATTCTAATCTTACACTTGGTGCTATTCTTTCAGAACAGCTTTTCTCATTAGCAATTAGGCCACTTAAGAAAACGGGAGCAGTAAACTATTTTATAAGGTTCCCTCTGGGCTTTTGTTGTTCTTACTTTTAACCACTCCTAAACAACAAATATACATGAAATCTTACTTCTCTTTCAGCTTTCCTATGATCCCACAACATCTTTTGCTTGGTACACCATAAAGAATTCCTACCTACACCTTCAGTATTTTGAGCATGGCCACTTCTAAGACAGCATCAATATTTTCTATTCTTTTTTGGAACTAAGACCCTTGTCTTTGTGCTAAGTTTATAATGAGATCCCTAATTCTAGGTTTTGTTCTCAAGTTTAAAATTTCTTCTCTAATTCTTCAACAGATTTGCCTAAGATGTCGGTATACAGAAGTTTCCACAATCACTCTTAAACTTTTCTGTTGTGACCTGAAAACCCTAATGGACACCTTCCAGCAATTCCTTGCTGAACTCATTAACTTTCAGATTACTGAGAGTATCTCTGTACATGGTTTGCATGTCTCTAACAAGCCATCTGTACCTAGTTTTTTTTTTTGGTACACCAGATTATAGAGCATTCTCCAGGTTACTGAATATTAGACAGAGTGACTTGCTCTTTGTCAAGAACCTCTCCTGTGGTTATCTCACTAGGAAGTGGGCATTGGTACAACACTAAATGATTATCTCACAAGGAAAAGGACATCAGTATTTGCCTATCCTTGCACAATTCTGAGCAGCGTTTCCTCTCATTCTTTTTCCTAATTAGTTGTGCCACAACTCCACTTACATGATACGATCCATCATTTCTATTACCTCATTGCTCAGTTGACTGCAACTGAACAGCATGCATCTTACTTCACTGTATATTTTCAGCATTTCAGCCACTGTCCTTGATAATCTGATTGCTTTCCTTACCTTCATATCTCTCGATTGTATAGCTTTCAACTATAATAGCTGAAACCTTTGTTAGATTAACAAAGTGTAGACTCTCTCTCTCTCTCTCTCTCTCTCCCATATATTTTAGCATTCAGCAATTTCTCATAATAATATTTCTATACCTTCTCTTTGACATCAGTGAAAGTCAGTGTACCACAATCATTCATATACATTTTTCACCAATGACTGGCTACATGCATTATACTTGACTCAGTGTTTCGTCATGTGGAACACCTCACATCTGTTATGTTACAGAACAGAGTAAAACCACATGTTCTACTTATTTTCTTTTGTTAAGCAAATATAATGTTTAGCTTCTGACATTGTTCTCTACTCTTCACAACTCTCATCTTTTATGGCTCAATTTTCATACTGTTCCACAGTAATGCTACCTTCCATATTTAGTGGAGGCGCAATGGCCCAGTGGTTAGGGCAGCGGACTCGCGGTCATAGGATCGCGGTTTCGATTCCCAGACCGGGAGTTGTGAGTGTTTATTGAGCGAAAACACCTAAGAGCTCCACGAGGCTCCAGCAGGGAATGGTGGTGATCCCTACTGTACTCTTTCACCACGACTTTCTCTCACTCTTACTTCCTGTTTCTGTTGTACCTGTATTTCAAGGGGTACTCTCTGTGTCACGCTGAATATCCCCGAGAACTACGTTAAGGGTACATGTGTCTGTGGAGTGCTCAGCCACTTACACGTTAATTTCACGAGCAGGCTGTTCCGTTGATTCGGATCAACCGGAACCCTCGTCGTCGTAACCGACGGAGTGCTTCCAACAACCTTCCATATTGCTGAAACTTTATCAATAGAACTGGTCTGTAGCTCAACTGCAAGTTGTTTCATAGAAACTCCAGCTTGTCTTCTTGGCTATAGATTTCCTGCACCTTCCCAAAATATGTGGCACCTAATTTTTCTTAAAACTTAAAATTCAACTAAGGGAACTCTCAGCTTCTCTCCTTAAGATTGTATCATATCTCCAGATTCATTAAGCCTTTAGTCTAATGTCACTAACCCCTGTTGAATGGATACTTTCTTTGTCAAAGAAAGACTTAGTATTCACAGCCATTTGCCCATCCTATTTACTGGTGAGTATGAAGTCTCACTCTGACCTATGTGTCTGCCTAGTTAGTAAGTGATCAGGTCGGTGTGGTTTCCTGACAATGAATACCCATAAATACAATACAAAACATAGTGCAAAATAACAATCAATTCCTTGTGAAAGAATTTACTTACATGGACCCACTCAATTCCTTCGCTGTTGTATTCATCTTGTTCTTGTTTCAAAACCAACTCAATAAACAACTGTTGCAATTTCTCATTACAATAATTAATGCAAAATTGCTCAAAACTGTAACGAATTAAAATCTTTATTAACCAAAGAAAATGATGGTTGATGGTAACTATGTTCTGTCATAAATATTTCAGACACAAAAGTAAACTTTATGAGGACCAGTGGTTCTCTACTGGTTCCATATGACTCTTGGGGATCCACATATAACTGTTTGCTAAAGTTTATGTTCAATAAATTGCTTATACTTCAAAAATACACAAAATATTAAAAATTTTTTTATACTATTGCTAATAATATTTCAATATAAAAAAAGTCTGAGTATTTTTTTAAATATTTAATTGGCTATAGAGGTCCACCAAATTTAATTAGAAATCAAAGGGGTCCACAGACAAAAAATGGTTGAGAGCCACTGATCTAGACCAAAACACCTCGTAGATAATTAAATTTTTCAATTTTATTTTGTTAGAAGTTTTTCTAAGATAAAACTTTTACTCCATTTTGAAAAAAACGAAGTCGAACCTTTATCACTTGTTTTGGTTGGCACCATGTTTTGCCAAGTCTTTTTGACATTCAATGAGCCAATTAAAACATTGAGGTTTAATTAGACTCTTTCTGATTGTTACTCATGCAGAGAGTCACTTTGTAATTCTGCAATGCAAGTGCTTGAGTTTATAATTCTAGTCGTAGTAATTAAGCACCTTTACAGCCACATTCTAATAACAAAGCTTTCATTAGTAGCTAGCTCAGAAATTCTGTTCTAAAAATGGTTGGGACCAAATATTTTAGTTCTGTATCCTTTGAAGAGGTCAACTGAAGCAACTGTACCAGAACAGTAAAATAGTTACTAACAAACCCAGACTGCACTCTAGCAAGTTGTGTTGCATATGGGGAATCTACAACAAAAATCCTAAATAAAATCAAGAAATTGCTTAACTGTTCTGCTCTCCATTATGTTACCTTTGTGCCACAAGTCTGAGATTCGTTAACACAAATCTATCTATATATATATATAATTTCAACAATTGAGGGTAAAATTAATTAATTAATCAATTTCACCAAGTATTCAGTATGCAAAGGGACCATTGTATATATATATATAAAGCCGAAGTTGTCTGTGTGTGGCAGGTTTGGTAGCCTTTAACTAACACTATCTCCTCCGAGACCCTGCGGCACAAATTGACCAAAGTTGAGAGTATGATAGAAGAAGGCTTGCTCATCATTCCGTAGAAGATAAAATTCAAATCGGACCATGTTAACACCAAAAATTATTTACATCAAAAAAGGTACTTTATTTTCCTATGGGAATCCCTATTTTTTAGGATTTTTTGACTGCTGTGTCGCCATTTTTCAGTGTATTTCAACCAGAAAAATGTTCACTTAAAGAGAATAACAAGTTACATAATGCAAAATTTTTACTTTTCAAAAATTCAAATTCTAAAGGGTCGAAACAAACCCAAGCAACGCTGGGCGATACTGTTATAGTTAGTAATAAAAATCCTTTGAAATTTCAAGGATGAATATCAAAAATAAAACTTATGAGAAGTTATAATAAAATATAAAAAACAAACAAGCAAACACGAAAATATTACCCACCTATTATTTTCAAAAATCTCAAAGCCATATATATCAAGTACTCCAATGACAGTTTGTTTTCCAGAGGAAGAAAACCCGGTAGCGTTCACATCAATAGCTTCATTGATCCGGTCAACAATCCAAGTAAACATCCGGTCATATGTGGCCTGCAATGGGACGGCAGAATTGAGGAAGAATTTGGTGTGGGTGTGTATGGACATCATACATGCAGGGTGGCCCAAAAGTAGGTTTGCAGTTATTCAACTTTCACTTTCGCATTCATATATTAACAGTTTAAATCTTAATCGTAAAAAAATGTGAAACTCTTATCTTTATATATAAAAGTGAAGTTGTGTGTCTGTCTCCTACGATTTAGATTCCTAACTACTCCCACATTTTGCGGTGCAGTTTAACCAAAACCGGGTATCTTATAGTCGTGATTCATATCGAGCCCTTCTGGGTATTAGCACGCGTCTACGATGAGTCTACGATTTAAAAAAAAATTTACCATAATTTTTTTCCATTTTAATGCATTTTTTTCGCTATTATATAAGGGAAGTAACTCTCTGAAAATGTCTACGATGAGTCAACAATTAAAAAAAAAATTTACCATCATTTTTTTTTCCATTTTTAATGCATTTTTTTGCTATCTTTTGGCTATAACTCTCTAAAAATGCTTATATAGTTATTTCCCTTACAAACCCGAGCAACGCCGGGCGATACTGCTAGTTCTATGCTAATTTAGTTAATTTTGTCAAGCTCTTCTGCATTGTCAGTAAGAGACTACCTTAACGAAGCCTTTCCACAGCGTTGATTTGGAAAACAAGGTAGCATTGAATGGCCACCATATTCACCTAACCTGTCACCAATGGATTTCTGTTTTAGGGGTGTTGTAAAGAACAAGGTTTATGAGGAGAATCCCAAAACAATAAATGAATTAAAAGATTACATTTTTGACACATTCACTGAAATTGATGGAGATCGGAATTTGTGCTGCACTGTGTGTTCTGAAGAGGTTTGAAAAATGTTGCAATGTTGAAGGACATTTTGAGCATGAGAGATTAAATATTACCTATTTGAGATGTGGATAGATAATATGATTGTAAGATGGAAATTTAGATGTAATAAAATGTTTTCAAAGAAATTTAAAGTGCCTACGTGATAACTGTAAACCTACTTTTGGGACACCCTATGTGTGTGTGCGTGTGTGTAAAGTTATGACAAGAAAAATAGTACAATGAAATTTATTTTAAAGCATGGAAAGATAACCTATTTTATTATATTTAAATATAAGACAAATTATTTTTGCATGCTTCAAGTTACAAAATAATTTGTTGTGACATGAATTTTCCAAAGGTTAAATAAATTTCAACATGCAATTTCTCTCATCATTTCTAACTTTATCCACTCCTCATGGGTTTTCTCTTGTATTGTGCTATATATTCTATGTTTTGTAGAATGATACATTAAGGAGGTTTTTTTTATGAGTACCCTCTGATTACTTGAATACATGTATTGTGACTTTATATACAGATATATATTATTTATATATTTGAGAAAAATCTGTTGAGGCAAGTGAAATCGAACTTGATCAAAAATCAATGGAAATTGTACTTGTGATACCTGTGCCGGTGGCACGTAAAGGAACCATCTGCCTCGACTGGCCTCCATGCCGGTGGCACGTAAAAAGCATCAACCGATCGTGGCCGTTGCCAGTCTCGCCTGGCACTTGTGTTGGTGGCATGTAAAAATCACCCCCTACACTCTCGGAGTGGTTGGTGTTAGGAAGGGCATCCAGCTGTAGAAACACTGCCAGATCAGACTGGAGCCTGGTGCAGCGTTCTGGCTTCCCAGACCCCAGTCGAACCATCCAACCCATGCTAGCATGGAAAGCAGACGTTAAACGATGATGATGATGTCTCACATCTTGTGTTGTATAAAATATTGACATTCTTGATCGTTTATTACAGTGTGATACTTTATAGAAAACATCCTGGGATAAATAAAATACTTGCTTTTGTCGATCTATGATTGTAGTGTTATAAATTACATGCAAAGTAGCAACTTACCTTCGCCAGAGCATCACGTGTATAGAATGCATCTGATATAGTGAATTCTTTTCGCACAACATCCCCACCGGCTGCCACAACACGTGAGCACAAAGTAGTTTCTAAGTCTTCAACATTAATAGACAACAAAGAAGCAATTGTAGAGAGGTTGGAGTTAGAAGATATGCCAAGGACTTCTTCATTAACTTCAAAATCAATGTTTCCCTGCAGAAAATATGAAGAAAATATATTTTAGGTAGAAAAGAGAAAGACACATTTTAGTTTCAAAACTTTCAAAAGGTGATTTAGTCAGAGTTGGCCATGTTCAGATTTGAATGCAGAAATGAGTATCACTCAAATTTTGCTCAGTTTCATTTCTTAAATTTACATTCTGTGTTTAAGATTTAGTCATAAAAGTTACTTCATGCTTCTTGCGTATCAGTTGCACGTTGGTCCAAGTCTTTACTGTTGAGTCAACTAAAGATCTTTTCCAAGATAATTAAAAACCTATTTCTTTATTGCCCACAAGGGGCTAAACACAGAGGGGACAAACAAGGACAGACAAAGGGATTAAGTCGATTACATCGACCCCAGTGCATAACTGGTTCTTAATTTATCGACCCCGAAAGGATGAAAGGCTAAGAAACACACAAGACACAATGAAGTATCCAGTGATACAAATAATCTAACGACCATTATGATAATGAGTTTATCATGTACAGTACTCAGATGCACTCCAGGTCATCCCCAAAAAGAGGGGAGAAAAAGCAACAATAAATCAAACAGTGGAAACCAAAAGTGCATGGATACATCATAAGCTCCAATCTAAGACAGATTTTTACTGAATCAAGCATGAAAACAATATGTAACTATCTTGGTTAAGCTGAGAAATAATGGAAACGTATTCTATAAGTAAACATTGTAGAATTTTTGTGTGTGTATGTATATATATATATATATATATATATATCATGGTGTGACTGCCATGATAGATCGTTAGCCACTAAACACATTTTTTTCTCTCCTTGTTTTTTCTGTGTCCCTTTCTGTAGAAGAGCGGAGGCTCGAAACGTAAAAGATTTTTTCTATTCCTGAGCGTTATACTAATACATCTGTTTGTTTTGTACACCACCTGTCTTCGTCTTTTTTGTAAACTCTCCCTATATATATATATATATATATATATATATATATATACATACATACATACAGAGAGAGAGAGAGATAAATTATAAAAGTCAGCAAAAGTAAACTGTTGATACTTCAAATGACTCTTAGAATAAATGGTTTTTCAGAATAGTCATCAAAAATTGCTTGATATAAATTGTCCCACTTCTAAGATTGCCGCTATATTTAAAGAGCTTAAATAACTAACGACAATGCTTTACATCTAATTAAGATAGAGAACATTAAATGCCTAATTAAGAAATGTTATGGGGCATAGGGGGGAAAAATTAGCTCAATGATAAATATTAAATTTAATCATGTTGGTAAATAAGAATAATGACTTAACTAACACCAGTTATTTTTAAAGCTTGATTTATTATGCTTTCTTAATTAGGACATTATATATTTTCTTAGTGATTCATCACTGATTTTGCTATTTATGATGCAGTGTGATGATGATGATGGAACTCCCTTATAGTCCAAGAAAATGGTTCTGCAATTTCTTATTTCTTTATTACCTACAAGGGGCTTAAACACAGAGGGGACAAACAAGGACAAACAAAAACGGATTAATTCGATTACATCGACCTCAGTGCATAACTGGTACTTAATTTATCGACCCCGAAAGGATTACAGGCTAAGTCAACCTTGGTGGAATTTGAACTCAGAACGTAACGGCAGACGAAATACCTATTTCTTTACTACCCACAAGAGGCTAAACACAGAGGACAAACAAGGACAGACAAATGGATTAAGTCGATTATATCGACCCCAGCGCGTAACTGGTATTTAATTTATCGACCCCGAAAGGATGACAGGCAAAGTCGACCTCGGCGGAATTTGAACTCAGAACGTAATAGCAGATGAAATACCGCCAATCATTTTGCCCAGCGTGCTAACATTTCTGCCAGCCCCTCGCCGCCTTCAATTTCTCACCACCTTCTGCAATTTCTTGCTAAACATCCTGCACAAATGATTTGCGTATATGTGCTGTACATGTGCTAATGTGCAAAACAAGTTTTTGTGCTGCACATTAGCTCACTGCCTCTATCAAATTGATGTTGCCTGAACAAATGTATGGTGTGCCACATGTTGGGCATCAATGTGATCACAGAGCAATGTGAAATGAAGTGTCTTGCTCAAGAATATAATGCACCACACAATCTAGGAATTAAAGTCATCTCACAATTTTTGTTGCTTTTTTGTTCCTTCTCAAGCCACACCTGGCTCATCAAGGTCAGTTTCCTGGTTTCCTTGGCGTGTAGGTTCCCCACCTGGATGGGACACAAGCCTGTTGCAGGTGAGCTGCAAGATGCAGGAGGAAAGAGTGAGAGAAAGTTGTGGTGAAAGAGTCAACAGAAGTTCGCCATTACCTTCTGCTGGAGCCTCGTGGAGCTTAGGTGTTTCACTCATAAACACACACATCGCCCGGTCTGAGATTCAAACCCGCAATCCCTCGACCGCGAGTCCGCTGCTCTAACCACTAAGTCATACATGATTGTTAGTGCAACACCCTAACAACTACGTCATGCACCCTCACATGATGAAATGTTCTTTTTGCCAAAAAAAGTAAAATATGAGTAAAACATGTCTGGAAATTGTATCCATGTTGTTGAAATAAATTAATATTAGTCATTGAGTTAATTTCATTTCCTTACCACTTAAATATGTTTAATTAGCCTTCTAATGCTCACTAAATTAAATATATTAACACTAACTAAATTATTGTACTCGTATAGATTTCGTCTGATTTATTAGCCTCAGTGATTTGATTGGTTTTCATAATTGAGCTCCAATTAAAAATAAAAATCTCATCAGTTGACAGTTTTCATAAAAAGAAAATGGAGAATATTTTTGTGTCCATCATTCGGTACTATCGTCCTTATTTAAATTCAAGCTCATGACCCATTTGTACTATTTCCCTTACTACATTTCATGCTTTTTAAACTATGCAAATAACTTTTGGCCAGAACTGATTCAAACTCTTTCTCTATATTTAGAAACTCAGCTGATGAAGTCGGCTTCATTTTGCTCTGCTCCCCAGGTGAGATCTAGCAAAATCCAAACAGGTATGTAGCTGTCACTTGTGTGTTAACAAACATCAAATTTCCCACAAAGTATGTAAATTAATTTTCTGAGATTTATTTCGATTTTCTTGAAATTAGTTTTATTTTTATTACTTTTTTTTATATATTTATTTTTGGTACTTGCTAGAAATTACCATAAATAAAAAAAAAAAAGCAATAACCTAAGATAGCAATTTTAATTGTAAATGTTTTTGCAGAGGTCATTTGGTGCAGCTCTCTTTATTGGAGATAATACAAACTGAACTTAGTTGTATCAATAGAAAAACACGGTGAGATTTATAACCTGGGAAATAATAAAAAAAGTTTCATTGAGTTTAGGAGTGAAGAAAGAAAGTTAATTCATAGAATTAGAATAAAAAATACAGAACATTAAATTATACAGAACTAGCTTTGCATCTCATAATTTTCTCCACTTTAACAAACATATAACTAGTATATCATGAAGACATTTAAACCAAATTCTTCCAGCAATCTCAATCAAAGAGAATATTTACACTGTAGAGCGAATCTGTCGACACAAGTTTATGTTATCCTAATTAGATAAACTTTAGAGATTGTTATCCAGCTGAACATACTTCATTGATAGATGTACAGGTGCAGGAGTGGCTGTGTGGTAAGTAGCTTGTTTACCAACCACATGGTTCCGGGTTCAGTCCCACTGCGTGGCACCTGGGGCAAGTGTCTTCTACTATAGCCGCCTCGGGCCGACCAAAGCCTTGTGAGTGGATTTGGTAGACGGAAACTGAAAGAAGCTTGCCGTATATATGTATATATGTGTGTGTGTGTGTGTGTGTGTGTGTGTGTGTGTGTGTGTGTGTGTGTGTGTGTGTGTGTGTGTGTGTGTGTGTGTGTGTGTGTGTGTGTGTGTGTGTGTGTTTGTGTGTCTGTGTTTGTCCCCCTAGCATTGCTTGACAACCGATGCTGGTGTTTTTATGTCCCCGTCACTTAGCGGTTCGGCAAAAGAGACTGATAGAATAAGTACTGGGCTTACAAAAGAATAAGTCCTGGGGCCGAGTTGCTCGATTAAAGGTGGTGCTCCAGCATGGCCGCAGTCAAATGATTGAAACAAGTAAAAGAGTAAAGAGTACATGTTATTTACTCACAATAGCAAATTATCTGGAAAGCTGTGTTTCTTCTCATAAGAGGTAGGCATGGACATAACACAGCTATGCATATGATCGTAAGTCTCCTTCCATTTTAGGGCACCTTTGGCAGGTATTGGTGCTCAGAAACTGTATAGAAGGTCATCTTAATGTGTAAGAGAAAGAGAGGTTTTACCATCTCACAATGGAGATGATAAAGAACTCTGTGTTGACTGGCAATACACAGAGTTAAAGAAGACCTCACCATCCATGCAAGTTTGATGGACTATATGTTAAGGCGGCGAGCTGGCAGAACTGTTAGCACATCAGGCGAAATGTGTAGCCGTATTTTGTCTGCCGTTACGTTCTGAGTTCAAATTCCGCCAAGGTCGACTTTGCCTTTCATCCTTTCGGGGTCGATAAATTAAGTACCAGTTACGCACTGGGGTCGATGCAATCGACTTAATCCGTTTGTCTGTCCTTGTTTGTCGCCTCTGTGTTTAGCCCCTTGTGGGTAGAAAAGAAATAGGTATTTCGTCTGCCGTTACGTTCTGAGTTCAAATTCCACCGAGGTCGACTTTGCCTTTCATCCTTTCGGGGTCGATAAATTAGGGACCAGTTATGCACTGGGGTCGATGTAATCGACTTATTCCGTTTGTCTGTCCTTGTTTGTCGCCTCTGTGTTTAGCCCCTTGTGGGTAGTCCAACAGTGATTGCATCATCCATACTCTCAACAATGTGCCCTTAAATATGGTTTCTGATTACAAATATCTTGGGTCATACATATCATCATCTGGAAAAGACTTTCTAACTAGAAAGGGTATGGCCTGGTCAGCCTGTAATGACATGCATAAGATCTGGTCATCAAATCTAAGTAGAGACTTCAAACTTGAAATCTTCAAAGCCACAGTCGAACCAATTCTACTATATGGCTCAGAAACCTGGACGTTATCAAAGAAGCTTGAGAGGCGGTTGGATGGAACCTACACTCGCCTCCTTATGAGAGCTCAAAATCTCTCATGGAAGCGCCATCCAACCAAAATGCAAATATATGGGAAACTACCACCTGTGTCATCTCTTGTGAAAGGTAGGAGAGTCCAGTTTGCTGGACATTGTTGTAGAGCTGAAAAAGAGGTAATATCTACTCTTCTCCTCTGGAAGCCATCTACTCGCAATACCAGAGGGCGCACACTCTCCTATCCTGATGTAATCTCCAGGGATACAGGCATCCAGCAACAGGACCTTCGTAATCCCATGATGGACCATGAAGTCTGGCGTAGCATGGTAAATTCCATTGTCATGACCACAGTCGAACAATGATGATGATGATGTTGTGGGTAGTAAAGAAATAGGTATTTCGTCTGCCGTTACGTTCTGAGTTCAAATTCCGCCGAGGTTGACTTTGCTTTTCATCCTTTCGGGGTTGATAAATTAAGTACCAGTTACGCAGTAGGGTCGATGTAATCGACTTAATCCGTTTGTCTGTCCTTGTTTGTCCCATCTGTCTCTAGCCCCTTGTGGGTACTAAAGAAATATGTTAAAATGGGTAGGCTGTGATGGAGGCTGCTAGGTCACCATCTAATATCTCTCTTTCTTATTCAGTTCTTTCTCTTCTCTGTTATCCTTCCTATTCAATGTCCCATGTCATCCATGATTTGTCCAGACTAAATCCTTACATCTTCTTCAATTGCCTCAATCTTGCTACTCCTTCCTCCTCCACCTTTCTCAATTTGCTGCTTGTGCAAAGAGAGTTTGGTATCTGATGCACTTCTACATTTACCTTCCTCAGCTGCCTGCCATTACTTCCTCTCCCTCGTGTCACTCTTTTCTTGACATTCATTACTCTCCCTCCATCACCAGTACCATCCCCAACATTTCCTCCTTTTTTACACTGTTACCTCCCACTTCCTCTCCTTCAGGTCACTCATTACCAACATCCATCTTTCTTTTTTTTTTACCAGTGCCTGTTTCTACAACTATCCACCTCTTTACCTGCAAAGATATGGCTACCATCTCTCCTTTATTAGCTAATGCCATAACATAGAAAACCTCACAGACTGCCTTGCCTTATGCCCTCCAGCAACTCAAGGACCAAAAACCTAATTTTCTCTACAAGTCCAAATGTAGGCTGACAAACCCCTCCAAAAGTTAATTAGGTTTAAAAAACATATTCTACATTAGAATTAGAAGTGCTACACAGTTAGAGCAAGGGATTTGTAACATCACTATAACTAAGTTGCTCTACCACATTACAATTAAAGTCACCTGAAAATTCACTCAATTTAATATTGAGCCATTTTTAATCATCCACACAGAAAGCTCTCCTTCTGAAAGCTGTGAATTCCGGGAAGCAATTTTCTACAGTTACCAACTTCAACATTAGAATACTAAGAAGTGTGGTATAACTATCCTGGATGAAATCTAATCTTGGTCAAGAGGAAACAGCCAAGTGAAGTGATACTGGTTTGTACTGACATAAAGTGAGCCAATCCTTCTAAAGTTTTCCCCCTTAATAGAATCAAATGGTACTTTATACCATCAGCATCATCATCAGCTGCACTTATCAAAGTCAACAACACTATTTCTTGTATTTTTTATTTTTGTTTTTCAAACCAGTCCTGCTGAGTGATTCATTAATGTAACCTGTTGATTATATAAAGGCATAACTAATTAAAGAGGATTCATTGAACATTCAATACAAGGTAATTAATTGATTCTGGGGTTTTGAGTGTTTTAAGTCATCTGTGTTGACTGGCAATACGCAGTGTATTACATTTGATTTAAAAGTATAAGCAGTCTTGTTTGACGTAGGGTTAGTCCTTAAACAAAACAGGAAAGACATCCAATTTAAGACAAAAGGTTTATTATTAAGATTATGATGTTTTTGTCTTCATTGTTTTGTTTTATATTGTCTTGATTGTTTTAGCAATTTGAAATTTCAGACTATAAAAAGATTAGTTTTGTAAACTTAAATTTAAGAGCAAAGATAAAACAGTAAAATATATAAAAACAGAATCTGAAACTCCAGCTTTAATTTCAATCTCACTTTTATACTAAACTAGCAGTATCGCCCGGCGTTGCTCGGGTTTGTAAGGGAAATAACTATATAAGCATTTTTAGAGAGTTATAGCCAAAAAATAGCAAAAAATGCATAAAAAATGATGGTAAATTTTCTAAAAAATCGTTGACTCATCGTAAACATTTTTAGAGAGTTACTTCCCTTATATAATAGCGAAAAAAATGCATTAAAATGGAAAAAAATGATGGTAAATTTTTTTTTAAAATCGCAGACTCATCGTAGATGCGCGCTAATACCCAGAAGGGCTCGATATGAATCACGACTATAAGACAGTGGGAGTAGTTAGGAATCTAAATCGTAGGAGACAGACACACAACCTTACTTTTATATATAAAGATAGACATTTTAATTTCAGTCTTTAACATTTTATCAATTTAATTCAATTGCAGCATGGAAGGTGTTTATAAGCTATTTAAGAAACACACAAAAACTGTTAGATTCACTTCAAAATTTAAATTTAATTGTCAAAATATTTTCGTTGCTTTGAGACCATGACCTGTTCACTGACAAAACTTTGTGCACAAAGTTTTGTCAGTGAACAGGTCATGGTCTCAAAGCAACGAAAATATTTTGACAAATTAAATTTAAATGTTGAAGTGAATCTAACGGTTTTTGTGTGTTTCGTAAATGGCTTATAAATACCTTCCATGCTGCAATTATTTTCGTTCCAGCACACGATCTCAGATCAGGTCACTTGCTATGCAAGTACATCTCCGCAATTTAATTCAATTCAGTTTTAATTTATTCAATGTTAAGTAAGAGTGACAGTTTTATCAATTCTAAATTTCAAAGAAAAAAATAAGAGCGGTGTAGTAAAGTCGCTGTTAACTTGATAATTGTGCCTTATACTCTGAGTACCCTACATTTCAGATGATTTTACATTTGTTTTTTTCTCTTTTTTCCTTACTTGGGAATGGGCTAGTTGGGTATTTTTTTGTTGTAGTCCTTTGCCATTTCCTTCAAGAACCCCCTAAAATCAGCTACGACCACTTCTTTCCATGTCTTCTATTTCTGCAGGTTCCATCCATTTGGATTACTTGGCACTCCTTTACCGAACTATCTTCTTCCAGTCGGTAAAGAGGTGTGAAGCAATGAGAGGAACTTGCAGAAGAAGAAAAAGACAAAGAAAGTCACGGGAGGAAGTGGTGAAGGCTGATCTCAGGAGGCTGAATGTCACAAATGAGATGAAAGACCAGAATTAAGCAATGAGGCACAATACTACAGAAGACCTATCAAACCAGATAAGAATTGAGGTAGAACAGAGAAGACAATAATGAAGAAATCATATGGAGTTTTATTGCTTTGAGGAGTTAAGTCTTTCTAGCACTATCACAAATCGTTCGTTCGTTTAACGTCTGCTTTCCATGCTAGCATGGGTTGGACGATTTTGATTGAGGGCTGGCGAACCAGATGGCTGCACCAGGCTCCAATTTGATCTGGAAGAGTTTCTACAGCTGGATGCCCTTCCTAACACCAACCACTCCGAGAGTGTAGTGGGTGCTTTTTGCATGCCACCAGCACGGGGACCAGTCAGGCGGTACTGGCAATGATCTCGCTCGAATCTTTTTACACGTGCTACCAGCACAGGTGCCAGTGAAGCGACGTTGGTAACGATCACGCTCGAATGGTATACAAAGAAATAATTCTTGGGTTTAAGTGGTTTCAGTGAGATGAAACCAATGTTAATAACTATGGAATATAGAGCTAACGAGAGATATTTCAATGCAGTTAATTACAATAGCAGCCAAACTTCCTTAATTACACCCTTCCAGTTTATAAATCATAAGATATACTAGACAATGTATTTTGTGAAGTGTTTAAAGACAGGAGGGTCATAGCTGGAAGGTATTTGATTAAAGGTCAGCTCAGAGTTGATTTAGGATTAAAGGATAACAGTTACAGTTCACTTAAGTGATTAATGCTTGATTAGAGTAAATTACTTAGAATTTGACTAATTAGAATCTTGTTAATTTCTTTAACCCTTTCGTTATTGCATTTATTTTGAGATGCTCTGTGTTTCTTTCAATTATTTTAAATATAACAAAGAATTTAGTAAAATAACGTAATTATCATTCAGTTAGTGTTAGGAACATAAATTGCGACAAAGGTTGGTGAAAGATTTTAATTCAAAACCTATGAAAACAAGACATTTGTACTCAGAACCAGAGCCAGTTTCAGCTGGGTTGGCAACAAAATGGTTAACAGAATAGAGATAAGGTATAAGAAACTCATTATTAAAATTGAGAAGGAATACGAAAGAGAGAGAATTGACAGTCACACCAAATGGTTTGTGACATGATGGAAATATATCTAATATCATTAGCTACTACAACTGTCTGCTACTTTACACTAAAGTACTCTTAAAAAATTAACATTGACTCTTGGATATTTCATATTTACTATGGAACGTGGCTGTTGCCAGCACCGCCCTGACTGGCCTCCGTGCCAGTGGCACGTAAAAAGCACCATCCGATTGTAGCCGTTTTCCAGCCACATCTGGCACCTGTGCTGGTGGCACGTAAAAAGCACTCACTACACTTACGGAGTGGTTGGCATTAGGAAGGGCATCCAGCTGTAGAAACACTGCCAGATCAGACTGGGCCTGGCGCAGCCTACATGCTCCCCAGATCCCAGTTGAACTGTCCAACCCATGCTAGCATGGAAAACGGACGTTAAACGATGATGATGATG
Source organism: Octopus sinensis (assembly GCF_006345805.1). Taxonomy (NCBI): domain Eukaryota; kingdom Metazoa; phylum Mollusca; class Cephalopoda; order Octopoda; family Octopodidae; genus Octopus; species Octopus sinensis. Next base: position 5,730,365 of record NC_043006.1, on the reverse strand, counting down.
GTGATAGCCATTACAACATACATTTAGTGATTGATATTATAACATCTCTTTCAGTATACAGTTATTAATAACATAGGCACATGACCTGTTGTGCTTAAGGAGACCTATTGAGTCAAGCACATCAACATCAAAATAAATATCAAATGGAAATTGTAGTTGTGATACCTGTGCTAGTGGCACGTAAAGAGCACCGTCTGAACGTGGCAGATGCCAGCACTGCTTGACTGGTGTCCATGCCATTGGCACATAAAAAGCACCCACTACACTCATGGAGTTGTTGGCATTAGGAAGGACATCCAGCTGTAGAAACACTGCCAGATCAGACTGGGCCTGGTGCAGCCTCCTGGCTTCCCAGACCCCGGTCGAACCGTCCAACCCATGCTAGCACGGAAAACGGACGTTAATTGATGATCTGTTATTACATTTAATAATTTCTTGTAATTCACTTAGCATATAGCTAAGGTATGTTTAACATTGGTTGTTGGTTTGGAGCGTTCTACAAAATTGAGTGTTGAACCTACACCTTTTCAAACTCCACCTGTCTAACACCGTGGACATGTTTACAAAGTCAGAAAACAGCACAGCTCCCATGACTTTCGGAAACATTTTTTCACGCTAAAAGTTGGAACAAACTACCGGCATCAGTTGTTAGTTGTCGGAGCCCTGCATCCTTCAAAACTTCCACGCTTCCTGAGATTCACCAACACTACACCTGATTTTCTCCCCTCCATACACACAAGCAAGCCTGTATCTGACTCATACATTGTTCACTTCCCAGACATTTGTACATTACTGCATATGCTTTATACATACTTTCGACAAGTTGTGGTGCACCTGAGCACTGTATACAATAATTTCATTATTATTATTATTTTAAAACCGTTAAAATACCTACATATGGTACCCGCATTAGGCATTTTAGATAATCAGGTGTATTTCTAATACAGAAGGTGGTGAGCTGGCAGAATCGTTAGCACACTGGGCAAAATGCTTAGCGGTATTTCGTCTGCCATTACGTTCTGAGTTCAAATTCCGTCGAGGTCGACTTTTCCTTTCATTCTTTCGGGGTCGATTAAATTAAGTACCAGTTACACACTAGGGTCGATATAATCGACTTAATCCGTTTGTCTGTCCTTGCTTGTCCTCTCTGTGTTTAGCCCCTTGTGGGTAGTAAAGAAATAGGTGTATTTCCAATATACCATGGCATGTTGCCAGCCTCCATCTGTTGTAGAAGGGGATGAAAATTTCTTCTTTTCCTTTTTCCCTTGCTCTCTCCAATCTCCCCTCTTCCCCTTTTATACCTTCATTATGTTTGCACATCAATGACTGAGCAAGTCTGTTTGACTCTGCCAGTCATGATATCTTGCCTTGTAAGACTCCATATGTGTGGGGGGAGTGTACTTATTTTAATGAAGTAGGACATACCAATGGCTAAATAAATCATCCATAAAACTGTTGGAATCATTAATGGTTATATTTTGATAGCAGACTTGGTATAACTAGCAAAAGAAACTGAGGGGAGTATCCTCATCAAATAATGTTAAACAGGATGACTGCAGTATTTTGTTACAAAAATTATAAGAGGAAAAATATTTTTTATGTTGAATAACAAGAAAGAACTTAATGATGAACTTAAAAAAATTCATTGGACATACCAGAAGAAGAATGGCAGTAGCAATCTTCCAAATGGTTTCCACGTGTTTAAAATTAAAAGATAAAGCTTTCATAGCTTCCATGACAGTCCGGTAATCCTTGCGATCATTTACTGAGTTCACCTAAATAAATATAGGAAAAACAAATTAGGGGTTTTCAAGGAAGTTTCATATAAAAGCAGCGAGGAATTATATTTTCAAAATGGGAAATTCTATAAATTTACATAAAATTATTTTAAAGAAAATGACAGAGAATAAAATGCATGTAACATATAATGGGGTTTGCATTTTATCACCCAAAAAAGTTGTGTCCATTCAAAGAATTATTTTGTTCACTGAGAGATGGATCAATGTTTACTTAATGGTTCACATATTTTAACAGGGACAATATACTTTAAGGGATAATTAAGAAGCTGCTTCTATACTATGTCTGTCTATGTTCTACACTGTACAGGATATTATAATTTAACTCTTTTGTTACCATATTTATTTTGAAATGCACTGCCTTGGTCTGAATCAATTTTAGAAAATAATGAAGAATTTAGTAAAATAATAACATTGTTATTATTAAGTTGGTGCTTAGAACATAAATAAACCTAAAATTTTGATAGGTTTTGATTTAGAGCATTTTAGAGCAGAATATTGCCAGTGCCACTGAACTGGCTCCTGTGCAGGTGGCACACAAAAAGCACCAATTTGAGCATGGCCATTGCCAGTACCGCCTGACTGGCCCTCGTGCCGGTGGCATGTAAAAGCACCCACTACACTCTCGGAGTGGTTGGCATTAGGAAGGGCATCCAGCTGTAGAAACTCTGCCAGATCAGATTGGAGTCTGGTGCAGCCATCTGGTTCGCCAGACCTCAGTCAAATTGTCCAACCCATGCTAGCATGGAAAGTGGACGTTAAATGATGATGATGATTTATATCGTAAAACCAGAGGGTTGTCTCCATCCAGCTGGTCTTTAGTTGGTCTTAATTATAAGAGTCAGTGCCATGCAGGAACACTGTTCATATACTGTAGTATCTTACGTATATGAATAGATGCAACTGCCATTGCAGATAATATCAAAAGGGTTAAAACATTATTCCAAAAACTGAATAAGTTGTTGTTTCTTTGGGTAAATTTCAATAAACTATCATATCCTCAATATTTTGTTTCTTATCACTACCAAAACTAAAAGTTTAGAATTATCAAGACAATTTTGCATTTCTGAACTATATTTCCATTCTGCATTCTCTACCACAACTTAAGTTCTTTAAAATTCATAGAGTCCAGTTATATATTCTTTTTAAATAAACACATTTCAAAAGTCTTGTAACCCTAGACCATAATTGTGTATCATGACATTCGATGTTTAACTGTAATTGTATGACTTGGCCTTATTTTTAAAATCTCTACTTGAGTGTGCTTTCAGAACATTAGTGTAATTGCAATAAAATTATCTTTCACCAGCAAAAACACCAACGTTTCAACAAGCTTCATTGTGAGACAAACTGAATTACAACACAGTCACAAGTTGGCTGTGTTTGCAGCAGTGACTAATATAAAACTTCAGATTCCTAACTCACACATGAAGGTTTAAAACACCAAGAGAAAATAAACATTGAAGCATAAAATTTTACTATTAAACAGAATATATATATATATATATATATATAGAAAAAATAGTTTTAAGCAACTGATTTTGAAAATAAATTTAATGAATTAGAAAGTTTTAAACTAGGAATTTCATATTTCTTTCATCAACAGTCATAGAAGCACCCACTTTTACTAGTTTCAAACCATTACTAGTTTCATACTAATTAAAGAAAATTGTAAACTCCCTCAAACACCTTTATAAAACCCCTTTAAACAGGAATATGCTAAATAAGATCACTTCTAATGTACTCTAAAACCCTTAATATCTAATTTCTTTTAATCCATTTTCCCCCTTTTTATTACCTGTCTGTAGGTGTGGGACATTGCTTCAAAATTAATACTTCTGCTTATTTTTAACCTTTTAAACCAGTCATATCGAGCCAAAATATTCTGCTTGTTTTACGTTCAGACTGGCCAGATCAAGCGTCTCACACTAAACCTATAATATCATTCTTAAAAACAAACAGTCGCATCATTGAAATCTTGAAGTTACATGATAATGCATGTTTAATTGAAAACAATGAGTTAAAAGCATTACATTTGACAGAATAGTCTGAATGTTAAAGGGTTAAAGAAATTTCACAGTTGCGATTTGTTTTATAGAGGGACTGCTTGTCAGCCAGAGAGACTGAGTATAATAAAAATTTCTGTAAGAATATTTTGACTAACATGATCATGTGGCAAATAAGAAGCATAATACTATTCTTTAGTTGGTCTTGATTATAAGAGTCAATGCCATGCTGGAACACTGCTCATATACTGTAGTATCTCACGTATATGAATAGATGCAACTGTCATTGCAGATAATATCTGCAACATGTGAAATCTGGTCAGTTTCATATGTGATTCTGTTGCCACTAACAACAATAATCAAAGAATATCTACAGCATCATTAAGGAATCTAATACCTAATCTCAATCTAATTATTTCATGCAACCAGAATGCATAAGACAAGTCAAATGAACTCTAGACATACAATAGAGAATAGAATTGAATTGAATTCCTAACATACAAACTTGTAGTTCAATAATACCATACAATAATCTACTCAACCACTTTGGCAAGAGATAAATTTAACAGAGTATGTTTTCCCCAAATGTTTTACTGTTACATAAATAAATTGATAAAAATGATCCTTAATTAAAATACACCTGAGATCAGGGGTATAACATGGGTGGGTCACAGGGACAGTTACCCTGGACACTAAATCATAAGAGCTAGAAAATTACAAAAGATATAAACTAGTAATAATCCTCTAGTAGTAATAACAAAATATAAAACAGTACTCTGTTGTGTCTGGGGAGTGTAATTTTCTTTTTGTGCTTTATAATTTAACCCCTTGACAACGGTTGACGCAAATATGCGATCATACTTTTGCTTGCCTGCCCATGGTTAATGTAAATATATGATGTAGAGCTGCCCCACATCAATCACGGAGTTTTTAGTGGTTTATGTTCGCTATTGTGTACTTTATCTCTTGAGGTGCACACGCTCACCGTCCCATGCATTATCTTAGCTATTTTAGATTATGTTCAAGTCATGAGACTAACCAATAACATGCGGATACTTTACATGCATATGCATTGGTACAGGAGGTATAAAAGTAACGGTCTCCAGCGAAAACACATCATAATTCAAAATGTCTTCAAATCAATTACAAGTTCTGCGTTCATGCTTCGGTCCTCCATCAGTGAATTTACGCTCGTCATCGCGCCTGACAACACCCGTGGCAACCAACTCGTCGTCGCGTCAAACATCAGCACAACCAAGACCTATGTCAACTCGCTTGTTATCGTGTTGAACATCGTGAGCTCATTGTGTTTGTGTGGCCTCATTAGATAAAAAAAACCAGAGCAGTTTATCGCAGGCTTTGGGTAATACCGGCGTCAAGGAGTTAATACTCGCTGGTAAAATTTCCACTTCTTTCTTATTTTTATTTTCCTAAAATTTTCGTTGCTTCTTGCAACCTTTTCAATAGTCAAGACTATTCTACCAGTGAGTGTGTTAAATTATAAGGCACAAAAAGAAAATGACTCTCCCCAGACACAATAGAATATGCTTCAACACACAAACTCACATAAAGAATCTTGCAAACCAAATCCAAAAACGAAATAAAATAGTACATCTTTCCTATCAAACAAAATCTAATGTTTGAATATTCTACACAGTTTTTCAACATGACAGAGAAAATAAATGCTGCCATGTAAAATTTTATAGTATTTTATCTGCTAATTACAGCCACTCTATTAGGGGACACATTACTTGCCTTGCCCTATGTACTGACAATCCATGCTCTGCCACTTTCTGAGAAACATTTTAAACTGACCCTTTAGTTGATGAAAATAACTAAGGCTTCACAATCTACATATTCTAGTTTACACAACAATAATGTTCAGTGCATGTTGGAAGAGTTAAATCAGCACTACATCTCAGTTGTATAGTGCTCCCACTAGCGACAAAACCAGAAAATCTGTGTCACCTGAGGCTATCCTTCAGCTTGAAATATCCTTACTGAAACAACTAAATGAATATGGAAATTGATACCCTCCAAAAATGTTACCCAAAATGGACTTCCCTTCACCCACTTCTAGACAACAAGTGGTTTCCATTATTTACAATGGTGTGTTACGTTTCCTCTTCTCTCTACATTTTTACAGTTGAGCAGACTGGACTGGGCCTTTGAGAATAAAGTACCTTTGTCAGGGTGAAGTACAGTACAAAATGTGAAGTAACATTCTAACCTTTAATAGTTCAATGACTGGAACTTCATATAGAAGCACCTAAGCAATTTATACAGAAATAATCCAGAAGATCCAGAAAATATTGGAATCACTCCAAACACCATCGACACTTCTACAATCTTGTATTATACCGAAAAAGATAATGAGGGAGTCTCAGTGATTGTCTCAGGTGCTAGAAATAATCAAATTCTTCTCTGAATTCAACCCTATTGACTTAAATGAAAGGACAACAGGCCAATAGATCCTAGATATACCAAAAACAGGGTGACATAACTGGAATGTATATTTTGCTTTGTGTGGTCCTACCTAGGTTCCAGCAACAATTCTACTTCAAGTACAATGCATTACAGGACAATAAAATCACATTCATAACTTAATAGGTCAAAATTTAGTTGATATCTAAACTTAAAAAATGCATTTATCAAAAACAGAAAGTATGTCAAGATTATTCAAACCAGAAAAAACATTTCAATGACTTGACACTCCTCTCTTACAATCTGAATAGAGGAAGAAAGAAGAAAATATTTTAAAAACTTACTTTCTGTTCTCCTCCTTGGTTAATATAATGGTAGTGAGCCGCATTCCTCTCAAGACCGAGTTCTTTCAGTTTGCCTTCAGATGCACCAAACAAAAGCTAGCAAAACACAGAAATAAAAACTGGTTTAACCTATAATTATGTTGGCCAAACTGGGACACTATCAATCTTCAATCAAAAATAAATTATAAAAATTAGTTTCTTTCAAAAGCAAAATATGTATTAAAAAAATGTAGAGTTACTTAAATGTCACATAGTACATGGCTATTATTTGAAATTAAACTGCCTCAACGAAAAGCAATCAACTTGGTTGGTGTTTAAAGTTAGAGAGGTCAGGTATCAGACAAAATACTAAAATGTAGCACCTGTCTGTTTCTGTTTTTGGTGAAAAAGTGTCACAGATTATGAACAGCATTTGTGGAGATAGATTAATGAAGATTTTGTTTCATGAGTGCAATAGAGATGCTGTATGACAAATGTCCTGATGGCAGTGAATCAAAGACAATACCTATTTCTTTATTACCCACAAGGGGCTAAACATAGAGGGAACAAACAAGGACAGACATAGGTATTAAGTCGATTACATCGACCCCAGTGCGTAACTGGTACTTAATTTATCGACCCCGAAAGGATGAAAGGCAAAGTCGACCTCGGCGGAATTAGAACTCAGAACATAACGGCAGACGAAATACCGCAAAGCATTTCACCTGACGTGCTAATGATTCTGCCAGCTCGCTGCCTTTACCAAAGACAATACCATCTGGAAAGCCTCTCTGTGTTCTATGAAAAATCAGAACAAGTATTTCATCATTTATTAAAATGATGGCAAGAGAAATGAAAATATTTCGAGGTACCGGAATATCACGTGCAGTCGATAAGTAAGAGGTGAAGAGAGATCAATGCCTGTCTCAATGTGAACCAGGGATTTAAATGTACCAAATTTATAGGAGAAGGATAATTGATGAAAGGAATTCCATAAATGCCCAGGTTAGCCATTTAGCTTTGTTTCTGTTTACCTAGGTGACCTAATTAGTGGTCGGGGTCATTATCATCGTTTAATGATCTCCTTCCGTGCTGGCATGGGTTGGATGGTTTTTGACAGGAGCTGGCCAGGTGAGAATGCGATTGATAAAGCCGTGGGAACGTGTATTTGTACGTGCAAGTACATCAGCTGTTGCGATTGATACTACACATAAGCGAGAAAAATGCATGTGCAGTTTGGGCAAAAAAAGCCGGCTGTCTTGAAATAATGCCACAAAATGCAGTATATTTAAGTGACCAAAAAAGTAAGATGCAAAAGAGATATTTTCTTCAAACTTGGCATGAAGGAAGGAAAGACTATCAGGTCTCTCACGAAGTTTTCTTTTTTGCCTTGACTTCGTTTAACAAAACCAAAAACTTTATTGAAATAAAGGCATGCTTAATTATTTTTTAATGAAAAGAAAACTCTGCTTTATTGGACGGGGAGCGTTTTGCTCATATATATATATATTTGTATATAAATATATATTTGTGTATAATTGTAACATTAAAGCTTACCTGATAAAAAGCATGAAAATTTCTTTCTCCTCCTTGTTGATAAACCACCCGTGACTGCAAACGAAACAAAATTAAAATCATTACTTCGTTTTTGTATCCGGTTTGCAAGATTCTTTATGGGAATTTGTGTGTTGAAACAAATTTTGTTGTGTTTGGGGAGAATCATATTGCCTTAACACACTAACACCCTCACCAATTCAATTTCCACTCATTTATCTTTAAACATATATAGAACTTCTTGCAGCACATGCAATTCTCTGGATACGACCAGAATGATAGGATTCATGTATACAGGGGAGCCAGAAAGAAATTAGATAACATCATATGTAATGAAACCAGCGATACCCACCCTGGATACAGAAGTAAAGACTGGAATAGTATACAGAAGGTTTGTGACAAAGCAAACAAAGGGAACATAAGGTACAGGGCTGACAAATATCAAGGAATGATGCTTGTAGAGGTCACACCTCGGGAATTAGCCCATAGATTTATGAAGGCTCTGAAGGAAACAAAACTCAACATCAAGATCGTTGAGAAGCCAGGGAGCTCCATCTGATTACAGTTATGTAAGATTTACTGCTTCGAAAATACCACAAACACTAATGAGAATTAAATAGTAAGTAAGATTAACCTTGGCAACAACTGTAAAACTAGAAATCTAGTCTGTAGCATAAGGTGCATAGGTGTTTGTAAGGACAGAAAAATGGCATACATTGGAGAGACCTCTAGGAGTATAGTGGAAAGATTAAGTGAGTACTGGAGGCACTATGATGACAAGAAACAGTTCTCCATACTCTATCAACATGCCAAAAACCAACATGGAAGCATACTGGGATGAATTGACGTTTGCATTTTATTCAAGCACCTAAAGGACCCATCACTTAGACAAATACAAGAATACATCCTCATAAATGAAACATCCCCAGTACTAAAGAGGAAATATGTGTAGAAGGTAGAGATACTCCTATACTCACAGAGTATACATACATAGGTACATTTGCAAATAGGCAGTTAAGTAAGTAAATAGGTGGGTAGATAAATAGATATGTAGTCGGTGGCACGTAAAAAGCACCATCCGAATCGTGGCCGAAGCCAGTGCCGCCTCGACTGGCTTCCGTGCAGGTGGCACGTAAAATGCACCAATCCGACCGTGGCCGATGCCAGCCTCACCTGGCACCAGTGCAGGTGGCATGTAAAAAGCACCCACTACACTCACGGAGTGGTTGGCATTAGGAAGGGCATCCAGCTGTAGAAACATTGCTAGATAAGACCGGAGCCTGGTGCAGCCTTCTGGCTTCCCAGATCCCCGGTCGAACCGTCCAACCCATGCTAGCATGGAGAACGGACGTTAAACGATGATGATGTAGACAGATAGGTAAGTAGGAAGGTACATAGGTAATACAGACAGACAAGCACACAAAAGGAGACAGAAACACATGACCATATATACACACATAAATATTTGGAGACACACACCCATACATAACAGACGCATGTACATAATCACACAAACTCATACACATAGACACACTCAAACACACACATGCAAGGAAGCAGAGGTATACACACACATATATAAACACACAATCACACACAAACACATGAATTCTTTTTTTCTTTTAATCTTTTGTTTCAGTCATTTGACTGCAGCCATGCTGGAGCACTGCCTTTAGTTGAACAAATCAACCCCAGGACTTAATATTTGTAAGCCTAGAACTTATTCTATCGGCACTCTTTTGTCGAACTACCAAGTTACGGAGATGTAGACATGCCAACATCGGTTGTCAAAGGATGGTGTGGGGACAAACACATACACACAAATATATATATGTATATATATACGACAGGCTTCTTTCAGTTTCTGCCTACCAAATCCACTCACAAGGCTTTGGTTGGCCCAAGGCTATAGTAGAAAACATTTGCCATGCAGTAAAACTGAACCTGGAACCATGTGGTTGGTAAGCAAGCTACTTGCCACACAGCCACTCCTGCATACATATATGCACACATACATACCTACATACACATACTTACATATGAGCATACACAAGCACACATGCATGCTGGTGTACACACACACACATACACATTGGTGTGTGCACACACACACACGCGCGCGCATGCAACAAAATCTCAAACAGACCAAAGGAATGCTGCTTTGATAATGTACAGAGTTGATATCCATTGATAAGGTTGAAAAAGCAATGAAAAAGCTTTTTGGAACAGACAAAAAAAAAAGCGGAAATTGAACTGGTGACCATATTAAATATATCAAGGCAATATGACTCTCCCTAGACAACAAAATTATATATGTATAAATCTCTATATATCTGTATGTAAATGTATGTAAATATATCTATATACCTTTAAATCATATATTCATATTCACAAATATACAAACTTATGTATTTACCATGCACTCAGTAGACATACATACAGGCACAGGCGCTATCTAAGGTTTTTTTAAAGTTCTTCTGTAACCTCCTCTTTCTTAGCCGTTTTATCTGATAACCTAAATCTTGAAGGTTAGGTGAAATTAAATTATATATGCTTTCCTTTATTCTACCTCAGTCAAGGTTCCTATCTTTTTGCAATGTAGCACTTGTTCACCTAACATACTTGCTTTCTATTACAAAATTAATTTAAGCACTTCATATCTAGCTAAAGAAGGTGACCTATCTACTTTTGTTAGAGAAGGAATAGTGCAGTGGAAACACTGCTTACTTTTGAAGTACTTAAAATTCTTGAAAAGTAAGTAGTATAAAAATAGGTGCTACATTATTTCATTGTTTTTGTTGATACTAAATTCTGCTGGTTAATCAGAAAATAATCATAACTTGTAAGAGAAAAAAATACAGTTGCATTCATTATATATGAAGTACAATAGCCGTGAAGTTAAGGTGCTGGACTGCAGAAAATATGATTGAGAGTTCAAAATTTACGACAGTTATTTTGCAGAGTTCTGGACCAAGACAAAAAACTTATTTGATATGCAGGTCTGAATCCTACTTGATAGTTAAAAAAAGTGGTTAATAAAGACATCTAGCTGTAAAAGAATCTTTAAAAAAAACTATCCTATTTTTAAAAGATTGGAAGATCTAATTTAAAAGACAATTAATGAAGACCTTAATCTATTTTGTCATCCTTTTAAGGCTTTTTAGCAATTTTTTAACCCTTACTTATTGCTAATTCTTTAAATAAGTAACAGTTGAGAAAAATCAGTTTTTTATTTACAGTAATTTATTTATCTTTTTGACTCCTCTCTCTCTTGATAAAATTAAAAAGTAATTTAGAAAAATCCATCCTTTCTTCAAGTTACTTAATGGTAAGATGTATACTGGCAACAACTGCGTTTGAACCTAAGTCATGAGAAAAGTTTATTGGCTGATATTAACATAAATCTGTAGTGCTCTGACTGGTTTTATTTTAATTAAATTGTATAATCAAAGGCTGTAATTGACACATTATCACCACTTCAGGCATTACATCCTTTAACACAATCTTCCTTGATTTTTGTTGAAACTATTATACTTCTCTGACATGTAAACCAGTCAGAAATTCCTAGAAACCAAATGGAATTGTTCTGTAAAAGTTGGTAGAAAAAATGAATTACTGTTGAGTTGATTTCTCCTGAGGAGTGAAAAATCCAGTGTTTTGGAGATGAGCAAGTGTCCAAAATTTTGAATTTTTCACACTCCACAGAAAATCAGCTCATTAACATTTTTTGTCCTTCAAATTTTTATACGTTAACTTTTGCTGCCACAGATCACTAGCAAATGGCTTGGGTTCTGGGCACCACCCTATTTGTAATTACTATTTACCATAATTAGTTGAGAAAAGATGAATCATCAAGCAAAAATTCCTCAAACAATGAGAGAGAGAGAGAGGTATTTAGTTGTAGATTACTGGACATACCAAAACGTCACCGGCATTATTATCAAACAGATCTTTGACAAATAATACATAACAGAAGCAGTATGAACTCCTCCCAGTGAAGGTGACTTAACAATCAGAGGTCATAAATTATGAAACATTTTAAAAGATCAGAAATATTCTGTGACTGAGGTTAAATGTTTTCGTGTCATAACTGAGATGGGTGACGGGTAGGTTGTGTGAGGTCTGTAGATCAGAGACCAGTGAAAATTAAGAGCTAGAATACTTTCTTACTTATTCTTATTCTTAGATAAGGGAAAGGCACATTAAATAATATATTACATATCCCTCTAACAAATGTTATTAAGTATTATAATGCTAATTATTAAGTATTATAATGCTAATTGCTATAGTATTTAGAACTACACAAACACATCATCATCATCATCGTTTAACATCCGTTTTCCATGCTAGCATGGTTTGGACAGTTCGACCGGGGTCTGGGAAGCCAGGAGGTTGTACCATGCTCCAGTCTGATCTGGGGTGCTTTTTTTGTGCCACCAGCACAGGGGCCAGAAGAGACTGGCAACGGCCACGATCAGTTGGTGCTTTTTATGTGCCACTGGCACGAACGTCAGTCAAGGTGGCACTGGCATCAGCCACGTTCAAATGGTGCTTTTTACATGCCACCGGCATACTCTTTACTCTTTTACTTGTTTCAGTCATTTGACTGTGGCCATGCTGGAGCACCACCTTTAGTTGAGCAAATCGACCCCGGGACTTATTCTTTGGAAGCCCAGTACTTATTCTATCGGTCTCTTTTTGCCGAACCGCTAAGTGACGGGGACGTAAACACACCAGCATCGGTTGTCAAGCAATGCTAGGGGGACAAACACAGACACACACACACAAACATATATATATACATATATACGACAGGCTTCTTTCAGTTTCCGTCTACCAAATCCACTCACAAGGCATTGGTCAGCCTGGGGCTATAGCAGAAGACACTTGCCCAAGATGCCACGCAGTGGGACTGAACTCGGAACCATGTGGTTGGTTAGCAAGCTACTTACCACACAGCAACTCCTGCGCCTATGGGTATCACAACTACAATTTCCATTTGATATTTATTTTGATGTTGATGTACTTGACTCAATAGGTCTCCTCAAGCACAGCGGGTCACCCTACAATCCAAGGTAAGCACAGCAGACCATCCTGCGAGCCATGAACTCACTTCATTTGTTGGGTCTTCACAGTCACAGCATATCTCCAGAGGTCTACATAGGGCATTAATTAAAAATTGCCTTATTAGGCAAAGATCTCAATTCAATAAGAGTCTTGCTTTCATAGAAGACTTCAGATGAATGACATTGCTTGTATGCCAGTGACACTCATTTACAAATGTCATATGAGGTCAAGACAAAGAAGCATATATAGAAACACACACACACACACACACACACACACAATAGGCTTCTTTCATTACCAGGGATGCTATAATACAAATCTCTCTCTATATAAAGCTGAAGCTGTCTGTGTATGGCAGGTTTGGTAGCCTCCAACTAATACTATCTACTCCGAGACCCTGCAGTACAAGTTGACCAAAATTGAGTGTATGATAGAAGAAGGTTTGCTCTTCATTCCGAGGAAGAAAAAAATTCAAATCAGACCATGTTAAGACCAAAAATTATTTACATCAAAAAGGTGCTTTTTTTCCTATGAAAATCCCTATTTTTCACGATTTTTTGACTGCTGAGTCACCATTTTTCGGTGTATTTCAACCAGAAAAATGCTCACTTAAAGAGAATAGCAAGCTACGTAATGCAAAATTTTTACTTTTCAAAAATTCCAATTCTAAAGGGTCGAAACAAACCCAAGCAACGCCGGGCGATACTGCTAGTTAATAATATTTTACAAATTTTCTTTGAAACATGCAAATTTTTTAACAGGTTTGTCAAATGACTAAGCTATTAATTTAGGTCATTTTCAAGTGAAGTATTTGAATTTTTGTTGTTTCAGTTATGTTAATGCAGATTCAATAATATTTTTTTTTATATATTTGCATAGAGTGTTTATATCTGAGATTATGTTTCTCATCTTCTCACAGAGAATAGTTTGTAATGGGTCCAATAAATAAATAAATACACATCAATTTAATACCACAATACAATTTAAATAAGTTTCAAATACTTTGTAGTAATTAAGCATAAATTACATTAATTATTCTCTATGTCTGCATACCTCATAATTAATTAATGTTATTTTTACATTGTCAGCCATTGACAGTGGCTGTTTAGTCTCAGGAAGCAGACCTTTTATTAAAGACAATTTGGTCATCACCATCCCATTTATTAGAGGGATATCTAATATATTATTTAATGTGTCTTTCCCTTATCTAAGAATTTAGCTTTTATTTTTAGTAGGTTCAGTGACCAGGATTTGTTTTGAAGCCAAACAATTCTAAATTCAGACCCAGGTAAAGAAAGCTGATATTTTTTTAAATAGTGTTAATTTAACTGACAAATCAAGAGAGAGAACATTGGTAAATATTCTTATTTCGTATTTCTTATTGCCCACAAAGGGCTAAACATAGAGGGGACAAACAAGGAAAAACAAAGGGATTAAGTCGATTATATCGACCCCAGTGTGTAACTGGTACTTATTTATCAACCCCGAAAGGATGAAAGGCAAAGTTGTCTTCGATGGAATTTAAACTCAGAACGTAACGGTAGATGAAATACCTATTTCTTTATTTGCCCACAAGGGGTTAAACACAGAGAGGAAAAACAAGGACAGACACACGGTTTAAGTTGATTATATCAACCCCAGTGCTCAACTGGTACTTATTTAGTCGACCCCGAAAGGATGAAAGGCAAAGTCGACCTCGGCAGAATTTGAACTTAGAACATAACAGCAGACAAAATACCGCTGATCATTTCACCCGGCGTACTAACGTTTTTGCCAGCTCGCTGCCTTAAACATTGGTAAATATTCTACCAAGAGGTGTGTACATTGCTCAAACACATGAGAATATCGAGGATGTAATGAGCAGTCTTTGTTGTCCTGCATTAAAACATGATCTTGTACAAGGTTTTTCAGATCATGCTGTGCAAAGGTCATTGCACTTTGATTTAAATAGTCAACCTTTTAAGATTTGATTCTGCAAGGAATACATTAGGAGCAATGAAGCACATTTCCATCTGTCTGCGTAAATAAACTAAACATTTATTGGCAGTTGGACAGCAACCCATGATAACTTCATGAGTACCTCCTTCACTTTGAATATGTAATGCTGTTATGCTGCATAACAAATTTGGGTGTGATTTGCTTATGTCTCTATGAAGAGGGAAATACAATAACAGTGAATTCTGATTGTTAGGGGTTCCATTTCCCAGATTTGAGCATGGAACATTAATTCAAGGCATTTATGGTTTCAATAAAATTGACCAAGTATATTTAAAGCAAGACCTTTCATGGATGTCATTTCACAAGGTTGTTCTGTAGTTCTGTATTGTTTAATGACACGGCCAGCTTGGTCACCCAACCTTATGGTTTGTGATTATTCCTTATGTTATTCCGAAGAGAAAATACTTGTTAATAAACTACATGCACCAGATGAACTGAAAGCTACTCCTCGGCACAACATGCATACAGAATTTCTAGGCTAGACCTTATGGGCGTAAAACAATAGATAACACTTGAATGTCAAAAGTTTTCAAAATTAAATGAAGTGTTACTTATGTTTTTAAATCACACGCATTGTTCTGCATATTTAAACAATAATGGTTCTAATATTCTATATTTGCCAACATTGTATTCATTTAAAAGCTCTCAAGTCCCCTTGCCAGATCTTGTATCTATTTACTCAATTGGTAAATTAATTACTTATTTGAATAAATGACTGATGAATATTCTTGAATGTGAGAGAGAGAGAGAGATTTTGTATAGTTACTTAAATCAGAGTTATGCAGCAGCTGTTCCATGCACTTCTGAAAACCTCAATTAATTATTAAAGAATTTTGTCACAGAATCAGTGAACTACACTCATTATCTAAAATCATTCTCTCATCTGATGACACTTAACTCAATGAGAAAAATCTGAAAGTTAACAAAAGGCTTAGAAGTAGTTTTCTGAAATTAGTATATTTATTGTGATAGTGCTATATTATAGATAATACCACTAAAATCATCACCAAATATAAATGTGGAACCAGTTCAGGAAGGTTCTGACAATACAAAGCTATGTTCAGCAATCATAGAAAGTAATAATAAAACCAAGCCTGAGAACAATCGGTTCCATAGTTTAGAATAATCATGCAAAGCACAACGTGATGAAGACAGTGGAATGTCGAATAAATATTTTAATGGTAATTCTGTTCATACTGGTAACAAAGTAAATTCAGTTTTACCTTCTCCAACAGGTAGTTCTGAATATGGCCTCCGATAGGGTCTCCTTTGAAGTTAAAATTTATGTCCATATATTTTCCAAACCGACTAGAATTATCGTTACGATTCGTTTTGGCATTGCCAAAGGCTTCAAGAATGCAATTAGATTTAATTAAGATGTCTTTGACCCTGAAAAACAAAAAGAAAAGAAAGATATATATATATACCTGGATAAATATTAAAAATTACTATTAAACAAAAAAATGTTAATATTTGTTTTAGAAGTGCTATGATATATTTTCTCTCATACTAAAAGGATGTAAAACTAATTAATACGCACTGCATTTCACAAATCATTATCTTTTAATGTCCATCCTGTGCAATAGCATGCATTGGACTAATTATATATAATTAGTCTATAGTAAAATATTTCATTGAAACAACAAAACAATACACAGTCATTATCTACCAAGATTGCATTGTATATGCAGGTCAGTCGATCCGATATATCTAAACCCCAATGAAGGTTGCTCTTTTACTTGTCTCAGTCATTTTACTGTTGCCATGCTGGAGCACCACCTTTAGTCGAGCAAATTGACCCCAGGACTTATTCTTTGTAAGCCTAGTACTTATTCTATTGGTCTCTTTTGCTGAACCTCTAAGTTACGGGGACGTAAACGCACCAGCATCAGTTGTCAAGTGATGTTGGGGGCACAAACACAGACACACAAACATATACACACACATACATATATACATATATATATATACATATATATATATATATATACACACATATATATATATATATATATATATATAATGGGCTTCTTTCAGTTTCTGTCTACCAAATCCACTCACAAGGCTTTGGTCGGCCCGAGGCTATAGTAGAAGACACTTGCCTAAGGTGCCACACAGTGGAACTGAACCCAGAACCATGTGGTTCGTAGGCAAGCTACCTACCACACAGCCACTCCTACGCCTTTACTGAAAAAAATCGTAAAACAGGTTTGATACCGGTTTAACTGATCTCTCTTTTCTGTTCATGAAGAAAGACAAGACATTTATATCTTCCTATATATACAGCATTGGCTAAAATCTGTGGATGTATTTGGTAGTACAATACTCAACCACATACACCTATGTGTCCGTTTCCATGATCACATTGATTATGATCAGTGTTTATACTGTGCCTTTTAATGTCCTGTGACTTAGTGGTTCAAGATTTAAATCAATAAAGTATCAGAAAACTGTTCTGGGATTGAAATGATTGATTAAAACACTTGAAATGGTGCCTCAACATAGCTGCAATCAAATAACTAAAACTGACAAAAGAATGTACATGTGTGCTTATTATAAAAGTGATGTAAGGACTAATTAATAGTAAGTGCCATGCATGGAGATCTTGGCCCTTGAGCCATTTTATGACTTTTTGTTAATTAACTATTGAAAACGACATGTAACCTGTATAGTAGATTCATTAGCAGGGCAAATTTAGCTATTTCTCTAGAGATTGAAATGTGATGAACAGCCTAAATTGACTTTCAAACCATATTGGGCTCTCATGAATTTAACCAATCCAAGTGCCTTACTGGCACTTGTGCCCCGTGCTAGTAGGGTGCTAAGAGCACCATCCGAGCATGATCGTTGCCAGAGCGGCTAACTGGGTTCCATGCCAGTGGCATGTAGGAGGCACCATTCGAGTGGGATCGTTACCAGCATCACCTTACTGGCACCTGTGCCAGTGGCATCTGTAAAAGATTCGAGTGAGGTCATTGCCAGTACTGCTTGACTGGCCCCCGTGCCGGTGGCACGTAAGAGCATCCACTACACTCTCGGAGTGGTTGGCGTTAGGAAGGACATCCAGCTGTAGAAACTCTGCCAGATCAAGATTGGAGCCTGGTGCAGCCATCTGGTTTGCCAGTCCTCAGTCAAACCGTCCAACCCATGCTAGCATGGAAAGCGGATGCTAAATGATGATGACGATGATGATGAAGAGAAACAGGCAGTCAATCTATTTATATACTCAACAAGTCCAATAACTTGGGAAAACTGGGGCAACTAATTTGCATACCTGGGCTAGCCCCGTGCCGGTGACACGTAAAAAAGCACCATCCGTTCGTGGCCATTGTGCCAGCTCTGTCTGGCACCTGTGCAGGTGGCACGTAAAAAACACCCACTACACTCGCGGAGTGGTTGGCGTTAGGAAGGGCATCCAGCCATAGAAACACTGCCAAATCTGACCGGGCCTGATGAAGCCTTCTGGCTTCACAGACCCCAGTTAAACTGTCCAACCCATGCTAGCATGGAAAACGGACGCTAAATGATGATGATGATGAGTGTTTAACATCTTATTTAATATCAGGGGCTTGTCAATAGAGATTTTAGTCCACACAGTATCAAGCCATGATACAATATATGTAACCTATGTAGTAGGTATATGAACAAGGTTAATTTAGCAATTTTGCCGTAAATTGAAAAAACTAATGACCAGCCTTAATCAATTTCTGAACCTTATTAGGTTCCCATCAGAGGTGTCTACATCAGTTTGACCAATCCAAGAGAAAGAAACATCTAATCCGTTTATATACTCAACAATTCCAGTAGCTGTGTATGCATTCATGTATTCTCTACTGTTTCTTCCCTTTATGCTCTCAAACACACACACACACATATCAGTGGCATAACAAATAGGAGAGCAAGGGGGAGTGACCGTTCCCACTGAGTACATTTTTCAAACTTGGCACTTTTTATAAAATGTATAATCAAGGAGTTAAAAGTTGACTGGTATGTGTCACACTGCCTTTTCTTTATGTCCTTGTTCCTAATGTTAGAACTTACCTACACCCCATATATATGTCAACAAACGAAACTCTTTAAAATTAATGTTAGAATACAGTATGCATCATTGATCTTGAACTTCATTGTTTTACAAAGAAAATGCAAGAGGCTTTTTCTCATTTAAATAAATGTCTTGCTTTGAGGAAATGGATCCCAATGCACAACGATTTGTAAAAATACCGGTGGGTTGTCAAAATACTATTGTATCTTATTACCTAATCCTTGAAGAGGAGAAGGCAATTCAAGAAACTTTAGACAAATTTGCACAATGATCTACACCATCACAATAGGAGTCAGCTGATGATCCCCAACCATCGACATCTAGTGTGTAACTCCTCCTCCTACACAAGCCTCAACAAGTGACACTTGTGTCAGCCATCAGGTTGGCAACCGGACAGTATTTGAATTTATTTCTTTCTAACATAAAAACAGCCTAGGCTTGCCTCACAATTTATCGAATTTGTAGGTTAACATAAAAACAACCTAGGCTAGCCTGGGTTTTAATTATTACATGTATATACATTCAAATAATGGTCATTTCAACTTAAGTCATGTCCTCTACAACCAATTAATGATATAGGGTGAGGTATGATTGTGCGTGTGTGTGTATATATATATATATATATATATATTTATTATATAGAAGGAGCTTCTACAGGACTAGAACTGTTTCATTCAAGAGAAATCTTCAGGAAGATTTCTCTTGAATGAAACAGTTCTAGTCCTGTAGAAGCTCCTTCTATATAATAAATTAATTTTACTCTACTATGTATTGAGTACCTTATTTACTGTGGTTAACCCCGAATCAACCCGGGACCTACATATATATATATATATATATATATATATCACTGTGATCACCGTGACCGACCAGGTTATCAGATTTTGCTACACATTGCTGGTCACAATGCGAAGCAAATTGTTTTTTAGCCTTCAAATGATGCCACCCCGCTGGCTAAGCAAGCAGGCCAACAGAAGAAAGAGTGAGAGAAATTTGTGGTGAAAGAGTACAGCAGGGATCGCCACCACCCTGCTGCCAGAGCCTCGTGGAGCTTTTAGGTGTTTTTGCTCAATAAACACTCACAACACCCAATCTGACAATCGAAACTGTGATCCTACAACTGCGAGTCCACTGCCCTAACCACTGGGCCATTGCACCTCCACACACACACACACATATTGCCGGTGGCACGTAAAAAGCACCATCCGTCCGTGGCCGTTTGCCAGCTCCGTCTGGCACCTGTGTGGGTGGTACGTAAAAAGCACCCACTACACTCACGGAGTGGTTGGCGTTAGGAAGGGCATCCAGCCATAGAAACACTGCCAGATTAGACTGGGCCTGGTGCAGCCGCCTTCCGGCTTCCCAGACCCCAGTTGAACCGTCCAACCCATGCTAGCATGGAAAGCGGACGCTAAATGATGATGATGATGATGATATATATGCATTTATTAAAAAGGTAATGTTGATGACAGTGTCATTTGACCTCTGAAGCATCAATGTACTTAAGTAAAATGCCTATTTTGCTTTGGTGCTTCAGTGTGAATCAAGTATTATAACAATAACCACTTGACCCCAATAATATTGTCTAGAGGGGAAAACAACAATAATGCATTTGTAACAAGGCTCTTTATGCAAAAAGAATAACAATCCTATTGAATAAATCAATCCTAATAACTGAGAATAACAAAACAGTTTTAAAATGTGACTAACTCTAGATAAAGTACACAGATCATATAGTAAATATTAGCAAAGAAAAATGAAATTTTAATTATCTATAAACTATTTACAATTAATTATCATTAACTATAAATTGCTATTAATTACCTATAAACTGTTAACTATTACAAATAACTTCAAAGTATTATAAACTACTTTAGTGTGGTATTAGAGTTCTTAGATAGTAATCAATGAATTACAACATTTGGTAGGCTGAGTGTTGTGTTACATTCATAATGGCCACACTAATATTGGTATTAGTTCTCATACAATTTTTATTAACCTGGAACATTTAGCTTTACATATACACAATAAATTAATTAACAGAACGGCATTCAAGAGTTATTGAATGGAATAAGTACAAGTTTTGACAGCATATGTTGAATGGTAATACAAATACAATTCATAATTATTGAGAATTAATTACACAGAAACAATGCGAATGCCATATCATTAGCTGACTGATAGCTTTGAATAGTATCTTAGGTCGTCACGCCTGGGAGTTTAAAATCCCTGCTTTTTATAAGACCCAATGAAGATTTTAGAATTTTTGACTAGGTTATAATAGTAATAATGAAATTATTGTATACAGTGCTCAGGTGCACCACAACTTGTCAAAAGTGCATATAAAGCATGTGCCTTAATGTACAAATGTCTGGGAAGTGAACAGTGTATGAGTCAGATAGATGCTTGCGTGTGTATGGAGGGGAGAAAATCAGGTGTAGCATTGGCGAATCTCAGGAAGCATGGAAGTTTTGAAGGATGCAGTGCTCAGACAACTAACAACTGATGCCGGTAGTTTGTTCCATGCTTCAGCAACTCTCAGCGTGAAAAAATGTTTCCGAAAGTCATGGGAGCTGTGCTGTTTTCTGACTTTGTAAACATGTCCACGGGTGCTAGACAGGTGGAGTTTGAAAAGGTGCTCAGAGTTATTGTTTGTAAGATAGTTAATAATTTTATGGGTGTCTTCCAAGTCAGCTGTCAGACGTCGGAGTTTCAATGTATCCATGCCCAGGCAAGTAAGGCATTCAGAATATGGCAAATGCCTGATGGAGGGTATTCTCTTGGTTACACGTTGCTGAACAGCTTCCAGATGATTAATATCCTGGGCAAGATAGGGGTTCCAGACTGGTTATTTGGTAGGAAGATCGCAACTCATTTCAATACCCAGCAGTTGATCTGATTTTCTGAGCCATGTTCACATATGCATTAATGCCTTTTATGGGGCGGACAAAAACATTTTTTTCTTCTTTACTTTGCCAACTGGCAGAAGATGAGTGAAATAGCAGGATGATATTCACAGTTCCAGTTGGTCACACTTGGGAATCCAGCAGGAAAGTTTAATGACTGTTCTTCCCATATGACTCTATGGAAGCGGTGCCTGAGGATTCTACATCCATCACTCTCCCAAGAATAGTGAATGGTAAAAATAAATGAATAACTGGCCTTGCCTTTTATGGTAGTATGGTAGATAGGCTTCCAGCTCAGGACTACAGCCGAAGTGCAATGGTTCAAAACTCAGCAGGAGCCTTGCTACGGTATAAACTACTGTTTATTAACTTACAAAGAATAAACTACATTTAATTACCCAATATTAATTACCTCTAAATTTCTTAAGTTATAGACTATTACTAACAAGTTTGTACTCTCTCTCTCACCTCACTAAAATCCTTATATTAATAAAACATTAAAAACTCATTCTTTTAATTATATAATTTATTCTTTTAATTATATAATTTAATCTTTTTATTATAAATTCTGAAAAGGTTTCAGTCTGCTGCTAAATTTATTCCTATTTATGAAGATAATGCCTTAACAGGCAAAGACATTCTACGTTTATTTTTAGGTAGAAGAGGGTTCATATCATTTTAAGAAATGCAAAGAAGGAGGAGGTAAAAAAAAAAAAGAAAAAAAAAAGAGAAAAAGAAACAGGTCAACAGAAATAGTCAGGCATTCAACAGTGAGAGGAATATCTTAGAATGAATCTTAGAGAATACTTCTTTCTACTTCCTTTTCTTGCTTTAGCTGACAGGTGATTTATAAAACAGTTTATGTAATAGTAGTCAGAGTAATATTACAAAGAAGGGGCAGCGCCAACTAACAGCCACTGAGTTCATCTACTTTGTTTATCTTGATATTTCAAGCCATTTTGGTTATCAGCACAAAATATACAAGCTTATCTCTCAAAATAAATCTTATGTGGGTGTAAGGAACTATTTAAAGGTTTCAATCTATCCTTGAACTTAAGAGAAATCTTTTTGTCAATGTTGAACAAGAACTAAAGAATCTTAATGTAATAAACACTTTTATTATAATCTTATTAACTGATGTAAGTTAATCATATTTTAAGAGTGGGTTGTTTAATTTTTTTTTTCAAAGATACACAAATTAAGATGAAGAAATTAATATTATTATTTACACTTAAAACATACTTGAAGTATTATTTTCATAATACAGAAAAGTCTGCTAGACCAACTATGCTATCATAAATAAACAGAAGCAACCCTATTAGAAACAGGACTAATCGCTATCATAAATAGACTACCTTACGAGAAACAAGTCTCCATCTGGCGTTGGAACACAGCAGATCTGGCATTTTTAAATACATTATTAAGGATGCTGAAGTGGGGGTAAGAAGCATATTCAGTAATTTGATAGACAAACTACTTTGCTGATATTTAGCTACACTGCTATACTTTCTGGTTTCAAATCTCACCAAATTTGTTTCTGCCTTTCATCTTTTGGGGTTTGATCAAATATGTACAACTCAAAAAACTATACTCAATCTAATCAACAATATTCATTTTTTAAAACTGTTTTTTTCATTCCTGTGCTAGAAATTATTATTATTATTATTATTATGACCAGATAATCATCATCATCATCATCATTTAGCGTCCGCTTTCCATGCTAGCATGGGTTGGACGGTTCAACTGGGGTCTAGGGAGCCAGAAGGCTGCACCAGGCCAGTCAGATCTGGCAGTGTTTCTACAGCTGGATGCCCTTCCTAATGCCAACCACTCCGAGAGTGTAGTGGGTGATTTTATGTGCCACCGACACAGGTGCCAGACAAGGCTGGCAAACGGCCACGCTTGGATGGTGTTTTTTATGTGCCACTGACACAGGTGCCAGACGAGGCTGGCAGACGGCCACGCTCGGATGGTGTTTTTATGTGCCACCGACACAGGTGCCAGATGAGGCTGGCGAACGGCCACGATCGGATGGTGTTTGTTACGTGCCCACAGCACGGAGAGACAAAGGTAATAACCCTTGCAGGTTTTCCCAGACTGACAATCATCATCATCATTATCGTTTAATGTCTGTTTTCCATGCTAGCATGGGTTGAACGGTTCGACCGGAGTCTGGGAAGCCAAGAGGCTGCACCAGGCTCCAGTCTGATTTGGCAGTGTTTCTACAGCTGGATGCCCTTCCTAACGCCAACCACTCCATGAGTGTAGTGGGTGCTTTTTACATGCCACCGGCACAGGTGCCAGGGGAGGCTAGCAATTGATGAAATTTTTTTGGTTGAAGCTCAGATGACATAGTGGAATGTGATCTGAAATATTTTTTTTTATAAAGTTTCTAGCATCACAAATATATGAATGATATTCCAGTATGGGTCCCAGCTGAGTTTAGTAGAGATTATGAGACTCAGCCTTGGAAATGTTTGAGAAGATTTTAGTTGTAAGTAAGGAAGATGCTGCATTACTCAGGGTATTCTTGATATGGGTGGAACTAATACTTCATGTTATATTCATGGTACCCTGGTGACTCAAATGCTTTACTAAAGTCACTAGGGTGCAAATAACATCTAACACTAAAAGTACTATTACGAACAAATATGCCAGGTGTCATAACCGAATTTTTTTTTTATAGGATAGATGCACAACAACCCTTTAAAACCCAGATGCACCAGCATCAACAGATATCTTACATCATCTCCTTTCAGACTAGGTAATGACCTAAATAAGCTATTATATTAATAGAGAAGCGCAATGGCCCAGTGGTCAGGACAGCAGACTTGCAGTTGGAGGATTGTGGTTTCGATTCCCAGACCGGGCGTTGTGTGTGTTTATTGAGCAAAAACACCTAAAAAGCTCCACGAGGCTCCGGCGGGAGGGGGGGGGAGCTGTTGTACTCTTTCACCCCAACTTTCTCTCACTCTTTCTTCCTGTTTCTTGAGTAATGCTGTGATGGACTAGCGTCCCGTTCAGCTGGAGGGAGCACATACGCCACAGAAACTGGGAAACCGAGCCCATGAGCCTGGCTAGGCTTGAAAAGGGTGCATAAATAAATAAATAAATTATATTAATAGATGTCTCTGGTCACCCAGGAGAAGAGATATCGTAGAGGAACTAACTAAGTGAAATTGTATGTAGTGGTCATTGGGCATGCAACCAAGGCCAGAGTGGAAGGGTCAATTGATACAACCCAGAGACACAGGACCAGGTTGTAGTACACTGGTTGTGATAGTGAAGGTAGCAATTGTTAGAGTATCTACCAGTTTTAATCATAACCAACATTTTTTTTATCAGGAGCAACAAATCTTTTTACCTGTGTTTTCTCCTTCCTAAATAGTACAGCTGCATTAATATGTACCTGAGCAGCATAGATACACATATAGGAATGTGTGTGTGCATGCGTTTGTGTATAAACACATGTACTTGAATCAGATGGCATTCTTTTAGGAAAATTGTCTGTGGCCGGATGTCTTTCCTGTCATCAAATAAGGTAATATTTCCCCATGGCTGGAAATGGTTTCATGAAAGACTGGGAACAAAGGATACTGCTTGTATGATGGTGACACTCGTTTACGACTGTTGCTTCATATCAAGACAAGGAAGCAAAAGCATGCATGCACAGACACTCATATATACATATTTGTCAGAGTTCTTTCAGATTTTGTCCATCAAATCCACTAACAAGGCTTTGGTCATTCCAGAGCTGTAGTAGAACATATTCATACAAGATGCCATGTGACAGGACTGGACTTGAAGCCAAGTGATTTGGAAGTTAATGACTTGCCTTACTAGCACTTGTGCTGATGGCATGTGAAACATTCGAGCAAGGTCGTCACCAGTGCCGCTGGACTGGCTCCTGTGCAGGTGGCACATAAAAAGCACCATTTGGGCGTGGCCGTTGCCAGTACCACCAAACTGGCCCTCATGCTGGTGGCACGTAAAAGCACCCTCTGCACTCTCGGAGTGGTTGGCATTAGGAAGGGCATCCAGCTGTAGAAACTCTGCCAGATCAAGACTGGAGCCTGGTGCAGCCATCTGGTTTGCCAGCCCACAGTCAAATCGTCCAACCCATGATAGCATGGAAAGCGGACGTTAAACGATGATGATGATGATTGTGTGTGTGCGCTTGCACACACACACATATAAACTCCATAATCATAAACAGTGTGTCCATCTTCATCTTTGTAACATTCACTTATTTGAGTTTATTTGTATAACATCCATCTTACAGTCAGCACAGAAATAATACATTGTGTGCACACATTGTTTCTCTGCATTATATTCTTCTTGTCAGCATTGTACATACTATTTATAATGAACGTAAGTACAATCTATAATGGCCCGTATAACTTGTCACAGCTGCATTGATTTATTGACCAGGAGACAATGTAAATAAAGCCATTGTCAAATGTTATCCTGCAGGTTTGCTTATCAACAGCTGAATTTATGATTGTTAACATGCATTTGTTTGATGTCATTGAATGAGACTAGATTGTCAGGTCTCTGGTTACAGGATTTATTGAGGATATCTATTCATAGAATATCTAAGGTGAGGTCGCTAAGAGAACAACTGGGTGCAAATTACAATGGAGTGAAAAGGTAGTATTATCTATGAAGTATGGTGACAGTTGACAGATAAGGAGTCATTTATAGACAGACAGATGCATGGAAAATAACTAAATCCAGAGGGCTATCAAAATTAACAGAGTGTGGACCATAGCTGGGTTAACAAATGGTGAAGTGTTGCAATCTGACAGGTAACTTCTGCTGTAACAGGTGAAAGATGGAATGGAACTTCTGGAAGAGTAACTTTGCTAGAAAGTTCTCATGTTAGTCTTAGCTTAAGACTATACAGTCATAGTCTAGTTTATTAGACTGACTTATTTACCACAGTTAAACCTGTCTGTGATTGTATCTCATCTCAGACTTAAAAATCTGCAAGAAACTGGAAAGCTGTTGATACACTTTGTCATTTTTAGTTGTAAGTAAGGAAGATGCTGCATTGTTCAGGGTATTCTTGATATGGGTGGAACTAATACTTCATGTTATATTCATGGAACCCTGGTGACTCAAAGATAAAATCACTAAGGTACCAATAACATCTAACACTAAAAGGACTGGCCCCCAACAAACATGCCTGATGTCATAACCATTTTTTTTTTCACAAGATAGTTGTGCAACAGCTCTTTGTTAACCCAGTTGCAGTCATAGAAAATCTGTGAAATTAAACAAAATTTTTTGGCTCATTTAAAACTGGGTCTTTATCTCTCAACACGTATCACTTTTTCAAATCAGTGTTTTTAACCATCCACGCCTTATGACCACATTTCTCCTCTATGTTGTGATGGTGGAATTCTGTTGTTTGACAATGAAGATTCAGTTGCTCAGTCAACTAACTGGCTTACCTGTTCCCGACTTAACATGTAAGTGACTGAGTATTCCACAGATGTGTCCTTGTCATAATTTTCAAGCAGGAAATCAAAATTGAATCAAATTCGATGACTGGCACCTGTGCCAGGGGAGCGCTAACAGCTCCATCTGAGCAGGATCAGTGCCAGAGCAGTTATCTGGCTTCCATGCCAGTGACATGTAAAAAGCAACATTTCAGTGTGATCGTTATCAGTGTTGCCTTACTGGTACATGTGCTGGTGGCATGCGAACAAAACGTTTGAGCGCAGTCGTTGCCAGTGCCGCTGGACTGACTCCTGTGCAGGTGGCACGTAAAAAACACCATTTTGAGCATAGCCATTGCCAGTACTGCCAGACTGACATGTAAAAGCACCCACTACACTCTCGGAGTGGTTGGCATTATGAAGGGCATCCAGCTGTAGAAACTCTGCCATATCAGATTGGAGCCTGGCACAGCCATCTGGTTTGCCAGCCCTCAGTCATTCGTCCAACCCATGCCAGCATGGAAAGTAGACGTTAAATGATGATAATGATGAATCAGAGTGACTCAATGTAAGGCAAGGCTGTGCCTTTTGAATTACAAGTACAATCCACCTGACTGAATTCTATACAGTTTCTACCTTTACAATTTCATCCAAAACTTAGGGGGTCAATCTAAAGGTATAGAAATTGATGTTTGCCCAAGGATCCATACAGTGATATCAAAATTAGGACTTCTTAAATGCAAAACAAGCTTATTAACCATTCCACCTTATTACATCTGTGTGCTGTAAGAGAAGACTAGAAATTTTGGCCACAGGTAGGTCATCTAACCACTAAGTACTGCCTCAGAAAACTAACCAACCCATGCCAGCATCAGCTGATAAACCAAATGCTGATGAACTAAGCTACATAGGATTCCCTGCTTTGTTGTAAACTGATAATGACATTGGTCCTATGTCCAAACATTGAGCTGTGTTCTGAATAATTTATTGAACACAGAGCCCTTTTATATATGAAATATAAATAGCTAAGGCATTTCACTGCTCAAAGTAACATCATAATACACCAAGATACACACCCATCATGTGCTTTATCAGAGATGAATGAAGTAAGAAGAAGATAACATGTTCAAAGTATAATTTACCACAGGGAAATAAGGTGGATTGTGTGAATTTTCCAAAACTCCTCTCACCACCCCCTCGGAAAAATTCTTTCTCATAAATCCCTATATACTCTGAAGCCACGACATCTAAGTAGTATTTTTAGAAAATTTTGTTAAAAAGTATCCATTTCTCTGGATGTTATGAGGCAACAAAGTCAGGGGCATATACATCTGTAGTAATGCTCTTTTATTTATGATTTTTTTATTACGTTTATTTCCTTCATTTTGGCAATGTTCCCTCTCCCCCTCTTCTCTCTCACACACCACACCCCTCTGCAAAGCTTACAGATAGGCTACTGAATTGAAATCTCTATGTTGCTCTGAGGGGAAGGTAAAACTTCACAAACTGCTCCTCCCTCTGTTGTTGGACTACTGTGACGTTTGTTTAAAAAAGAGAGATTATTACTGATAAAATAATGAAAGCAATATTTACTAAGCAAGTGGGCACTATTATACAAAGAAATAATTAGATGTAAAATATCATAAAAATTATTAGAATTTGGAGTTGAATGCAAAAATATTATGAAGTAACTAGCAGAAAACCACCCGGAGGGCAGTCTTTCTGCTAGTTAGTACAATGTCATCTAAGATTATCAGAATTATTACCCATAGAAACAGTAACCCCTGATTAGAAAGGAAATGGAAATTTATGCTTGCACTCTGTGACAATCAATAGTCTTTGACACTTGAAAAAGCTGTATAATTTACAAGAAGACAGGTTTATAAATAATGTTTTATATTCCCACTTACAGGTGTCTTGGTGAATTTAAATCAAGATGAGATAAAGATAGCTACAGAGCAACCATCGTTATTATAAAGCAGGTATGACAGCACTTATTCAAATATATATCATTATGTTGTGCCATGAATACAAAAAATATGTATCCAGGAATATTGTGTATTAATTATGTGTACTATTTCAATCGATGTAAGCAACACATCTCACTAGGGACCTGAGATATCACTTGAGTGTGATATAATGTTAGGAATACCAGTCTGTGTAATGTGAATTATGCTGTATGTAAAGCACTTACCTACCCACGTTTTCCCTCCCATATAAAATGCAGGATATTTTTCCCAAGACTGTTTCCTAAGAATTGAATCTCCCAAGAGTTCTTTTCTTTTCCATATATAATTTCCAATCACCAGACTGCAAAGGGTCATATTGAATATTAAGTAGACTAACCTCGCCCAATTAACTCTGATTCCCAGAAAATCAACACCCTGAGTGTCTACAAACAACCATCTTTTTAGATTACAAAATATACTTTTCTCTCTGACAAATTGTGAAACAATATACTTCTTGATTTATTTGGCTTGATGTCAGATTTATTTTACATCCGAAACAAAAAGAAAAAAATCATTTTTTTACTATTTTCGACATCTAACACACAGCAACAACACCTGAGTACTGTATACAACAATCTCATTATCATCATATTAAAATGAAAGCAAAATCAGTTTCAAAAGAATCAATATGTATACTAATAGCGAACATGTTAGCGAGCATGTAACCATCTTGCCTAGGAACTAGAAATCATTATCATCAAGAGTTTGTAACCAAGCAAGTACAACTTGTTGATTGTAAGTATACATCATCATCGTTTAACGTCCGTTTTCCATGCTAGCATGGGTTGGACGGTTTGACCTGGGTCTGGGAAGCCAGGAGGCTGCACTAGGCTCCAGTCTGATCTGGCAGAGTTTCTACAGCTGGATGCCCTTCCTAATGCCAACCACTCCGTGAGTGCAGTGGGTGCTTTTTACGTGCCACTGGCACAAGTGCCAGGGGAGACTGGCAGCGGCCATGATTGGTTGGTGGTTTTTACATGCCACCAGCATCTATATATATATATATATATATATATATATATATATATATACATACATCTTCATCATCATTTAACGTCCGTTTTCCAAGGCTGGCAACGGCCATGATCGGTTGGTGCTTTTTACATGCCACTGGCACGGAAGCCAGTTGAGGCGGCGCTGGCAACGGCCACGATCGGATGGTGCTTTTTACGTGCCACCGGCACTGGTACCACAACTACAATTTCCATTACAAAATGGAGTCTTGTAAAATAACATTTCCCATGGCTAACAAATTTGTTTTTATGGTAACATCATACTTTATTTAACAAATTACTTCAATCTGTCTTACACTTGAAATATTGTAATTTATATCTAATCTAATTCCTGTATCCCTAAATCTTACAGCTTACTTTAGTCAACTGGGAACGGTGAAGATGACAAACAGAATTGAAACTACGATCCTCCATTATCTGAACAGTTTTTTGTTTTCTTTATCTTTGGATCTTTTCTGTTGCTGTCATAGTTTTGGAAATTTTAAGTTTAAGTGAAAATTTTCAAACTTGGTATATTGATGTCATTTTTCATGCTGAAGCTGATTATGTTATTCACTTGTTCTATAAAAATTTTAGAAGAATGCTACAGAGGTTTAAAGTATGATAATTTTTACCCAATCAGAAAGCGGGATTTGGAAGCTGGCATTTTCTCCATGATACCTATTTAAAATATTTTGCATCTCAACACCTGACGCAATTCCACCTCCCCCAATACTGCACCACCACTCTGTCAAAGGGCATTGTCTTGTGAGTTATTTGGTAACCTCACTTGTGCTGGTGCCATGAAGAAAGCACCCAGTACATACTGTAGAGTGTTGGTGTTCAGAGGGCAGATTGTACTAGAAAACTTGCCAAAGCAGACATTGAAGCATAAGGCAGGATTCTAGTTTGTTGGATCCTGTCAAATCATGCAAACCATGCTAGTATAAAATACAAACATTGATATATATATCATCATCATTATCATCGTTTAACGTCTGTTTTCCGCGCTAGCACAGGTTGGACGGTTTGACTGGGGTCTGGGAAGTCAGGGGCTGCACCAGGCTCCAGTCTGATCTGGCAGAGTTTCTACAGCTGGATGCCCTTCCTAACGCCAACCACTCCGCGAGTATAGTGGGTGCTTTTTACGCGCCACCTGCACAGGTGCCAGGGGGTCCGGCATCGGCCATGATCGGTTGGAGCTTTTAATGTGCCACCGACACGGAAGCCAGCCAAGGCGGGGCTGGCAACGGCCACGTTCGGATGGTGCTTTTTATGTGCCACCGGCACATATATATATATATATATATATATAACTAGAGATATCAATGTCTAGCTGGATATGTGTGTATGAATGTATGTATACACACACACATTGGAGATACTGCTGGCTCCTTATCAAAATACTGCACAGACAAAAACAATTAAATTTGAAAGGTCAATTAGAAGATTCAGAAAAAAACTTAAAATAAAATCTTTCAGTCTGGCCTTATGTTTACACTTTGAATCATATCAACAAAATACCCAGTAACAGGTTAAACTGTAAAATTTTTAGTAACCTGCACTGGAGATGTCAGTCTACCGAGCAGTAAATACATAGTGTATACCTTAATGGTGAAGGCAGCAAGTTTAGTGTATAATTACAAAGTATTACATAAGCCTGTAGCACTGAACCGAAATTCTTTCTTGGAGAAAGAACTGTTGAATCAGTTGAAAATTCAAGCATCATTAACTTTTTTATCCCCTGTACAGTTTCCCCGAATTGTATGACATATCGTTAAAAGAGGCATAACAGATTAATTAATGTATTTCAACGAAAAGGGTATGATATCATTAACTCTAATTACCGTTCCACTTCTTGTTGCCCGCTAATGTTTGTTACAGCTGCAATATATCTCATAATAATCTTTGAGGCTTCAGTCTTCCCAGATCCACTTTCCCCTGAAAGACAATTTAAAGCAACATTCATTATAAAGATAAAAGAACATGTTCATTGAGTCTTGAAAGAATCTAAGGTGCACAATGGCTGCGAGAAAAATTACATTACTATATCAAGTTTATATCTTGCATTATTTATAATATTATTTTATCAAGTTTATATATAACACTAGCAGCTAAGTCCGGTTTCATCTGGTCTGTTTGGATGATGTGGCTGTGATCGTTTTTGATGAGGCATAGTCTATAATCTTATTGTTTTGGGTCCCCTGTTTTATGGAAGAAAGAGGGGCATTCCATTATAAAAAGTTTTAATCGATTTTCTCGGTAAGTATGGGGGCTAGGTAAAAATACAAACTGCATTCCAATCTATGCACCCATCTCCACATGTGTGCCATTTTTCATGCGAATTCACCCAGTCGTTTGGCTGTGAACCTCAAGACAAGAAAGAATACAAACTCGCCCATGTTCAATTTATATTATAGATTACATGGAGGTGCAATGGCCCAGTGGTTAGGGCAGCGGACTCGCAGTCGTAGGTTCGCAGTTTCGATTCCCAGACCGGGCGTTGTGAGTGTTTATTGAGCAAAAACACCTAAAAGCTCCACGAGGCTCTAGCAGGAGGTGGTGGCGATCCCTGCTGTACTCTTTCACCACAACTTTCTCTCACACTTTCTTCTGTTGGCCTGCTCACTTAGCCAGTGGTGTGGCATCCTTTGAAGGCTAAAACAATGCAAAGCGCATTGTGACCAGCGATGTGTAGCAACATCTGATAACCTGGTCGGTCATGGTGATGGTGATATATAACATTACATCAACATTATATGTAACAATACTAAATCACATTTATAGATAACATTATATCAAGTTAAAACATAGCATTGTTATATCAAAATGGTCTGCTTAGCATTCAGATTAATTGTCAAATGCAATGCTTATTAATCTCATTGTTTTGAATTAATCATGTATTATCTTGTAGCTTTGAGATTTCAATCATGTGACTGTATATTTTTAGAATGACATAGTAAAGCAGGTGTGAGAAGTCAGATCTGGTCAATTTCAACACAAAACAGGTAGAATATTACGGCTGGATATGACCAGTTTAAATGCTAAAGGGTTATCATCATCATCATCATTTAACATCCGCTTTCCATGCTAGCATGGGTTGGACGAATGACTGAGGGCTGGCGAACCAGATGGCTGCACCAGGCTCCAATCTGATCTGGCAGAGTTTCTACAGCTGGATGCCCTTGCTAACGCCAACCACTCCGAGAGTGTAGTGGGTGCGTTAACATGCCATCGGCACGAGGGCCAGTCTGGCGGTACTAGCAATGGCCACACATGAAAATGGTGTTTTTTATGTGCCACCTGCACAGGAGTCAGTCCAGCGGCACTGGCAACGACCTCGCTCGAATGTTTTGTTCATGTGCCAGTAAGGCGACGCTGGTAACGATCACGCTCAAATGGTGCTTTTTATGTGCCCACCAGCACGGAAGCCAGACAGCTGCTCTGGCAGTGATACATTTCCTAATAATATTTAATTATCAAAATGCAGTAGGGTTTTGTTTAAGCATTGAATGTCTACAAAGGTTCAGAAGAGTAAAATAGGAATCAAAGATGCCCATAGACAGAAAATGGTTAAGAACCACTGAATTATGTTGACTGAAGTGGAATTAAGTGTTGTGTTCAGGTATTGAAAGATACACCTGAATAGAGTTAAATTATGGGGTGACAGTTTACCATTTTAGTAGCTTCACTGGTGCTAAATAACAATCACTTACCTGATATCACAATGCAAGTATCTTTGTTTGTGCGTTTCATCGTTTTATAAGCACTGTCTGCAAGGGCGAATATATGGGGTGGACGCTCATATAGCTCTCTGCCTTTGTACTCTGATATATAGCTTTCTCCATAGATTTCCATGGATTTGTAAGGATTCAATGAAACAACCACTTCACCAATGTAAGTATAAACTCGATTTTTCTGAAACCTGAAATTCAAAATAATGTGTGAATGGCCAGGTTGGTATGTATGAGTGTATGTATGCATGTATTTATTACATGGAAAAATAATATTTTAAATATCATTTTAAAGAAATAATATTCTAAAGATTATAAACCTGGAAAAGCATAGGACAGGTTATTACACTTGGAAAAGTTCAGGACAATTCATTACATCTGGTAAAGTACAGAACAAGAAGATTTTTACTTGAAATATTGCAGCTAAGGATAAAACTTCAAATATAATATTTAGATTTAGAAAATATTAGTTTTTATTAAACTAAAAATTTTATTTCAAGTTATTACTTCTATTTGTTACTTTTATTGCACTTGTTACTTTTATTAAAAATAACTCAAAATATTTTTTGCACTTCAAAAAAATTAATTTTTTTAAATAATAATTAGAAATTTGAAAATAGGTTATGAAATAATCATAGTACATAATTAGTTAGTACAATAAACAGAATACAAAAATTAGTTATATATTACAGTAAAATCTACCAATAACAACAGATTCACAGTAAAATTTGCTTGAGTTATTGCCAAGTCTTCACATTTTTAGTCTTGACCCAATGCCTATTTTGTACATAATGAATTTGCCTGCCATATATACTATTCTACTTTGCATAAAAACCTAGCTGTATTGGTACTTCTGACTCATTCTCTCATGGCAATTACACAACTGAGCATAATAAATGGGCAAGGGTAATATGTGGTTTTACCCTTAATTCATGTGGCAGGAAGAAAATGGAGGGGATGCATTAACAGCTAGACATTATATTATGTCTATTTTAAACAATTATGAGAATATATATACATGTGTAAAGATTGTGTTTTACATATATAAAGTACCAGTAATTTCTAAAATAGAGAAAGAACAGTTTCTTACAGCTGTTTCTGCCAAGAGGTTCACCCCACTGAAAAGATGGAAATGACATGTGGGGTACTGCGACCTCTTGACAGAAACAGCTGTAAGAAACTGCTCTTCTTTCTCTATTCTAGAAGTTTCTGGTACTTTATATATGTAGAACACAATCTTTACACATGTATATATATTCTCATAATTGTTTAAAATAAATAGACATAATATAATGTCTAACAGTTGATGCATAGCACCTCTGGATCCCCTCTATTTCCTTCTTGCTGTATGTATATATATATATATATATAAACATACACACACATACAGATACCTGTGTGTGTGTGTGTGTGTGTGCCTGTGCAAATGTTTACATTCTGCACTTTGCATGAAAATATACTAAGCTACTAACAATGCTGTATGTTAACAATTCCCCATCAAAAAATCATCGACTGGCTCTTTTGAAGATGAGTGGAAAGGAAAACTCCCTTGCTTAAGAAAATAAAAAGTAAAATGAGGTAAGGGCTAGCTGCATGAAGAACATCTAGTAATAGAACAATGCTCCAGTAATATGTATTTGTCAAACCCATACTGGCATTGGAAAAAAAACAGATATAAAACGAAAGTCCCCTAGTGTTTAGGATGTTAGCCTCACACTTATAGGATCATGGTTTCCTTTCTTGCTTTGTGCTTTGAGCAAAACACCAGTGATCATTTCAGTATCTGACATGTGTCCCATCGTGGACCTGCATAAGGAATGTTGAGTTGACAGAGTGGGCTAATGTACAGCACATTCATTTGATCACTGCAAACAAACAAACCATCTGTGTAGGAGGTTGTTCAGCAACAATTTGTGGAATGCTCATCTGTCATTAACAATGGGAGAATCCGCTATATCTCTATCTATCCGTGTGTGTGTGTGTGTGTGATTTATAATAATATAAAATACAGTTATAATTAAGGGCACAGAGTGGACCATACCTATATGCTGAAAATAGATGCTAAATCGTCCAACCACTCTCAATTATCACTTTATGATTACACACATGTTGAAAGTAAGAAGTAGACTGACAGAAATTCATAAAATGATTCAGATAGGTTTGGATTGATTAATTCCTGGATTAGTTTGATAACTCTTCCTTCATCAGTAAAGAATACTGAGCAAAATGAGACATACGCAGGAGTGGCTGTGTGGTAAGTAGCTTGCTAACCAACCACATGGTTCCGGGTTCAGTCCCACTGCGTGGCAACTTGGGCAAGTGTCTTCTACTATAGCCTCGGGCCGACCAATGCCTTGTGAGTGGATTTGATAGACGGAAACTGAAAGAAGCCTGTTGTATATGTATATATATATATATATGTATATGTATGTATGTATGTGTGTGTGTGTTTGTGTTTGTCTCCCTAGCATTGCTTGACAACCGATGCGGGTGTGTTTACGTCCCTGTCACTTAGCGGTTCTGCAAAAGAGACCGATAGGATAAGTACTAGGCTTACAAAGAATAAGTCCCGGGGTTGATTTGCTCGACCAAGGGCGGTGCTCCAGCATGGCCGCAGTCAAATGACTGAAACAAGTAGAAGAGTATACATACCCACAGAAAAAGAAACACAAAGCTGCAATTACATACAAATACCACGAATATATATGCATCAAATTTCATAGTCTACCTCAAAATGTGTGTATTTGGTCAGAGTAGTACTATATATATAAATATATATATATAAATATATATAAATCTCTAGGTAAATATATTCAATAAGAATATTATGTACTGAATTTATATGTGCTCTATTGTATAAAAATATCAATA
The DNA here is from genome assembly GCF_006345805.1 of Octopus sinensis. Lineage (NCBI taxonomy): Eukaryota > Metazoa > Mollusca > Cephalopoda > Octopoda > Octopodidae > Octopus > Octopus sinensis. The sequence goes on along the minus strand of NC_043006.1, from coordinate 5,693,199 downwards.
CTATTAAAGTATTTATATATTCAATATGAGCAATATATACATATATTTTTTAATAATATATTATTATTATTAATATAAGGAAATTAATATCCAACTCATCATAAAGATGTACCCGTGTGAAAGAACTTATTGTATTAAAAATATATATAAATAAATAAATATAAAAATATAAATATAATGTACAAATATTTGATAGTTTAAAAGTTTTGAATTAATTATTTAAAGCATCTTACGATCGTTTCACAAAAGAGTTGTCCCTATAATGAAATCCTATATTGATAAGCATTTATAGACAACACTGCTGCTCTTCAGAGATATAAATATGAATGTTGTATAATATATCGAATGATAGTTTTTTAAAAAAAATTTGGAGTAAAATTGTAAAATGGTGTTTTTTTTTAAATATAAAATAAAAATTAAAATTACTACTTTTGATGAGAGTCTTTAAATCCATATATACTTCCTTAGTTATTCTTCTTCAGTAATCCATAAATAACATTCATACGTAAAATCCATCATATCATGTTGCATTCCCAGTATAGTTCATATATGTATGTGTGTGTAAACTGGCTTTTAGATATGTTGAATTATAAATATAATTGTCAATAATGAAGTTTTAGTAAACCCAAAATTTGCTTTGTAAATTTAAAACTAATTTTAAGAAATTGATCACACTGATCATGCATTAATACTTCTTTCACACATACCATCAATCATTGATTGACAGACACTCACAATATTAGTTTATTTAATTCAGTAACCAATTTTAAGGGAGAGGTTAAATTGAATAATCTTCTGTAGATCAAATAATTAGTTTGGAAGGAAAAAAAATGAATGTTGACTCCAATAGTATTTGAACTTGGGATGTAGATGGATGAATCTAAATACTCCCTACTTTTCACTCAAGTCCAGTGTTTTGTTTGAAGTATAATTCCTGATCATAGAGAAAGAAGTCTGTCAGTTGTTCCTGCTAACAATCAATATTATTCCATTAAATAACTAAAAATTCCCTAAAGTATGTTATTTTGTGGTCAATATGCTGGCCTTATACAAGATTATAATGGAAAGAGAAGCAGCATTCTACAATAATTGGCAATCTGCCATCAACTCTCAGTGGTTAAAATAATTAATACCTTTTACTTCAAATGTGATTTTTCATTGGAAAAATATTCCTTGTATTGAGTAAGTCATGAATGTCACATAGTCTAAAGTTATTTGAAGCGGCAGTAAATGTTTAAGTTGTTGATTTTTGACAATAACCATTTTATGATGCTGCTAATGCCATATAGAAAACGATATCTGAATTCTATGCAGAACATCTGCTTTGCTTTTATGAAATACCATTTCTTGCAATGAAGTCTTGTAGCTCTATGCAGTCTGAGTGTTTGCGAAAATTAGGTGAATTCTTCTTGTTATTGATCTTATTCTTTTACTCTTTTACTTGTTTCAGTCATTTGACTGCAGCCATGCTGGAGCACCGCAAATCGACCCCAGGACTTATTCTTTGTATGCCTAGTACTTATTCTATCGGCCTCTTTTGCCAAACCACTAAGTTACAGGGATGTAAACACACCAGCATCGGTTGTCAAGCGATGTTGAGGGGGATAAACACACACACACACACACACACACATATATATATATTGGCCTGCTCACTTGGCCAGTGGGGTGGCGTCATTCGAAGGCTAAAATAATGCAAAGTGCATTGTGATCAGTGATGTGTAGCAACATCTGATAGCCTGGTCGGTCAAGTGATCACGTGATATATATATATATACATGACAGGCTTCTTTCAGTTTCTGTCTACCAAATCCACTCACAAGACTTTGATCGGCCCAAGGCTATAGTAGAAGACACTTGCCCAAGGTGCAATGCAGTGGGACTGAACCCGGAACCATGTGGTTGGTAAGCAAGCTACTTACCACACAGCTACTCCTGCACCTATGATGAAAAATATTTTTTTAAAGAACAGACTGGTGAACGTATTTAAACAGAAAGACAAATTATAAGGCACCCTGAGTGGGTGACATTCATGGCTTTCTGACAAGTCAGGCAAATGATTTTTTGGGGGGGGCTTTTTTATTAAATTTTTTTTTGCAGTTATGAAGTTTGTTTCCTGACCATGTAGTTTTGAGTTCAGTCTCACTGTATGGGTCTTTGAGAAAGTGTCTTGTACTATAGTCTATGCCTTATGAGTGGATTTTGGTAGACAAAAGCTGAAAGAAGCCTGTTACTTGTGTGTGTGTGTGTGTGTATGTTTCTCTCCTTGTGTTGACATCATGTGATAGTCGTAAAAGAGTGAAACAATCATAAAACCATTTTAATTTCTAACCTTCCCCGCAAAAAAAAACAAGCCCTGTGAGGAAAATGTTACCTTGCTTTGAAACAGGTAAGAAGAGTCACAGAAAATCTGCCTCACAGTATTCCATCTGAACCACGGAAGCATAAAATAAGTGGACACCAAAATGATGTTAATCTATACACTACCCTTCAAAAACAGTCAGTAAGGGTGTGTGTGTGTGTGTGTGTTGTGTGTGTGTGTGTGTGTGTGTGTGTGTCACCATGTAGTTGTACCTGTGGATCTTTATAGGATTGAGGAAGATTAGTAAAACAAACACTTCATTAATCCAGACTTCCTACTCGTTTGAAACTCTAAATTTGTCAGAATAACTCATTAGAATTTCAACTAACATGATTGATTGTGTGGTTATTTTAAAAGACCAACGTATTACAACATATAAAGCAACACACACACACACACATGAGTTTGTGTATAGAATCTATTAATGAATGAAATTCCAACCGAGTCGGATTTATACATTTTATTATTTACAATTAGTAAAAATTCTAAATAAAAAAACATTAGACTAGGTTGATATGTATGTATGTATGTATGCATGCATGTAGAGAATTCACGAAAAAAACAAAAGACGAAGACAGGTGGTGTAGAAAACAAACAGATGTATTAGTATAATGCTTGGGAATTGAAAAAATCTTTAGCATTTCGAGCCTATGTTCTTCTACAGAAAGGAACACAGAAAGAAACAAGGAGAGAAAAAAATGTGTGTAGTGGCTACCGATCTATCATGGCAACATATATATATATATACATACATACATACGTTCGTACGTACGTACGTATGTATGTATGTATGTATGTATGCACATATTTAAATAATAAAATGTATAAGCAAACTTTGAGTTGGTAAAATAAAGTGGTATTGAACCAGTGTGTGTGTTTATTTGAATTTTTATTGGCATAATGACCCTCCCTAGACAAGATTTGCTTCAACATACGAATTCACATATAAAGAATTTTGCAAACCAAATCAAAAATGTGTGCATGTGTGCGTGTGTATGTATGTATATACACACATGCACATATATATATATGTATATATATATATATATATATATATATATACACACACACTCTTTCTCATACGTATGGGCTTTATTAATACTACACTCTTCATTTATATATTTTTCCTCTGTTTCCATTTTAGGTTTGAAGATAAATAGTATTCTATACTGACAGAGCTGCAGACTTCGATTGAGTTGGTGCGTTGCCAAATGTTGCCATGCCAAGTTCTGTTTTATAACCACAAACACATCTTGCCGTTCTCCATTAATATCAATAGCATAAATATTCTTTGCAGTCGGAACACCATCATTCGTACATGTAAGAGTTTTGATTGATCAGAACAATGTTTTTTAATATAAGTTCATCAAAATAGCTGAATGCTTTGCAAAATAATTCTTCAAGTTGAACTCTACTGCTAAGGTTTTATTCTATTGCTATGACGATGGTTAAAACCATGAAGTTTACCATTTAGGTGTCAGATCTAAAAATGTTACTAGTCAGAGTTTAGTGTTTATTTTATTTTGCTTTTAATTCTTTCAATGGAATGTGACCATACTTGATGCTATTACCTTCAAGGATTTTTAAGCAAACATATTGAATCTGGTATTTATTCAGTTTAGTAGTTATCCATTTTTGTCAATTTAAAAAAAAAAAAAACTCTGCTGTAAACAGTCAGAGAACTGTGATAAAGCCTCAGTACACCCTGAGCTGGCAGAAATGTTAGCATGCCGGGTGAAATGGTTAGCAGTATTTCGTCTACTGCTACGTTCTGAGTTCAAATTCTGCCGAGGTCGACTTTGCCTTTCATCCTTTCGGGGTCGATTAAATAAGTACCAGTTACGAACTGGGGTCGATGTAATCGACTTCATCACTTTGTCTGTCCTTGTTTGTCCCCTCTGTGTTTAGCCTCTTGTGGGTAGTAAAGAAATAGGTAATTGACTTCAGTTGTGATGCTGGGATTAAGAAGGCTCTTTAGTATAGTTGATGTTAAGGCAACCTCTACTGCGCTGGCCCCACAATTAAATGCACTCAGTACACTCGAAAGTGGCTAGTTTTGAGAAGCCCCCCCCCACCAGCATGGAATCCATGAGAAAAGACATTAGAGCAAGATGTGGACCTCCAACCCATTGGATCCTGTCAAACCATTCAACCCATGACATGGAAAATACGATGTACAATGATTATATATATATAATTATTAATATTAGGGAGGTTATTTCTGGGTCCACAGGGGAGAGAAATTCAATTGAGTGGTACTAAAATGAATTACTGTATTATATACATATATCGATAGGTTTAAGAGACAGAATTACCTTCAAGCAGCTCAATCAACATTGAATGACATTATCTATGATAGAGATATATAAGATTAAATTTTATCAAAACTAACATCTACAATTTTTATTCTGAATCCTATATTAAATTATATAGACTACGTGCATTTCATGATAATGTCGTTCAATGTTGATTGGGTTGCTTGAAGATGGTTCTGTCTCTTAAACCTATCTATCTATCTATATATATATATAGCACTTACATAGTTTCCTTTGACTAAATTCTATGAACAAAGTATTGGTCCACCTGAAGTGAGTCATTTACCCAATGCACCACACACATGAATCCAGCTAAGAACTTGATAATTACAAAGTGAACATGTGAACATATTTCAGTAACACATGAAACTAAAGCTGACCATTGCAGGTATTAACATTTTAAAATTTCACTCAATCTATTGTTTTCACTTAGAAAATAGTAATCTAAAGCATTGGTATTATGCATTATAAATTATCCTGATTTGGCAGGATTTATTTCTAAATTACAAATTTATTTCTCCATGAAATAGAAAGACTAAGAGTTTCCACACAAGATAGCTATGTTACTTGAGGAAGGACATCTGAAATCAATGGCGATACCTCTTGATCCAGTTCTTTTTAAATCTATTTCATATAGAACATCATCATCATCGTTTAACGTCTGTTTTCCATGCTAGCATGGGTTGGACGGTTCGACCAGGGTCTGGTAAGCCATGGATGCTGCACCAGGCTCCAGTCTGATCTGGCAGTGTTTCTACAGCTGGATGCCCTTCCTAATGCCAACCACTCCGTGAGTGTAGTGGGTGCTTTTTATGTGCCACCGGCACAGGGGCCAGAGGAGGTTGGCAACGGCCACGATCGGTCGGTGCTTTTTTTATGAACTCGAAATACATGCATCTTTGTACGATATTATGCCAAATTCTAAATACAAATAAAGCAGGATCATGATTCATGTTTATGGCTTAGGACTTAGTTGAACAGTGAATATTATTGTGCTATTCTCTCATGATTCAATATGACAAAGAATTCCAACAGAATGGTGATCTTTAGGACACTTTTTAAAAATATGCTAAACTAACTAAAATGACCTCCAGTACTTGTATGTTGCTTCACCAACTCTAACAAGAGAGTATGTAGAACATACCGAAAACTACACTCACTGTAGCAGAATGAATTAAAAATTTGAAAGGAATTTAGCCTAGTGTTCTACATTTTCAGCCACTCTATCCTAATTTTAACAGAAATAATTGACATAACATACTTAACAACATCAGCAATATCATTTAATATCTAACTAGCTTTTAATTGCTTACATATATACCAGTTATCGAGAGTGTGTTTAATATGTAAATTGGTCTATCCAGTTGTGTTAAATTGCTAAGCTTAGTAAGTATTTAAGAAATGCATTCATAGATAGTCGACAGGTTGGATGTGGTGCTGATGAAAGAGCAATAACTTTTAAAATATGTATATACACCCATTATATTTTTTTTCTATCTTCAATCACATTGTTTTCACAGACATATTTGTATACAAGAGGTCATAACTTGTAGTGCTGGCTCTGAATTCCATAGAAAATCTATAGAGAAAAACTTAAAAGTGCTATTATCTTTTATTTACAGAACAAGATTAAATTTGGAACATCCTTATAACAGATTATTCATGCTAGTCTTAGAGACAACAGTGCATAAACACTGAACGGTCAACATAAGAATCAGAATTCTTTATTCTGCTCAAGTTATTGTATGAGGTCTTTGAGAAAACACTGCTCGCTTCTATTAATGTTGAATGGTGACCTAACTAGATGGCAGCATGAAGCAACATTATGAAATCTACATCACAGAATTGAAATCGAAGATATATGTTACTCAGCTAACCTACAGTTGATATAAGGTTGTATTAATCATCAAATAACATTATTGAAATCTATATGATAGTACTGAAATTAAAGATATGTTACAGATATATGTTACTTAGCTAATGTTAAATTATTAACTGATAACCTAATGATTTGGCAATATTGATTACCATAGACCTGACTATATGGCAGCATTAATATTCATAGAATATAATGGGATCTACATCGTAGCTCTGGGATTGAAGATATATGTTACAGTTACATGAAACTTGACTCACTTCACTTCATCTTCCCATAAAATAGATTCTTTTCCAGTTAAAGTAAAGAATAGTGTTCTAATATGTAGGACTTGGTTCAAGAATTTGGTAAACCATATTGCTAGTTCTAGCACTGAAATGGTTGATGTAAAAATAGCAAGTGGTAGGGGAAGAAAAAGGGTCAGATAGATGATAGAGGAGAATACTCAAGTTGTGACAGAACATGGTCATGGGAAAAAAATGTACAATGTGACACAGGAAGAATATGTAGGAAGAAGTACGGCACAGACAAGAAAGAAAGAAGTGAGAAGGGAACTAGGGCAAAATAAGACCATTTTACAGAATGTGGAAACAGGTAAATTGAGATGTTAGTCAGCCTAAAATAAATAGCAGATATCTTATATTTCAAAGTGCTTATTGTTTAAGCTATAGCTGTACTAAGACCAAGCAAAGAGCATGACATAATTAATTATGTAAGTTTATTTTTAATTTACAGAAATCTACATTAAAAAATAATGGAATGCTTTATTTTCTGAATAGGTTTGCAACAAAAAGAAAACAATTCTGACACAGTTTAAGTATCCAGAGAAAGATATGAGTCATTTGGTGAAGAGAACAGATTCGAGGCAGGGCGAGGGCAGTGGGGGTTATTACTGCTTTTACATGATGTCAAATCTCCATCCCTTCAAGCAAAGACTGGAGCAAAATCTTAAGTAGGTTTTCAACTGTAATTGTAAAGAAGAACGCTTGTGTTGAAATGTGAACTTGATAAAGTAGAATAAGTAATTGACATAAAAGTTAAATAAAAGAGAATTACAGCATCTGTTTTGAGTCCATGATGTAGTTATAGAATGCTATACATACTTTGATCAGGTTTACTCTTTCTGCTTTTTAACATTGTAATGCTATAGTTGCTGCTTTTAAATGCCATATATATATATATATGTGTGAATGTGTATATGTGTATATATATATATATATATATATATATATATATATATATATATAGAAATTAAATATAAAATATAAATTACAAAGTGGGACAAGAACGCAAAAACACACAAAGAGACGACACAAAAAAACAGACGGGTCACTCGAAGCCTCTAATCTTCAGTCGGAACCGGATCATCTTAGCAATTTCGGCTATATATGTGTGTGTGTGGAGGTGCAATGGCCCAGTGGTTATGACAGCGGACTCGCGGTTGTAGGATCACGGTTTCAATTCCAAGACCGGGCGTTGTGAGTGTTTATTGAGGGAAAACATCCAAAGCTCCACGGCTCCGGCAGGGAGTGGTGGTGGCAATCCCTGCTGTACTCTTTCGCCACAACTTTCTCTCACTCTTTCTTCTGTTGGCCTGCTCGCTTAGCCAGCGGGGTGGCGTCATTTGTGAAGCGCATTGTGACCAGCGATGTGTAACAACATCTGATAGCATGGTCGGTCACGGTGATATATATATATATATGTGTGTGTGTGAATGTGTGTATGTATATGTGTGTGTGCACGTGCCTATATATATGTTATATTATATAAAATAGAGATGTGTGCACATTCACTTTTAAGGCAAAAACTTCCATACTTCTGATGCTTGAATAATTTGACCTTGGACATATAATAGGGACTTCATTTGATATTTTTATTAAAATTTTTTTCAAAATAAAAAATTTCGCTTTTTATATTACATTCATGTTTTTCAAAGATTTTTAAATATTTACTTTTGGTTTTCTACCATCCGTAATGTAACATCTCTTTATGTATCTATATAGGGGCTGGAGCCTGGTGCAGGCCTGGGCTTCCCAGACCCCGGTCGAACCGTCCAACCCGTGCTAGCACGGAAACGGACGTTAAACGATGATGATGATGATGATCTCTTGTTTTCATTTTCATTTTTCAGATGCTATTCTTTTCATGCGCCATTGACTCACTTTCATGTTATTGTTTTCACTTTAAGTCTAAGTTTTGAATCGCTATTTACAAACAAACAACAAATTACTGACAGAAAGAAGTTTACAATTACTGATGTAAGTAATTTCATAATTTACTGACAGAAGCATCTTCATTAATTTCACTTCAATCCATACCGTTTTTTGTTTTTCTGTTGTTGACAGTTTCTCTCTGGTTCCTTCCATACTGGTTCCTTGGTTCACTGAGTGACAAATTTTGCTTCAACCCGTACAATACTATATTTTCCATTAAAATTTATTATTTACTTTCTGCCTGTCGTATTAAGAAATATAATTTATAAGACCCATCTACGGTCACCCAACAATGTAAAACAGTGAAGCTTCACAAAGAAGATCATCTCATTGCAACAGCTCAGCTACTGGGAAAGGCTGAAACCACTAAGACTCTACTCCCTGGAGTGAAGACTGGATAGGTATGCAGTAATTTGGCATTGTAAGCTACACAAATGCCAGAACGGTATGACATTGTACAGTGCCAAAGACCCCAGCAATGCCATCATGCTTCAGGACCAGTTACTGCAATAGCCTGGGATTCAGGGATGCACAGCTTTTTAATGTTCTCCCAAAGAGCCTGAGGGACCTACACAAAGTGGATGTACTCTTTACTCTTTTACTTGTTTCAGTCATTTGACTGTGGCCATGCTGGAGCACTGCCTTTAATCGAGCAACTCGACCCCGGGACTTATTCTTTTGTAAGCTCAGTACTTATTCTATCGGTTCTTTTGCCGAACCGCTAAGTAACGGGGACGTAAACACACCAGCATCAGTTGTGAATCAATGCTAGGGGGACAAACACAGACACACAAGCACACATATGCATATATATATATATATATATATATATATATATACGACGGGCTTCTTTCAGTTTCCGTCTATCAAATCCACTCACAAGGCTTTGGTCGGCCCAAGGCTATAGTAGAAGACACTTGCCCAAGGTGCCACGCAGTGGGACTGAACCCGGAACAAGCTACTTACCACACAGCCACACCTGCGCCTATGTAGTTGTTTTCAAATAAAAACTGGATCTTTTCATGTCGAAAGTCCCAGATGAACCTACCTCGTGGCAAGAGGTGCAAATGAGGGTAGTAACATCAAACTCCCTTATTCACCAAATACTACATATTAGAGGTGGCTCTCAATAATAACAGTATAGCAAAATGGCGGTGCCCCAGCATGGCCACAGCTCTGAGCTGAAACTACAAAAAAGTATATATGCTGTACATTTCGGTGTATAAGATGACCTTTTAGAGCCGAAAAATCACACCAAAACTGAGGGTCATCTTATATAACAGTAACAAAAAGCGAACTTTACATCTTGTGGTCTATTTGTACAGAAAACCAGGTCTAATCTTAATTTAATACTGACGACAGTCTCTGTGCAGTAACTACCGCTGTAAGTACTTGTATTTAAAACAATTCACATTAATATACGACACTAATAATGTAATAGAACTGCCATTATCTAAAAATTTACAATCCACAGAAAACCTTTTATTTCTCACTAAGATTATCAATTTTAATAAAGAGTATTACAAAATATGTTAAACCAAGATTACCAATTTTGATAAAAATACAAAAAATTAAACATACCACATACACTTTGTTATTTAGATATGTTTCAAACATTTAATCCTTCAAAATTGCTACAATCATCACCATCTGACCCCAAAAGTTCGTCAAGCAAGTTTTTCTCCCTGGATTCGGATAGTGATAGTACGTAAAAAGCACTATCCGAACTGTGGCCGTTGCCAGTGCTGCCTCAACTGGCTTCCATGTCAGTGGCACATAAAAACACCATCCAAATCGTGGCCGAAGCCAGTGCCGCCTCGACTGGCTTCTGTGCAGGTGGCACGTAAAATGCACCAATCCGACCGTGGCCGATGCCAGCCTCACCTGGCACCAGTGCAGGTGGCATGTAAAAAGCACCCACTACACTCATGGAGTGGTTGGCGTTAGGAAGGGCATCCAGCTGTAGAAACTTTGCCAGATAAGACCGGAGCCTGGTGCAGCCTTCTGGCTTCCCAGATCCCCGGTCGAACCGTCCAACCCATGCTAGCATGGAGAATGGACGTTAAACGATGATGATGATGATGATGAATGTGGCGGAAGTCGTTCTCTGCACATTTTCAGTGTTTATTGCTCCTGAGCATCTGCCACATTCAAAAACTATCTTCCCAGTTTGCCTTCCTTTGATATTGCTGCACCTCTTATGTGTCCATAGCTTACACTTGGTGCATCTTATAGAGTTTCTACCTACGCCTTTTCTACTGATATAACGTTTGGCACTAGGAAGGGCATCCAGCTGTAGAAACTCTGCCAGATCAAGATTGAAGCCTGGTGCAGCCAGCCCTCAGTCATACGTCCAACCCATGCTAGCATGGAAAGCGGACGTTAAACGATGATGCAATTAATTTTTCTTTGCTCTCTTGGTTTTATGTCACATTTCTCAAGAAATATAACAAATTAATTAAATGGTGTCTCAGTTTATTGAGCAACATTTTTTTAATGACCATTGACTTTTACCTGTTTTACCTGCTTCGTAGTTATCTGCTCATTAAAGATATGAGGTATAAATGCAATTACTGATAATACACTTCTCTAATCATAATCCAATGAAACAATTGAGTGTTGTATGCTTTTATACTAAACCTGATGTCTGACTTTCCTCAGCTGAGATAGCATTTAGTTATGATTATTGTTCAATCTTATCACTTGGGTGTTGGCCAATAAAGAATGAGGGTCATTTCAGTTGCTCTTTTTAACATCAGAAAAGTCTCTCACTTGCAAATAATATTAATTACCGAGATAAACTCATAAAATGGAGGTCATAACCAGTGTCGCCATTTTTGTATTTTTTTACAAAATATTTTTGGTATGACATGATTTCATAAAAAAATTAAAAAAAGGCATCAAAACACTATCTTTGGTTAGTCATTTCCTTGAAATACCACTTGACCACCACAACTGTATGATACAAATACTTGACAATACCTGCTTTAATACTGCTTTTTAGGCAGGGCAAATTCTAATGTGGAAATGAGTTCATGTTACACATTTAATGACTAGACCATTAAGCAACTAAAGGAATATTACATTTATTTTTTTTTCTTTTTGATGACTAATAACTTTTACTCTCTCTCTCTTGATGTATTCTCGTTATCTTGAAGGCTTTTCAGCAAAAACATAAACTTTCTGTTACTTAGTCATCGCAAGTAACTTGTGATATCAATTATACTAACGGATACCAGTGCCAGTGGCACGTAAAAAGCACCATCCGAACGTGAAGATGTCAGCGCCACCTCGACTGGACTCCGTGCTGGTGCACGTAAAAGGCACCAACCGATCGTGGCCGTTGCCAGCCTCGCCTGGCACCTGTACTGGTGGCACGTAAAAAGCACCCACTACACTCATGGAGTGGTTGGCGTTAGGAAGGGCATCCAGCTGTAGAAACTTTGCCAGATAAGACCGGAGCGTGGTGCAGCCTTCTGGCTTCCCAGATCCCCGGTCGAACCGTCCAACCCATGCTAGCATGGAGAACGGACGTTAAACGATGATGATGATGATGATGAATGTGGCGGAAGTCGTTCTCTGCACATTTTCAGTGTTTATTGCTCCTGAGCATCTGCCACATTCAAAAACTATCTTCCCAGTTTGCCTTCCTTTGATATTGCTGCACCTCTTATGTGTCCATAGCTTACACTTGGTGCATCTTATAGAGTTTCTACCTACGCCTTTTCTACTGATATAACGTTTGGCACTAGGAAGGGCATCCAGCTGTAGAAACTCTGCCAGATCAAGATTGAAGCCTGGTGCAGCCAGCCCTCAGTCATACGTCCAACCCATGCTAGCATGGAAAGCGGACGTTAAACGATGATGCAATTAATTTTTCTTTGCTCTCTTGGTTTTATGTCACATTTCTCAAGAAATATAACAAATTAATTAAATGGTGTCTCAGTTTATTGAGCAACATTTTTTTAATGACCATTGACTTTTACCTGTTTTACCTGCTTCGTAGTTATCTGCTCATTAAAGATATGAGGTATAAATGCAATTACTGATAATACACTTCTCTAATCATAATCCAATGAAACAATTGAGTGTTGTATGCTTTTATACTAAACCTGATGTCTGACTTTCCTCAGCTGAGATAGCATTTAGTTATGATTATTGTTCAATCTTATCACTTGGGTGTTGGCCAATAAAGAATGAGGGTCATTTCAGTTGCTCTTTTTAACATCAGAAAAGTCTCTCACTTGCAAATAATATTAATTACCGAGATAAACTCATAAAATGGAGGTCATAACCAGTGTCGCCATTTTTGTATTTTTTTACAAAATATTTTTGGTATGACATGATTTCATAAAAAAATAAAAAAAGGCATCAAAACACTATCTTTGGTTAGTCATTTCCTTGAAATATCACTTGACCACCACAACTGTATGATACAAATACTTGACAATACCTGCTTTAATACTGCTTTTTAGGCAGGGCAAATTCTAATGTGGAAATGAGTTCATGTTACACATTTAATGACTAGACCATTAAGCAACTAAAGGAATATTACATTTATTTTTTTTTCTTTTTGATGACTAATAACTTTTACTCTCTCTCTCTTGATGTATTCTCGTTATCTTGAAGGCTTTTCAGCAAAAACATAAACTTTCTGTTACTTAGTCATCGCAAGTAACTTGTGATATCAATTATACTAACGGATACCAGTGCCAGTGGCACGTAAAAAGCACCATCCGAACGTGAAGATGTCAGCGCCACCTCGACTGGACTCCGTGCTGGTGGCACGTAAAAGGCACCAACCGATCGTGGCCGTTGCCAGCCTCGCCTGGCACCTGTACTGGTGGCACGTAAAAAGCACCCACTACACTCACAGAGTGGTTGGCATTAGGAAGGGCATCCAGCTGTAGAAACTCTGCCAGATCAGACTAGAGCCTGGTGCAGCCTCCTGGCTTCCCAGACCCTGGTTGAGCCGTCCAACCCATGCTAGCATGGAAAACGGATGTTAAACAATGATGATGATGATGATGATACATTTGTTGGAATGGGGAAGGTAAACAGTGACATGGCTAAATTTGCCTCCTTTCAGACAGTCCATATCATAATTAGACTGCTAATTTGGTGAAGATATATTTAATGAATAGGACATTCCTACACATTTCAATTCCTACACATTGCAAAAGAAATATTAGTTAAGGCCTAATATGTTTTTATTTGGATGTAGACATCTCAAGGCACATATTTCATTTTTTACCAAAAGAATATCTGTAATCCAAAGCCACTCTACAAATCACAATGGGCTAAAAATTACTAAGTAAGCTAAACTGAAACACCACCCCAACAAAATATAGCTGATCAACCGTATATTGAAGGCGGTGAGCTGGCAGAAATGTTAGCATGCCGGGCGAAATGCGTAGCTGTATTTCGTCTGCCGCTATGTTCTTAGTACAAATTCCACCGAGGTCAACTTTGCCTTTCATCCTTTCGGGGTCGATAGATTAAGTACCAGTTATGCACTGGGGTCGATGTAATCGACTTAATCCGTTTATCTGTCCTTGTTTGTCCCCTCTGTGTTTAGCCCCTTGTGGGTAGTAAAGAAATACATATATTAAAGCAAGCAGAAAGTTGTAATGGCAAACTTTTTAAAGTCAACTCATAACAAAAAGAGTTGTATAATGATATGGTGCTCATGATAAGATTATTTACGATACGTATAGGCGCAGGAGTGGCTGTGCGGAAAGTAGCTTGCTAACCATGGGCAAGTGTCTTCTGCTATAGCCCCGGGCCTACCAATGCCTTGTGAGTGGATTTGGTAGATGGAAACTGAAAGAAGCCTGTCATATATATGTATATATATATATATGTGTATGTGTGTGTGTTTGTGTGTGTGTGTTTGTCTCCCTAGCATTGCTTGACAACCGATGCTGGTGTGTTTACGTCCCCGTCACTTAGCGGTTCGGCAAAAGAGACCGATAGAATAAGTACTGGGCTTACAAAGAATAAGTCCCGGGGTCGAGTTGCTCGACTAAAGGCGGTGCTCCAGCATGGCCACAGTCAAATGACTGAAACAAGTAAAAGAATAAAAAGAATATAACAAACAAGGCCTGATCAATAAGTATCCGGACTGTTGCTATTACAACGAAGCTAGAACATGTAGAGTGAAGCCGCTTTTGCAAAGACTGACTTTAAACTCTGCTGTGCATTCACACTGAATTTTAACATTCTAACTCACTTCTGCTGTTTAACAGCAGTGGTTGGAGGGAACGTGTAGCGTGTGATCATCGTATTGACCATGACAAAGTTGCCCAAAGGCCCATGCAAGGTTGCAGAAAGTGTATGGAGAGGAGTGTATGAGCCGCTCACAAGTGGTTCTGATGTTTTCAAGGTGGCACAAAAAAATGTCGATATTAACGAACGTTCTTGGAGACCTGCAACCAGAAGAACTGAGGAAAACATTGCATGCAGCTGTGAGGGGAAAACGTCGAATCACCACCCTTGAGTTATCAGAGGATGTGCAGATTAGTTGCAGTTCAGTCCATTACCACTGAAGATTTGGGTATGAGATGCATGTCTGCCAACTCTGTGCCAAAAACTGCTTTCAGCTGACCAAAGAAACACTCAGGTTTCAGTTGCACAAGATCTCCTTGATTGTGTCGGGAACGATGAAAACTTTCTGTAAACTTTGTGTAGGCCTCTGAGCAGGTATCGCCAAGCTTTTTGCAAAATTTGATGCAGATGCTCTGCTCAACCTTCCTTGTCATGGTCAATGCGATGATCATGCACTACACATGTTCCTTCCAAGCACTGCTGTAAACAGCAGAAGGGAGCTGGAACGTTAAAACTCAGTGCACATGCACTGCAGAATGCAAGGTCAATCTCTGCCAAGCAGCTTCACCGTATGCTTTAGCTTCATTACCATGGCAACAGTTCAGATACTTATTAATCAGACCACAATATATACAGAAATATATATATGTACATACATAATATATGCATACATATATATACCAGATACATATGCACACCTGCATATACATACATTATCTCTCTCTCTCTCTCTCTCATATATATATATATATATATATATATATATATATATATATATATATATATATATATATATGTATATAAGGCGAGCTGGAAGAAATGTTAGCATGTCGGGCGTTACGTTCTGAGTTTAAATTCCGCCGAGGTTGACTTTGCCTTTCATCCTTTTGGGGTCAATAAATTAAGTACCAGTTACGCACTGGGGCCGATGTAATCGACTTAATCCGTTTGTCTGTCCTTGTTTGTCGCCTCTGTGTGTAGCCCCTTGTGGGTAGTAAAGAAATATATATATATATTTATATATATATATAAAATACAAAATGGGACAAGAACGCAAAACATCCAGACAACCAGGTGTTACAAAAAGGGGACAACAAAATATCCAGACAGACGATACAAAGAAAACAAGGACAGGTCATTCAAAGTTTTCTATCCTCAGTCAAGAACCAGATCATCCTCGCATATATACACACACACACACACACACACACACACACATACATAATACATACTCACACATATGTTGTCTCGTTATTAGACTCTTCTCCAATCTGAAGAGGTTTTTGCCTTGCAAGCTCCCTTGTGCTAATTCACATGAAAAACACCTGTATTGGTCCATGAAAAATGCACCTGTACCAGTCTGCATAATAAACACCCAAGCCAATGCAATGCAAAAATCACCTGTTCTAGTGCCACATAAAAAGCACCCAGCACACACTGTAAAGTGGTTGGCATTAGGAAAGAAATTCAGGCATAGAAACCATGCCAAATCAGACCGGAACCAGCTTGCCAGCTCTAGTCAAACTGTCCAACTCATGGGACACTAAATGAGGATGATGATATCGCTATATGTTTAGTTCAAATTTTCTAGATATAAAATTCCTGAATTGCACTGACTTGAAACTAGACAACAATACATCTGTCAATTTTAAAACTAGATTGAAGTAATAAAACCTAGGGTCAATATTTGAACTCATTTCAACAGAAGTATACTATTTCATGTTCATAATCTGCAGCAACAGTGAAAACTAAAGGCTAAATTATAGGTGCAGGAGTGGCTGTGTGGTAAGTAGCTTGCTTACCAACCACATAGTTCTGGGTTCATTCTCACTGTGTGGCACCTTGGGCAAGTGTCTTCTACTATAGCCTCGAACCAACCAAAGCCTTGTGAGTGGATTTGGTAGACGGAAACTGAAAGAAGCCTGTCGTGTATATATATGTATATATATATATACACTTTATTTTAAGCAGCAGAAAATTCAACAAAATCTGTTACTCTGAGTTTCTCGTTGCCGTTCATCAGACATTCTAGCAAAAACTGTCTGATGAACGGCAACGAGAAACTCAGAGTAACAGATTTTGTTGAATTTTCTGCTGCTTAAAATAAAGCATATTACTCTACCACTGGTATTTGAGTACTCTTTTTTCCACCTTGTTTCACATTTATGTGTTTACTCCGGTATATATATATATATATATATATATATATATATATATATATGTGTGTGTGTGTGTGTATGTTTATGTGTTTGTCCCCCCCAACATCGCTTGACAACCAATGGTGGTGTGCGTTTACGTCCCCGTAACTTAGCGGTTCGGCAAAAGAGAACGATAGAATAAGTACTAGGCTTACAAAGAATAAGCCCTTGGGGTTGATTTGCTTGACTAAAGGCGGTGCTCCAGCATGGCCACAGTCAGATGACAAACAAGTAAAAGAGTAACTCTCAATAGGTCTCTCAACTAATTCTGTACACAGTTACCATTATGAGTCACATAACAACTCCGAAGGAACTGATAACTACAGAGCTTATGATAATAAATTCAAATGTCTTTGTTGATAAGCTTTGTAATAGCTTGCTGCTCTGAGAAATATTTGTATGTTCTAGGCTTATCAGTACTGATAATTTCCAGTAGATTTTAGCCATTACATTTGACACCACATTTCAACATCATGCAATGTAAAAATCATCATCATCATCACTGTTTAACGTCCGTTTTCCATGCTGGCATGGGTTGGAAAGTTTGACCGGGGTCTGGGAAGCCATGAGGCTACACCAGGCTCCAGTCCGATCTGTCAGTGTTTCTACAGCTGGATGCCCTTCCTAACGCCAACCACTCTGTCAGTGTAGTGACTGCTTTTTACGTGCCACCGGCACAGGTGCCAAGGGAGGCTGGCAGTGGCCACAATTGGTTGGTGCTTTTTACATGACACCAGCACAGAGGCCAGTCGAGGCGGCGCTGGCATCGGCCACGATTCGGATGGTGCTTTTTACGTGCTACCGGCACAGGAGCCAGTCAAGGCGTCGCTGGCATCGGCCACGTTCGGATGGTGCTTTTTACGTGCCACTGGCACAGGTGCCAGGGTAGGCTGGCAATGGCCACGATCGGTTGGTGCTTTTTACGTGCCACCGTCACGGAAGCCAGTCAAGGCGTCGCTGGCATCGGCCACGTTCGGATGGTGCTTTTTAGGTGCCAGGGTAGGCTGGCAATGACCACGATTGGTTGGTGCTTTTCACGTGCCACCGGCACAGGAGCCAGTCAAGGCGTCGCTGGCATCGGCCTCGTTCGGATGGTGCTTTTTACGTGCCACCGGCACAAAATGAATGGATAGTGAAAATTCCTTTGTGGTAAAAAAAAAAGAGAAAAAAGCCAAAAAAAAAGCATCAGATTCAAGCAACAGTTTCATGGCTCCCAGAAACTTACACACCAGACACCTAGATTACGACCGAAAGTTGGTTGACTGACAAGAAATGTGTAAACAGTCGGACTGTTTAATGGAGATACACACACTGAGAGCATGCTTTCGAGATAATTACGACCACTTAGAGAATTATAAAATATCTGACTACAGCATGACAGGATTAATAGCTTTTCATAATGTAGACGAGTTAGTAACACCTTATTTTCTTTTGTTAATTGTTGAAAGCTCTCAGCTGTAGGGTACAATGACAGGAAGTACAAAAGGCTTAGCTGAAGAGCTAATCCACAATGATTACATTCTAAAACCTGGAAGCAGATAGTCAAACTTTACAAAACTAATTAATGGATAAACACCAAGTGACATTTTTGGAAACAGTTCTGATAAACAAAGGTATCTTATGCTTTTGAGAAAATGAATATTTCAGTGTGGGAGGAAAGGTACTCTTTACTCTTTTACATGTTTCAGTCATTTGACTGTGGCCATGCTGCAGCACCGCCTTTAGTCGAGCAAATCGACCCCAGGACTTATTCTTTGTAAGCCTAGTACTTATTCTATCGGTTTCTTTTGCTGAACCGCTAAGTTACAGGGATGTAAACACGCCAGCATCAGTTGTCAAGCGATGTTGTGGGGACAAACACAGACACAAACACACACACACACATATATATATATATATATATATACATATATACGACAGGCTTCTTTCAGTTTCCGTCTACCAAATCCACTCACAAGGCTTTGGTCGGCCCAAGGCTATAGTAGAAGACACTTGCCCAAGGTGCCACACAGTGGGACTGAACCCAGAACCATGTGGTTCATAAGCAAACTACTTACCACACAGCCACTCCTACGCCTATGTACATTCATTCTCATAAATTTGAACCTTCTTGGAAGTAACCCAGCTCAAACCTTCTTTCATTTATGGATATTCATCTGTAGCTTAGAATATTTATAAAGTTTTATGTTTTAGTGTTGCAAGTTGATCTTTTAGGTTTGGGCTGTTTGTGAAGATTATTTCTAAGTTTTCTGAGATGTATTAATTACATGGTTATTTAATTTCTTATTTTCCAAAATAAACAGGTATGGTGGTGTGGATAAGGTCACTTCCCAACCATGTGGTTTTGGGTTTGATGGTACCTTGGGTAAACGTTGTCTACTACAACCTCACGTTCATCAAAGTCTTGCAAGTGATTTAGTAGACACAAACTGAAAGAAGACCGTATATACATACATGAATATGTGTGTGTGTGTTTGTGTGTGCTTGTATATACTTGCAATCATGGAAGTGAAGTAAGCAGTGTTGTTAGTTTCTTGTGTCAAAAAAATCTTTCTGTTATTTCATACCTTTGAAATTGTGTGGAATAAGAGATCCCTTACTTGAAAATCAATGAAGGGTTAGCATTGGAAAGGGCATCCTGCTGTAAAACGATGTCTCAAGTAACGTATTTGTCAAAACCATGCAAGCATAAAATGAAATAACATGAAACCAGTGACAAATGTAACAAGGAAAGATGCATCATTGCTTCAGGTGGCGAGCTGGCAGAAACGTTAGCATGCCGGGCGAAATGTGTATCCATATTTCGTCTGCCATTATGTTCTGAGTTCAAATTCCGCCAAGGTCGATTTTGCCCATCATCCTTTCGGGGTTGATGAATTAAGTACCAGTTACGCACTGGGGTTGATGTAATCGACTTAATCCGTTTGTCTGTCCTTGTTTGTCCCCTCTGTTTTTAGCCCCTTGTGGGTAGTAAAGAAATAGGTATTTCGTCTGTCTTTACGTTCTGAGTTCAAATTCTGCCGAGACAGACTTTGCCTTTCATCCTTTCAGGGTCGATGAATTAAGTACCAGTTACGCACTGGGGGTAGATAAAATCGACTTAATCCGTTTGTCTGTCCTTGTTTGTCCCCTCTGTGTTTAGCCCTTTGTGGGTAGTAAAGAAATATATTTTGAAATACGAATGAGTATATTGCATATGATGGTTTTAAAATGATTGCATGTTACTTACATAACTTGAAAGGACTTTTAGTTTATGATTTACATTGGTATACTATGGGCTTTGTAAAATATTTCAGCTGTTACTGTTGTTAGCGATAGGAGTCAAGATCTATTTATTTAGTTTAGCAATGTTATATGCATGAAATTAGGTGTTGTAGACTTGGACATTTTGACTAGGTTTTTTAATAAAAATTTGTTGTGAGTGAAAGTATTTTGTAAGTTGATGTTGTCAATGTTTACAGTCTTTGTCAGATGTTACGCAATTTGTGAATAGAATTAACAAGACTTAGACAAAAATTACTAATATTTTGACAAGCTGCTTGAAAAAAAGAAATGAATAAGAGCACCATCCGAGCGTGATCATTGCCAGAGCGGCCAACTGGCTTCCATGTCGGTGGCATGTAAAAGGCAGCATTTGAGCGGGATCGTTTCCAGCATCGCCTTGCTGGCACTTGTGCTGGTGGCACCTGTAAAAACATTTGGGCGTGACCATTGCCAGTACCACCTGACTGGCCCCTGTGCTGGGGCATGTAAAAAGCACCCACTACACTCTCGGAGTGGTTGGCGTTAGGAAGGGCATCCAGCTGTAGAAACTCTGCCAGATCAAGATTGAAGCCTGGTGCAGCCATCTGGTTTGCTAGCCCTCGGTCAAATCGTCCAACCCATGTTAGCATGGAAAGCGGACATTAAACAATGATGATGAAGATAATTTACAATTTAAATTTTGCATAAAAATGTATACACTTTTGTTTGCAGAATACTTTAAAATAACGAAACAACTGGATGAGAAACATTGTATCACTTTTGTTGAATCTGAAAATAGCATCCAATAGTCCTAATGTAATTGTAGCTGTGCTGAAGATATGACTACCCTGGAAAAGTCACAAGAAACTATCAAATATAGAGTGAAGAAAGGTGGTAAGATGATAACAGAAAATTTGCTACTATGGAGAGGAATAATGTTTGGGTTTTGGTGTTATTTAAGTAGTATAGTGTAACATCACGAGTTTATATTAGAAATGGGTGTGTGGGCAGACACAAGAAGTTAAAGATTCTATTGATGACTACTAGAGTGAAACTGGAGAATAGGATGTGGTGTTATCAGGTCAGACATGACAGAAAGAAGTAATTGATGAAGAAAATGGAAATGTTTGGAATATAGCTGCTCTTCATATCAAAAATCTAATTACAATAACGACAGTGATAGACACATATTGAATCATAGAAAATTAGTATTTTAATTTATAGGACTTATCAGCTCTTAGACTTGTTTTAAACCATGAGTTTTGTTTTTCATATTACACACTGTGCTGCAATGATGCACTGTAAGGAATATCTAGGTGCACTCCGGATGAAGGATGTAATTTAACACTTTAGAAAATTCATAATGCTTGAGTATCCTGTTAAATGAGTTAGAATTTTGTTAAACAGAAATATGACTAATAAAACAAAGTAAATAATAGGTCCCCCCCCCTTTTTTTATATTTTTAGCTTTAAAACAATTTTAACTTTCCATGTGAAGTGTACCAGTAATTAAAAAGCACCATCTGAACGTGGCCATTGCCAGCGCCGCCTCGACTAGCTTCTGTGCTGGTGGCACATAAAAAGCACCATCTGAACGTGGCCGATGCCAGCGCCGCCTCGACTGGCTTCTGTGCCGGTGGCACATAAAAAGCTCCATCCGAATGTGGCCGATGCCAGCGCCGCCTTGGCTGGCTTCCATGCCGGTGGCACGTTAAAAGCACCAACCAACCGTGGCCGATGCCAGACCCGCCTGGCACCTGTGCAGGTGGCACGTAAAAAGCACCCACTACACTCACAGAGTGGTTGGCGTTAGGAAGGGCATCCAGCTGTAGAAACACTGCCAGATCAGACTGGAGCCTGGTGCAGCCTTCTGGCTTCCCAGATCCCCGGTCGAACCGTCCAACCCATGCTAGCATGGAGAACGGACGTTAAACGATGATGATGATGATGATGATTTCCATTGTGCCACAAAGTTGAAAATAAAAAGTCACTGCGCTAAAGAAATAACTTTTTCAGTGAGTTTCACCCACAGCTTTGAAAAAAATTTATTCTGCTCAAGTGGGTTAGAAGTTTGCAGTGCTATGGATGTAAAAAAGACGAACAGGTAGTAAATAATGGTATGAAAGCTGGTATGAAATGTCAAGATCTGTCTGCTGAAGGTTGTGGAGATCTTTTTGCTGATGATCTTGGAGATCTGTTCACTGACAGCTGTGGCATCGAGGTCTTGTGCTGACTGATTGCCAAAAGGTACGCTCTCTTTTCTTTTGTAGAGACGGCGAGTTGTGCGTCTCTGCGCAAGACAATACGACAGGCCACAAACTAACCACATCACACATAGATGGAAGACCACTACACCAGAAGAAAGTAGTTCCACTACACAACATTCAATATTTATCCATATTCTGCCAGTGCTGCCCCGACTGGCCTCCGTGCAGGTGGCACGTAAAAAGCACCATCCGATCGTGGCCGTTGCCAGCCTTGCCTGGCCCCCAGCGCCACCCCAACTGGCCTCTGTGCCAGTGGCACGTAAAAGGCACCATCCGATCGTGGCCGTTGCCAGCCTTGCCTGGCCCCCAGCGCCACCCCAACTGGCCTCTGTGCCAGTGGCACGTAAAAGGCACCATCCGATCATGGCCGTTGCCAGCCTTGCCTGGCCCCCGTGTCGGTGGCACATAAAAAGCACCATCCGTCCGTGGCCGTTTGCCAGCCCCGTCTGGCACCTGTGCGGGTGGCACGTAAAAAGCACCCACTACACTCATGGAGTGGTTGGCGTTAGGAAGGACATCCAGCCGTAGAAACATTGCCAGATCAGACTGGGCCTGATGCAGCCTTCTGGCTTCCCAAACCCCAGTTGAACTGTCCAACCCATGCTAGCATGGAAAGCGGACATTAAACGATGATGATGATGATGATTCTAATCTGTCTCTATGTGAAAGAAGCAAACTGATTAAACATTTTGGAAGAAAAAATGATAGCCTGTTGAAGGTCTATGAGGGACTACAATCGTAAGGGCTAATATATGGATATTAAATTACAGGTTGTGAAGATGTAATATGTTGGAGCATTTCAAATACTTCTAGCTCTCTAGGGATATTTGAGATGATATTTCGGAAAAGTAACTACAAACTGGGTTAACTAGTCCGTTTGGTAGAGCTCCAGCATGGCTTTAGCTGTAATGACTAAATATAAAGTTCAACTGAGATAGAGTTGTTATCTCTTCTCCAAATGTATTCGTCTTTCTCCATAGCATTTGTCTGAATACAAAATAAAAAGTAGATGCCATTAGGAAATGAGAGATATATTAGAACAAATACTGGACAAAAACAATTGTTTCGGGTAGAAATCAATTTCCAGTATTGATTTTTCATTAATGTTTTAGAAGACTGTACTTATTAGTTGGGTGGATACACTGTAATATTACAGAGTAAGTTCGTAGAGACAAAAAAATAATCAGGAACAATATCACAAATGTTAAGTTTTACCAACATTGTTTTGTGGTGTAAAATGATGGAGATTCTTCTTCTAAGAACAGACATGCTTGTCTTTGAGAATGATTTGCTTATATCATACTCTTTACTCTTTTATTTGTTTCAGTCATTTGACTGCAGCCATGCTGGAGCACCACCTTTAGTTGAGCAAATCGACTCCAGGACTTATTCTTAGTAAGCTTAGTACTTATTCTATCGGTCTCTTTTGCCAAACCGCTAAGTTACAGGGACGTAAACACACCAGCATCGGTTGTCATGCGATGTTGGGGGGACAAACACATACAAACACACACACACACACACACACATATATAAATATATATATATATATATATATACATATATATGATGGGCTTCTTTCAGTTTCCTTCTACCAAATCCACTCACAAGGCTTTGGTTGGCCCAAGGCTATAGTAGAAGACACTTGCCCAAGGTGCCACGCAGTGGGACTGAACCCGGAACCATGTGGTTGGTAAGCAAGCTACTTACCACACAGCCACTCCTACGCCTATAGATAATTGAAGAACATCTATTTTCAGTTTCCAATGTGTAGGTGTGAAATAAAGAGAGTCCATTCTTTTTGCTTAAGATAGTCTCTTCTGACACAACTTCCTTCAAAAACAAAAATAAATCATACGATGATGACGAAGTAGATTCAAAGAGGACAAAACTGGCATTGTTTTATTTCCCTTCAGCATTTCTCAACGGAGTCCCAAGATATTTGTCTTAATTCTTATTCAGTAGAATCTGGGAGTCAGGCAAGACAAATTTAATGCAGGAAGCACCAAAGTGAGATCAATAGAACAATATATGACAGAAATGAAAATTAACAACAGTTGAATAATTTCTTTGAAATATATCATTTTTATATAACAGTCAGTAGTATAGAAAATGACAGAGACTGAAAAAGGTTCTTTTTTCCCTATTAAGTGCTTGAAGGTGCTAGCAATTAAAGTAGTCTCAGTCAAATCTGCTTCTCTAATATATCTCTCATTTCCTAATGGCATCTACTTTTTATTTTGTATTCAGACAAATGCTACGGAGAAAGTGGAATACATTTGGAGAAGAGATAACAACTCTATCTCAGTTGAACTTTATATTTAGTCATAAAATGGAGGCAGCTTTTTTTTTCTTTTTTATGGAGCAATTCACTGCTTCAACATTGAAATTTGTTGTACTCCAGTGTTGTCTAAGACTAAACTGTCCACTGTTACACACTAGTTGACTGTGTGGAGTACAGAGACAACATCTGCTACACCACTAGACCTATGAAAGAAGTAATCAAATCTCTTTATAGCCATTGAGTCAAAACAATTAGATTTAATTTCTGAAGCACATAAAGATGTTATTGATGAGGGTGTTATTCATAATAAATTCTTATTCTTAAAAGTGCTTGAAATAGATTTTACTTGACCTGATTCCTTGGAGAGAAAATACCAATTAAAAATAAAATAGTAATAGCATAAAATTAAATGGAATTATGGGTTACGATTATATACACCATACTTCAAGTCAATATCAATGGCTCAGTAGTACAGTACTAGTTTCACCTGTTTTATACAAAGAATAGGGAGGCAGGAGAGAGAAGTACTGCTGGCCCAAAGAACACGCACATGGGGTCAAGTATTGCTTACAGAAAAGACAACCATATCACTATGGATCTGTACAATAAATGGATGAGGAGAGGAGAGTAATTGTGGAAGTGAAAAGCCAAGGAATATGTGAGAGGATGCATGTTGCACCTAACTAATGAGACAAGTGGCAGCAGGGAAAATGTGTTTCCGAAAGAATGGTGGTGATGATTTTTAGGTGTTTCTCAAGAAAGCTTGTTCTATTTGCCATAGTTTTAGTTCAATACTAGTTAGAAAGAAATGGTAGCTGCATTGCTTAACATTATCAATGAAGACATATCAAGTTTAAAGTGGATTCTTTAATAGTTTACGACTAAGTCTTCAGAACCTTCTAAATTATAGAACTGATTGCTTTCTTTGATTTATCCTTTGATCGCCAACACCATTATTCCAGGTATTTCTAGCAATCACCCATTATAATTATGTTACTAGTATTGAAAGTTAAATTTTCCAGACATTAGGTGCTTGAGGAGACCTATTGAGTCAATTACATCAACATCAAAAAATCAAATGTCTACCAAATCCACTCACAAGGCTTTAGTTGGTCCAAGGCCATAGTAGAAGACACTTGCCCAAGGTGTCACACAGTGGAACTGAACCTGGAACCATGTGGTTGGTAAGCAAGCTATGTACCACACAGCCACTCCTACGCCTACATTGTAAATATCTAGTGAAGTTGACTCGATTCTAAAAAGGTTAACCGATTCAAGAGATGTTAATTTAGCCCTCAATAACCTGATTTACCAAAAATACATGAAGCCTAAAGGATGGCAATAAAAGTAAATAACATAATGCCACTGGGGTTTAAACTTTAAGACCTCCCCATTTTGAATTATCAACCTTGTTATACTATCAACAATTTTGGACAATTGTTTCTAAGACTAATAAAAAACTTTATCAGTTTCACTTAATTGTTTAATGTAACAGATTCAGCAACAAAAGTGGCTTCTGTGGAAGAATATGATAAAAGTGTATCCCTGCTTCAGGTACAAAATTACAAAAAGGGCTATTAAGGAATGGCAGAATGAACCCATATACTCACATGATTAGTTAGTAATCCTTTCTACTACAGACACAAGGGCTGAAATGTTAGCAGAGTGTGGGTGGGGGTCTAGTCAGTTACATTGATTCTCCAATGATTTACTGGTATTTATTTCATTGGTGAAAGGTAATGTCAACTTCAGCAGAATTTGAACTCAGAACATAGAGACATGAAATACCACTAAGTAGTTTATCCAGTGTGTTAATGATGCTGCCAGCTTTGGCCCATTTTAATTACAATTAACAAATAATAAACATCTCCATTAACGAAAATATTTAAACATATAAAAAAAAAAAGAGAGAAATGGTAATTTCTAAGTAGGTCAACAACATCAACTACAGTGTCAAAACTAATTCCTTCATTGAGTTTTTACCAACCAAATAAATGATAGGTAAAATAAAAACGCCCAGCTTTTGATATTTCTAAGCAGAGACATTAATATTCTCTTTTAGAAACTAATCAGGGATAACAATGATATGAAAAGTTTAAACTAGGTTAAATTGTAGTTTAAAATTAACCTTATGAATCATTTGTATTCAGTTTGGTCAGGTGGTGGTTGGTTAAATGTGAAGTTAACATAGCAAAGTTGAAGCAAGTGTCTGTTATTTCAGTTGCTTTGCTTCCTAATTTAAATTATAACATTATTTATTTATGTCCTGTCAGATCTGAGAAGTTGCTGAAACCAACACATCTCAGCTACAGATAGCTTTCTGTTAAAATATATATATCTTTATACTATGTCTATACACACATGTTAAACAAGTGTTTGCCTTTAACAAACTTGCTTACATGACATTAACTTCATATAGGATTACATCAGAGACCTAGTAATATATAGGCATAATTAAATTTTGCTGGGAGATACTTATTCTTATTTTTAAATCCACAAAAAAGTAGTTGACTATCATTGAAGACAAAGTGGTGCAGATTTCGTTTACAGTAACTTTTGTATGCCTTAACTATTTCATATCTTTTCTCTTTTATATATAATTTGTCTTAACTATTTTATGCATAATTTATATGCTTTAAATGTTGTACATATAATTTTTATATATATATATACACTTTATTTAAAAGCAGCAGAAATTTAACAAAAGCTGTTACTCGGAGTTTCACGTTCCCGTTGTTTGGACTTTAAATAAAGCATATTACTGTACCTCTGGTATTTGAGTACTCTTTTTTCCACCTTGTTTCACATTTATGTGTTTACTCTGGTATATACATATATATATATATATATATATATATACACACAGTGGGGGGAAAAAAATATTCGTACATGTCAAAATTCTTTATTTAATTTCTAATGAACATAAATGGGATATACCAATACTATATTTGCATACACATGCATAAACTAAGAATATGCAAAAGAAACTAATAAATTATAGTAAATAATGAATTTATATTCAATCATAAATATTTAGGGCTGAAAAAAAGTATTCGTACAGAACATAAATAACTGATAATTCTGATTTAATACTTCGTAGCATAACCATTATTCAGTTCCACCGGCCCCCGTGTCGGTGGCACGTAAAAAGCACCATCCGATCGTGGCCGTTGCCAGTCTCACCTGGCCCCTATGCCGGTGGCACGTAAAAAGCACCATCCGTTCGTGGCTGTTTGCCAGCTCCGTCTGGCACCTGTGCGGGTGGCACGTAAAAAGCACCCACTACATTCACGAAGTGGTTGGCATTAGGAAAGGCATCCAGTCGTAGAAACACTGCCAGATCAGACTGGGCCTGATGCAGCCTTCTGGCTCCCCAGACCCCAGTTGAACCGTCCAACCCATGCTAGCATGGAAAGCGGAGGCTAAACGATAATGATGATGATGACTTCAACCAATCTCTTCTTGTAGTTCTGATATATCTATATGCCTTAACTATTTTATAACCATGAAGATGAATGTAGATCAAACGAGATGCAAGAGAACCTGTCTAACGCATAGATTGTCTCAATCCTCTTAACTGGGTTCACACACTTGGATCTTCTTTGCTTTTTATGCCATTGAAATCAATTAAATAAGTATTAATAAAATCAATTACATCCTTGGGCCTCAATTACTGGCTCTCTAGCTATACAAGAAATCATTATTCATAACAAAGAAGAGAGTATAAAAGGATTACCATAGGAACTGAACCAGGTATATAATGGTTTCCGATTTAGGTATAAGGCCAGCAGTACTGAAGGGAAGGGATTAGTTGATACCATTAATTCTTATACTTGACTGGTATTTTATTTTATTAATCCCAGAAAGATAAAAGGCAAAGGTGATGTTAGTTGAGATTGAACTCAGAAATTGAAGAACTGAAACAAATACTACCAAAGCATTTTCATAATGTTTTACGGATTCTCTCTTTCTCTTTTCTTTTACTTGTTTCAGTCATTTGACTGTGGCCATGCTGGAGCACCACCTTTAGTCGAGCAAACCGACCCCAGGACTTATTCTTTGTAAGCCTAGTATTTATTATTCTATCATTATCTTTAGCTGAACTGCTAAGTTATGGGGATGTAAAAATCCCAGCATTGGTTGTCAAGCAATGTTGGTGGGATAAACACAAACACGCAAACATATACACACACACACACACACATGTATATATATATATATTCTGTCAATAAAATAACAACCAGATATATAATAGTCTTTTTGTTCTTGAATTCTTTTACTATAGACAAGACATATCTAGCCTTGCTCAAAAATGAGGGATTCTAATCCCAAATCCTGACAGGAGAAAATCAGGTTAAAACTATGACCCTTCAGCTAACCCTGACTCTTTCTCAATAGGCTATAATTGAAGAATATTTTCCAACCTACTTTGGAAACATAACTTCACATCTTTCCATAGTTTTTGTATTTATATTTTTATGTCCTATAATGTCATTTTATTAAGAATTATTACCAAAGGGTTTACTGACCAATACGCATGGCTGATTGACCATGGTAGTTCTTTTGCAAGTTAGAAAAACAGACATCTTGGCATACTAATGCACATAAACAAACCTAATAAAACTATAGAACTATTGTGTAATGTAGCATTTGTTTGAGAGCCAAGCTTCTTCTATGTATGTGATGAAATAAGTTTATACTATAAGTATATATATATGTGTGTGGAGGCGCAATGGCCCAGTGGTTTGGGCAGCGGACTCATGGTCATAGGATCGCGGTTTCGATTCCCGGACCAGGCATTGTGAGTGTTTATTGAGCAAAAACACCTGAAATCTTCACGAGGCTCTGGCAGGGGGTGGTGGCGATCCCTGCTGTACTCTTTCACCACAGCTTTCTCTCACTCTTTCTTCTGTTGGCCTGCTCACTTAGCCAGCGGGGTGGCCTCATTTGAAGGCTAAAACAATGCAAAGCGTATTGTGACCAGCGATGTGTAGCATCATCTGATAGCCTGGTCGGTCACGGTGATATACACACACGCACACACACATATATATATATATATATATATATATGGCAGACGGAAGACGGAATATACGAGAATTCATTATCTACCATTGTAGATAATGTTTCGACACATCTACCATCAATTCCTCATGGGTGGGACACTCAACAACAGGTGTAAACCATTTGTTTTATTAGCCATTATAGATATATGCTTGTTTCAGTTCTTTGACTGTGGCCATACTGGAGCACCGCCTTTAGTCGAACAAATCAACCCCAGGACTTATTCTTTGTAAGCTTAGTACTTATTCTATTGGTCTATTTTGCTGAACCGCTAAGTTACAGGGAAGTAAACACATCAAAATTGGTGTCAAGCGATGGTGGGAGGACAAACACAGACACAGAAATACGTATACATACGACGGGCTTCTTTCAGCTTCTGTCTACCAAATCTACTCACAAGAGTTTGGCTGGCCTGAGGCTATAGAAGACACTTGCTCAAGGTGCCATGCAGTGGGACTGAACCCAGGACTATGTGGTTTGGAAGCAAGCTTCTTACCACACAGCCACTCCTGCACCTACTATATATATATAGATATATATATATATATATATATATAAGCAAAACAGCTAGTCGCAAAATCTCATGAAGAGATCAAAGCAGTAACTATACTAACAAGTAAAGTTAATTGCCACATCAAAGCGGCTGTTCCAGTTTAGCCCCAGGCAAATCTGCACCCTGTATATACATATAGATTGCTAGCAGGGAGAGTGAACTCCTACCATCCTCTAGCAAACAACAAGACCACGAGACTGACTCAGTTTT
This sequence comes from Octopus sinensis, assembly GCF_006345805.1. Lineage (NCBI taxonomy): Eukaryota > Metazoa > Mollusca > Cephalopoda > Octopoda > Octopodidae > Octopus > Octopus sinensis. The sequence continues at coordinate 5,662,287 of NC_043006.1, read as the reverse complement.
CAGGTGGTTGGCTCATCTTCCATTACGAGTACCTGGTCACCAGAGCAATAGTTAGGGTCCGCTCCAGCCAGCAATATATTGTAAACAAAGTGACCTTCAGTCACTGACTTTGCATAATCTCAAAAAGAAATCAGAGTAATAACTATACTAACAAGTTAATTGTCACATCAAAGTGGCTGTTCCACATTACTACTAGTTTAACCCTAGGCAGATCTTCTGCCAGCTGGTTATCAGTGCAGCACTGCATGCTGTATATACATATATATTGTTAGCAGGGGGTGCACACCTCTATCATCCTTTAACAGACAACAGGATCCTGAGACTAACTCAACCAGCTTGAAACTGAGTCAGACTCGTGATCCTGTTGTCTGCCAGAGGATGGTAGGGGTTTGCTACCCAGCTAGCAATATCATATACATATATATATATATATATATATATATATATGTGTGTGTCCTGTTATTATTATTATTATTTTTTTGTATTATTTTTGTATTTATATTCGTGTAACATCGTCCATTTTTCCGTCCTTGTTTCATATACATTTGAAGCCTTTTTTCCAAGGAATCTAATGTTCTTAGCTTAGTTTTTCCTTGGGGCTGGCCAGATTGGAGCAATCTCAAGGTTAATCAGTTGAAATTGCGAAGATGATCCGGTTCTTGACTGAAGATTAAAGGCTTCGAATGACCCGTCCGTGTTTTTTGTATCGTCTATCTGGATGTTTTGCGTTCTTGTCCCATTTTGTATTTTATATATATATATATATACACACACACATAGGGTGCAGTACTGCACCAATAGCCAGCTGGTGGAAGATCTACCTGGGGTTAAACTAGTAGTAACATGGAACAACCACTTTGATGTAGTGAGTGAATGTACGAGTGTGTGAGTGTAAATATATATATATTATAGTGAAGGGACATGACCTTGCATTAAGCTGCTGGATGTACAAGCATAAGGTTGTGGCTTCAATTCCCGAAACCAACTTGTTTTGCCCTTAAACAAGGCAGAATGTTATATGAAATAATGACAATGGTGTATATTGATCTAGGTAAGATAATCCTGTATTTATTATAGTTATGTTATTAGATTTGCATGGTTAGTATTTTTTAAATAAGAGTTTCTGGAGACTTTGTGAATTACATGACCATGTAGAAACTCACAGCTACCTGAGTGTACCTGCTGGCTTTGATTTACATAGGTATATGGTTAAATGCTTTAGGAGAAGTATCAACAACTTCACATTTTCTATTTCCTTTCCTCTGAGAATATATCAACGAAGAAAGAAATCATTACTAATGAGACTGGTGTTGGTGTGCACCCGACTGGAAAGATTTCCACAAAGTTTTGTGAATTTGATACGAGACAGAGAGAGGAAGAGAGTGAAAATCAAAAAGGTTTATGTTCTATTGTGATAATACTTGAATCATAGCTGCATAAAATAACCTATTGTCAAGCAGACAGGACTATCTGTTTATCAGAGTAGTTTACGATTTCTATTTAGTAATGGTTTCAGATTTTGGCACAAGGCCAGCAATTTTAGTGGAAAGTGGGTTAAGTCAATTGCATCAAGTTCAGTGTTCAACTGGTACATATTTTATTGACCCTGAAAGGATGAAAGGCAAAGTCGACCTCGGAGGAACATGATTGTGTGAGGGTCATGTCTTTCTCAAGAGCATTGCCATTAAATGAAATATCACTGAGAAGGAAGTGATTCAGTGGTTTGACCTGATTGCTGGGCGCTTACATTAATTGTACTTAATAAGGGAAATAAGGGAGTACATAGTCAGAATCAGAACATTTTACTTTGGAATTCAATGAAGATATGTGTGTGCTTATAGCATCTAACTTTAGTCTCGTATCTTTAGTTTGTAAAACTTCATTTCCTTCACAGACTCAATGGTGCAAGTTCTGACACCATTATTTCCTGACAAACAATCCTTATACAAGTGACTTATTTTCACAAAATAATTATAATTAAGCTCTCCTCTGCTTATGAAAAATGTTTTAAACATGTGATCATATATAAATCTTGAAAACTGATGCATTCTGCCATAGTGATTTAGAAGAACCAAAGCAGTGTCTTTGATTTATTTCAAAGCCACCACAATTAAAGTGAAGGACAGAAAGTAGTCATCTTCAAACCAGAGAACTGGCCTAAATATTTGCAACAGAGTGGACTCCCTGATAAACAAGCTCAAAAGTCAACTGGTAGTTGTATTAAAGGCGGCGAGCTGGCAGAGACCTTAGCACGCCGGGCGAAATGCTTAGCGGTATTTCGTCTGTGTTACGTTGTGAGTTCAAATTCCGCCAAGGTCGACTTTGCCTTTCATCCTTTCGGGGTCGATAAATTAAGTACCAGTTATGCACTGGGGTCAATGTAATCGACTTCATACCTATGTCTGTCCTTGTTTGTCCCCTCTGTGTTTAGCCCCTTGTGGGTAATAAAGAAATAGGTATTAAACCATGAGAGTGATTTAGTCTACATCTCAGAAATATTTTCTATTGTAGCTACTGAGATAACCAATATCTTTGAAGTGGAATTTGGTAGATGGAAAAGATACAGAAATCTGTAGTGTGTCTGCATATGTGTATGTTTTCATATCTGCTTGTATTAAATATTAAAAGAAAATAGTTCTGTAAAATTCTTTTATGGAAATACAGGGTGTCCATAAAGTCCCTTTACAATTTAAAAAAATTATTAGAAAGGCAGTTCATGAGATATTTTAACCAGATTTCTTTTATTTTAATAATTGTTTATTAAAGTTTTTATTGATATTAAATTTTTGTATTTCAGATACTCTGTTGATGGAAGGGAACTGATTCACTGAACCCCTATAAAATGGCTACTCCTCATGAAAAGGTACAATGTGTATCCTGGTTTATTGAGACAAAATCGGATGTTCAGACAATGTGAGAATCTGGGGATCAGAATACTCCCATGTGACTAGGGAGCTTCAACGGGATAGTCCAAAAGTGAATGTGTGGTGTGGAATCAGGTGCAATCGAATAATTGGTCCATTTTCCTTCAACGAGGCAACAATTACTGCAGATGTTTACCTCGACCTTCTGACCGAATATGTGGCACCACAACTGATTGATTTATAACCAACCATCATTTTCCAGCAAAATGGTGCACCACTACATTGGGGACGGCATGTTCATCAGTTCCTCAATCAAACATTTCCAGATTAATGGATTGGAAGGGATGGGCCAAGTCCATGGCCACCACGTTTGCCTGATGTCACTCCCTTGGACTTCTTTTTATGGGGTTGTGTAAAAGATATCATGTATTAAACAAAGATACGGGACATTGCTGACTTGAAGCAAAGGATTCGTAATGCCATTGCCACAGTTGATGAGGCTATCCTACAGCGAACATGGCAAGAAATCGAGTACTATCTTGATGTGCTTCGTGCAACTAATGGTGCCCATACTGAGGTCTATTAAATAACAGCTAAAAAAACTTTAATAAACAATTATTACAATAAAACAAATCTGGTTAAGATATATCGTCAACTGCCCTTGTAAAAAAAATTTAAAATTGTAAATAGACTTTATGGACACCCTGTATTTTAACATTGTGATTTTCTTTTTACTGCTTGTATGTTTACATTTACATAGCTCTAATTTCTGGTGGTGGTGTTTATGTTGTGTAGCTTTATACCCTTTAACGTTCGCAGTTAAATACAAAATGATGAAAGAAGAACTGGAGTCAGTCTATTTGAGCAAAACTAAATGGTGCCCCAGCATGACCAGAATGTTAGTTAACTGAGGATAACAGAATGACAAAGTTGTACATTTACTTTCCAAATAAACAATGTCTGTTTTACAGTGCTTTGGCATTCCAGAGATGTTAGTTTAGTCAGAATTTCAAGTATGTCATTGATTAAAATATTTTTTTAAACTGAGTAAATGGATAAAGGATTTTTTGAACCCCAAACAAAGGGTGGTTGAAGTAAGAGAGTACAAATTGTTTAACAAAAATGTTTCTGATAGTTTCCTTATGGTAGCATAGATTTTCTGAAAAACAAAAGCGGATTTTACGCAACTGAGGAACAATGCTGAAGTTAACTAAACTCAATGTTTATTATCATCATCATCATCGTTTAACGTCTGCTTTCCATGCTAGCATGGGTTGGACAAATGACTGAGGGCTGGCAAACCAGATGGCTGCACCAGACTTCAATCTTGATTTGGCAGAGTTTCTACAGCTGGATGCCCTTCCTAATGCCAACCACTCCGAGAGTGTAGTGGGTGCTTTTATGTGCCACCGGCATGGAGCCAGTCAGGCGGTACTGGCAATGACCTCACTCGAATCTTTTACTCATGCCACTGGCACAGGTGCCCGTAGGGCGATGCTGGTAACAATCACGCTCGAATGGTGTCATTTACGTGCCACCGGCACAGAGGCCAGATAGTCGCTCTGGCAATGATCGCGCTTGGATGGTGCTCTTAATACCCTACTAGCATGGGGCTCGAGTGCCAGTAGTGCGACACTGGTAACGATCACACTCAGATGGTGCTCTTTAAGGCACCATCACAACCAATATTGTCCTCAGTTCTATTTTGTTCTCAGTTTGCAAACTTATCTACCAGGATACATTTTGATGATAAACAAAGCTGTGCACCACTGCATGACTTTTAGAAGTTGCCAATCTCTACAGAAATCATTCTATTGTCATGTAATGAAGAGTCCTTAAGGTAACCTTGACATTTTTTAATGATTTGCAGGTCATTTAGTCATAATCCATTTTGATCTATCAATATATTATCTCTGATACATCTTAATATATTTGCATCTAATTTTCATCATTTTTTGTCACTTAAATGTTTGTAATCTGTTCAAAGATACTAGTGGAATTCATCTGACCATTATTGAATCAAGAAAACCGAGTAATTGTTTGTTATATAGTAAACATGAGTGTCATCTGCTTGAAATGCAAAAGGAGATAGACAAAAATGGCTCCACCTCACTGCATCAATGCCCATGGGAACATTGAGCCTCAGCAATGCATGCACACAGTAACAATGCTTCCACTGTTGACAGCAAGAACTGTATCAAATTTTATGTTTGTAGCTGTATATATAGTAATGATACAGTGGTAGAAAGTCCTTGGTCATTATGAAATATCCTTGTGTCAGATCAGATCAAAAATGAAATGCTACAATCAGTCCTTTAAATTAACAGTACCTATTTATCGTTACTAGTGTCGCCTTACTGGCACTCGTGCCTGTGCTAGTAGGGTGCCAAGAGCACTATCCGAGCATGATTGTTGCCGGAGCAGCCAACTTGCTCCATGCCAGTGGCACATAACAGGGCACCATTCGAGCGTGATCGTTACCAATGTTGCCTTATTGGCACCTGTGCTGGTGGCATGTGTAAAAAGATTCAAGTGAGATCATTGCCAGTACCGCCTGACTAACCCCGTGCTGGTCGCACATAAAAAGGACCCACTACACTCTTGGAGTGGTTGGCATTAGGAAGGGCATCCAGCTGTAGAAACTCTGCCAGATCAAGATTGGAGCCCTCAGTCAAAATTGTCCAACCCATGCTAGCATGGAAGGCGGATGTTAAATGATGATGATGATAATTTCATAGTTGGATTGTTGGTGACAAAACTGGCAACAACATTGTAGGGTTCACATACTGGTTTGTTGAGAGTCGATTGGGCACAGGCTACAAAATACAATACCCGTCAATAACAGGTCAACTAAACAAGGAGTTTACTGCCATTTATGGAATACCTCTTCATTCATATATTTGATAAAGGTTTGAGAGACAACACCTACTATATATTTCTTTTACTACCCACAAGGGGCTAAACACAGAGAGGACAAACAAGGACAAACAAACGGATTAAGTCGATTATATCAACCCCAGTGCGTAACTGGTACTTAATTTATCGACCCCGAAAGGATGAAAGGCAAAGTCGACCTCGGTGGAATTTGAACTCAGAACATTACGGCAGACGAAATAGAGCTATGCATTTTGTCCGGTGTGCTAACGTTTCTGCCAGCTCACCGCCTTCTACTATAACCTCAGACTGACCAAAGCCTTGTGATTGGATCTGGGGGACGGAAATTGAAAGAAACCCATCGTATATAAGTGTAACCCTAACCACTTAATAGTGTTGGTGTGTTTACATCTCCATAACTTAGAAGTTCAGCAAAAAAGATGGCAGGAATAAATACTAGGCATTAAAAAAAAAATAAGTCCTGGGGTCGATTTATTTGACTAAAACCTTTGAGGCAGTGCTCCAGCATGGCCACAATCAAATGAATGAAGCAAATAAAGGAATAAAATAACCAGGGAAACAGAATTTAGTGGAGTATGAACCATCAACCTTTCAGTATGTAAACAGGCGCAGGAGTGGCTGTGTGGTAAGTAGCTTGTTTACCAACCACATGGTTCCGGGTTCAGTCCCACTGCGTGGCATCTTGGGCAAGTGTCTTCTGCTATAGCCTCGGGTCGACCAAAGTCTTGTGAGTGGATTTGGTAGACGGAAACTGAAAGAAGCCTGTCATATATATGTATATATATATATGCGTGTGTGTGTGTTTGTCCCCCTAGCATTGCTTGACAACCGATGCTGGTGTGTTTACGTCCCCGTTACTTAGCGGTTCGGCAAAAGAGAACGATAGAATAAGTACTGGGCTTACAAAAAGAATAAGTCCCGGGGTCGAGTTGCTCGACTAAAGGCGGTGCTCCAGCATGGCCGCAGTCAAATGACTGAAACAAGTAAAAGAGTAAAGAGAGGTATACTGCTGGCTTCAACAACCCTGTCTTGAAGTAGATTACAAAGAATTATATTCCTGTCCCAGGTACTGAACTTTATTCATGGGTAAGACGGCTATCAGTCAGCACAAATCGTTACGTCTATAATTCAATTTAAACCAGATAATTACATTCTCTAGCAAATTCTCCTTGTCTGAAAGTAAATACTGTTATTTCCTCCCACATTGCTACACTCTCTCCTTTGGGTGATTGTCTTGTCACTGTCTTCCACATTCATGTTAACATTATCTAATCTGGCTCTTTTACCACAAGCTACCAGTGTTTGCTCAACAGCTTTGGCCAAACAAGTTTTAATCTGTTGTTTTAACAATTGTTCCGACAGAGTAGACAAGCTAAATTTATCCATTAAAAATTCTTCACGTTTCTTAATACTCTTTTAGGTTTTTATTTATTTTCCTACAGTTAAATCAATTGTAGCTGTATCTTCAAACTTTCCTTTCTCAGCTGATAGATTAGTGCTATAAAATGGGACAAAATCAATCATTATGGTCTTCACAGAGAGAAAACTCAGCTCTGTTGAACCCCTGATGAATGTAGCTTGCTAATTTTAACAAATAACAATGATAAGAATGGTTTCAAATTTCGGCACAAGGCCAGCAATTTTAGTGGGAAGTGGTTAGTTGATTACATTGCTTCCAGTGTTCAACTGGTACCTATTTTATTGACACAGAAAGGACGGAAGGCAAAGTCAACCTCAGCAGCATTTAAACTCAGACTCCGAAGCTGGAACAAATGCTGATAAGCATTTTGTCTGGAATGGTAATGATTCTGCCATTAATAAATAACACCATCGTACAGGCGCAGGAGTGGCTGTGTGTTAAGTAGCTTGTTTACCAACCACATGGTTCCGGGTTCAATCCCACTGCGTGGCACCTTGGGCAAGTGTCTTCTACTATATCCTCGGGTCGACCAAAGCCTTGTGAGTGGATTTGGTAGACGGAAACTGAAAGAAGCCCGTCGTATATATGTGTATATAAAGGCGGCGAGTTGGCAGAATCGTTAGCACGCCGGGTGAAATGCTTTGAGGTATTTCGTCTGCCGCTACGTTCTGAGTTCAAATTCCGCCGAGGTCGACTTTGCCTTTCATCCTTTCGGGGTCGATTAAATAAGTACCAGTTATGCACTGGAGTCGATATAATCGACTTAATCCGTTTGTCTGTCCTTGTTTGTCCTCTCTGTGTTTAGCCCCTTGTGGGTAGTAAAGAAATATATATATGTGTATATATATATATATATATGTGTGTGTGTGTGTGTGTGCATATGTTTGTCCTCCCAACATCGCCTGACAACCAATGCTGGTGTGTTTACGTCCCCGTAACTTAGCGGTTCGGCAAAAGAGACCGATAGAATAAGTACTAGGCTTACAAAGAATAAGTTTTGGGGTTGATTTGCTCGACTAAAGGCGGTGCTCCAGCATGGCCACAGTCAAATGACTGAAACGAATAAAAGAGTACCATTTGTATTCGTTTGTAACGACCTCTAACTTTCATCATTTAAGATTCATATTGTTGATTTATTATTCATTTATTTAACTATGTGAGGAGAAAAAACAGGTTTAGGAATGCTTATTTATATTAAAAAAATCAACACTCTGGTGAATTAATAAATGACATTAAAAAAAATCCCAATTAATGGTAAATTACCTCCAACATCTAAACAAAATTGAAGAAATACTAATTTGCCATACAGAGTTTAAGTGTTCAAATTCTTGAGCGATTCCAACTTATTTAGATCTTAATAGCAAAGAAAACTAAAAGTAAAGGTGTTCAAAAGGCAATAACATATGTTTTGATATGGTCTGGGAGTTCTGACGAATTTATTTTATCGAATTTAATTTATGAGAAATGTTGAAGTGGTCAAGGTGTAACTGACCACTTCGACAATAACACCATGATAAATATTTTAAAGCAATGCATCCTGTCATAGCAGTTAAGACTATTCCTTTGATAACCGTGTTATTTCACGACAATGAGAAAATTCGTGTTTGAACAGGTGTGACAAAAAGCACCAAAAATAAACAAAAAGACAAAAAAATCCCGGAAATCTTCAAAGTTTGTTCAGTCATTTATCATAAGGTTACATTTTTCATAAGGTTAGTTTAACCTTTGATATTATAAAAACCGATACCAGTAAAGAAGAGAGTCGTAATCATTGTTCAGAAGATCGGTTCGTGTCGACATTGGTTTCGATTCAACGATATTTTCTTCCGATAACAGTCTGAAGGTGTAATTAAGAGATCGCTGCTAAAATAGGAGGAACTTGACACCAAAAATACGAGACAGCACGTGTGTGAATGCGTGTCCCCTCTCCTTCTGTCTACATATTGATTATTTATTCGATGATATGGAGAGGTAGTGGTGGTGGGTAGGAGGAGGAGGAGGAGGACAATTCCAGTGTTTTGATGGTGTTATTTTAGAAAGAAAAACTAAGGTCAGAAATAGAATGCATTCCTAGAAAAGGATGTTAAAAATGGTAATATGGTGAGAATATGAATTGTAAAGGAGGTCGAGTTAAGTAAATAAATACACGTGCATCTGTGTGTGATGTGCAACCTTAGAAGGCAACGATGCTGTATCAATACTGCAGAGCACGCATTTATACGAACGAGAGACTCACGTGTACCTAGCATCTCTCTCTCTCCTCTTTCTCCTTTACATTTATAGTCTGCTATTGACATAAATATATGCACAAGATCTAGGTGAAGCATTACAGATTTTAGTCGTAGTATCTCAAAAGAAATGAACGGTCGTAAGATAATCATCGAACTGTCTATGGTAACACCAACTTGACATCGCCCCAGGACATATGACCTTGCCGTTGGTGACATGTCACCGTCTTATGAAACTATAGCTACGTCTAACAAATGAAGATAGAATTCTAAAAAAAAAAAACCTCGGTTAGCGAAATAGCAACCACAACTGCATCCCTCCACAATCGTATCCGCTTATTTATTGTTTTCAAGTCTACATTTGTGATCGTTATTCAAGTCTTTCAATAAAGGCAAGGTGTGCCACTTCAAGTGACTGACTATTAAAGAGTTAGGCGCCCAAATAAACGTTTTGTTTGAAATTTTCACACACACACACACAAACAAAAAAAGAACGTCAACAAAAGCGATATTTTAAATGCTTTTTTTCCCTTTCAACATAATGATATTATAGTCCCAAGAATATTTGCTATAAAATTAACGGAATTTGTTGGAATTTATTTATAAACAAAACTGATTTTACAACAAAAATATAACGAATTGAGTGAATTCAACAGTTGCCAAATAATTCTAGCCTCACAATCAATGCTTGCAGTATTCAAACTTGAATGAGTTCCATATTAATTAACAACATTATTAATTAAATAAGTTTGCTTTTTTTTTTACATGCAGGAGTTTCACTAGTTAAATTGTCAAGACCATTTCCGTAGAGGTCAGCTGGATGGGCCAGCTGCAGGAAGAATACAATGGTAAGGCCTTTTTGCTATCATAGCCTAAATATCTTTACTTCAACCTGGCTAGCAAACAGCGGAGATAAACTTTGAACCAATAAACTAAGCAGGTGTCTACCTATGCATGCTTTTATATGTAAATACTTCCTTAAAAACCTGTATTTCGACAATCATTGAAATGGGCATTCAAACTTGAAATGATATTCCGAAAATTACGACATTGAAACCCACCCGAATTAAATGAGAGATTTCCATTCGTTATGAATGTCGAGTAAATTACCTGTTGCAACATAAAAGAATTTCGATAATAGTCGTATAAAATAAATCATTAATAAAACTATTTTGGAGTCCAGTTGTTTTCTCTGGAAACCACTCTTTAACTTAGAACAAAAGAAAGAAAAGAAATGGAGGAATGTCACTCGATAGTAATACAAGTTCAATGAACTTACCTAGTTTTTAAATTGTCCATAAAGCTATCCAACGTGAGGTCGGATAGTAAAACAAAATCCCCGATTCCATATTCGGGTCCCTCGTGAATTGCTGCCATACTTCTGTTGGGTGGTTTTTGTGTCGACAGAGACAACAACACTTATGTCACTGGGTGTATATTAGTTGTGAAGTTAGCTCGGCCAAGTTGGGACAGCTCAGGCAGGTGCCCGAGCCAAATATGAATAATTTCCTTTTTCTTTAGAGATATATCGTGTCGTAAGGAGACAGCTGTCGTTTTCTGCAAACTGGTAGTGCCATGCTACTTTGAATGGGAAATGAAAATCAGTGAACACGGCAACAGCGAAGAAGTAATAACATCGAATGCTTCGCTGGCGGTTGGAGAGGAGGGAAGAGGAAGAAAATATGGGCGGAATGCTGCAACTACTATTATCAAAGTAACGGAGCCTCGGAGACAGGGGCTTAGCTTCAAGATAACAGTTGACTGGACTGATAGTGAAGGTTGGCTTGAGTTACGGTGGAAATATGCGAGTGTGGGCGTGACTGTAGGGATAGTGAGAGAGAGAGAAAAGAGAAAAGAGAAGTTTCAATTATCAGCATTGAAAAAGGATATAGAATAAAGAAGGAGGGAAAAAAAAAGAGAGTATAAGGGAAGGAAAGAAAACAGAAAGAATCACACACGCACACACAAACAAAAGTGTCAAGAACGATGAAAGAAACTAAATAGGAAGAAAAGAGCGGAGGAAAGAAAATGGTTAAAATGAAATACGGAATGAAAGAAAGGCGGAGAAGAAAGAATGAATGAATGAAACGGCCAAGAAAAAATAACATTTACGACGAAACACTTGAAATGTTGTTCTTTTATTCATCGTGTTAGATTTACAAGCGACATATTTGGTTTATTCGAATTACATACTTGTGACTCAAAGCTGACCATTTTCTAGAACGTATGACAGTTAAGCTACACTTTTACACATGAAAGCAATAACCATCACCGCCGCCGCAGCAGCCGCAGCCGTAGTAACACCACCTCTGCAATCTCCGCCACCCGCCTCTACCATCACGATGCATTCACTTTGCTTTATTTTCTTCTGTTTTCGTTTAGCTTTACAAATTCAAATCAGTTTTTTTTTGTGCACATGTCTTGAATGTTGAATGTCCTTCCGAGTATAAACTACAACGTCGCAGTGAGTGACATTGGAGAGCAATTTATCTCCGGTAAACTCGGCTCCAAGGAAATCGTATCGGTGCCATTTAGGAGGAACTCGAGCTAATAAGGGGCATAATTGTTTAAATTCTGTTTCCATCGCATTGAAAGGCTGTAAAATTAAGGAAGATAATGATATAATTGTCAGGATGGGAGAGGTTCCGAGTATAAACAAGTGGTGCCTGCTTTTACCGTAAGTGAAGCATCAAGTGTTGTCCTTAATATAAACACAGAACGCTGCATCTGCGAGGATATCGATCACAAAGGCTTCGATCAGCTGAAGATGATTGGCGTATTTAGCCGTTTCTGCTTCATGATTGAATTCTCTTGAAGTGTTGCACAATAAATACTCAGTTCTAAGCCCACCAATACAACTTGAATATGAGCGAAAATGCTTTTAGTTTTAGAGAATGCGGAAAGCATCGCTACACTGCTTTGAGATAAGGCGCAGGAGTGGCTGTGTGGTAAGTAGCTTGTTTACCAACCACATGGTTCCGGGTTCAGTCCCACTGCGTGGCACCTTGGGCAAGTGTCTTCTACTATAGCCTCGGGCCGACCAAAGCCTTGTAAGTGGATTTGGTAGACGGAAACTGAAAGAAGCCTGTCGTATATATGTATATATATATATATATATATGT
>NC_043006.1:5574758-5644758 GCF_006345805.1 Octopus sinensis | reverse complement strand
TAAATGTTGTACTTGTGATTGCTTTAAATATGTTTGTGTCTAATTTTGCCTTTTCTTTTATCGTATCTTTTATGTTTGCAGCAAATGTAGACCTGTGTCCTATGTAAATCTTAGTACTTTTGTCGTCAGTGTATGTGGGGCACATCACCTTATTGAGCGGAATATTCAGCCACATTTGACGTCGGTGTGAGAGGAATGCGAGGGACAGACACAAAGACAAACATTTATGAAACAATGCGAGATATTTGCATTGTTAACGCCATCTCTTCTGCAGTAGTGTCAAACTCCATTAATATTGCCGAACACAACTCAACAAAACAAGCTAATCTTTCCATCTCTGAGCTGCTAATACAAAGATTTTTGCCAGATCACGATAGGCTGTCTCCATTTTAACCAAATACTGTCACAGCTTCATTTTATCTTGTAGATAAAAATGATTTTAGTTAACTTTTCTCTTACTTCAGATTTCGCGACTCGTCCACCAACTCGTTACGAATGAACGCTTGCTAGTCACATTCCGTCACATTCCGTCACATTCCGTCAAATTCCGTCACATTCCGTCACATTCCATTCCAACTAGAATCATTATATACTTTCACCTCCACCTGTCGTATGACTCATTGAGATTCTCATATTCAAAAGATTAGTTTTGATTACTTAAAGTCGTAATACGAACCCTCGAGTCGAATCGGACGATGACATAAAATCCGAAATTCGAGTCCCTTTAACAAATTTATCTGCATTGTCCGTTCCTCTTGTTGGTCTTTCGACTCTTTTCCTATGGCAGCCAATTCACTTTTTGGACAAATTTCTAACATGTAAACTGTCATAAGGCTCAAGTTCCAGTAAAGATCCTATGAAATCAGTTGTGGTCGGAGATGGATTCTACACCACAACGGACGCCGTTATATGTTCTAAAGAAATACTTTGTTGCACTTCGAATATCATCGAGTGTCCAGCTAGGAACGTTTCGCTGGTGTATAATGTACTGGTATATGATTAAACATTGCAATATGATATGCTACTGAAGTACATCATATATCGACTATTAAAGCACGTCATACAGCTATTGTTGAAGTACGTCATATAGCATCTGCTGAAGTATGTCATATAGCATCTGCTGAAGTATGTCATATAGCATCTGTTGAAGTACGTCATATAGCATCTGCTGAAGTATGTCATATAGCATCTGTTGAAGTACGTCATATAGCATCTGTTGAAGTACGTCATATAGCATCTGCTGAAGTATGTCATATAGCATCTGTTGAAGTACGTCATATAGCATCTGCTGAAGTATGTCATATAGCATCTGTTGAAGTATGTCATATAGCATCTGCTGAAGTATGTCATATAGCATCTGCTGAAGTACGTCATATAGCATCTGTTGAAGTACGTCATATAGCATCTGCTGAAGTATGTCATATAGCATCTGTTGAAGTACGTCATATAGCATCTGCTGAAGTATGTCATATAGCAACTGTTGAAGTATGTCATATAGCATCTGCTGAAGTATGTCATATAGCATCTGCTGAAGTACGTCATATAGCATCTGTTGAAGTACGTCATATAGCATGTGCAGAAGTATGTCATATAGCATCTGTTGAAGTACGTCATATAGCATCTGCTGAAGTACGTCATATAGCATCTGTTGAAGTACGTCATATAGCATCTGCTGAAGTACGTCATATAGCAACTGTTGAAGTATGTCATATAGCATCTGCTGAAGTATGTCATATAGCATCTGTTGAAGTACGTCATATAGCATCTGTTGAAGTACGTCATATAGCATCTGCTGAAGTACGTCATATAGCATCTGCTGAAGTATGTCATATAGCATCTGTTGAAGTACGTCATATAGCATCTGCTGAAGTACGTCATATAGCATCTGCTGAAGTATGTCATATAGCATCTGTTGAAGTACGTCATATAGCATCTGCTGAAGTACGTCATATAGCATCTGCTGAAGTATGTCATATAGCATCTGCTGAAGTATGTCATATAGCATCTGCTGAAGTATGTCATATAGCATCTGTTGAAGTACGTCATATAGCATCTGCTGAAGTACGTCATATAGCATCTGCTGAAGTATGTCATATAGCATCTGTTGAAGTACGTCATATAGCATCTGCTGAAGTATGTCATATAGCATCTGTTGAAGTACGTCATATAGCATCTGCTGAAGTACGTCATATAGCATCTGTTGAAGTACGTCATATAGCATCTGTTGAAGTATGTCATATAGCATCTGTTGAAGTACGTCATATAGCATCTGTTGAAGTACGTCATATAGCATCTGCTGAAGTATGTCATATAGCATCTGTTGAAGTACGTCATATAGCATCTGCTGAAGTATGTCATATAGCATCTGCTGAAGTATGTCATATAGCATCTGTTGAAGTACGTCATATAGCATCTGTTGAAGTACGTCATATAGCATCTGCTGAAGTATGTCATATAGCATCTGTTGAAGTACGTAATATAGCATCTGCTGAAGTACGTCATATAGCATCTGCTGAAGTACGTCATATAGCATGTGCTGAAGTATGTCATATAGCATCTGTTGAAGTACGTCATATAGCATCTGCTGAAGTACGTCATATAGCATCTGTTGAAGTACGTCATGTAGCATCTGCTGAAGTATGTCATATAGCATCTGCTGAAGTATGTCATATAGCATCTGTTGAAGTATGTCATATAGCATCTGTTGAAGTACGTCATATAGCATCTGCTGAAGTACGTCATATAGCATCTGTTGAAGTACGTCATATAGCATCTGCTGAAGTATGTCATATAGCATATGTTGAAGTACGTCATATAGCATCTGTTGAAGTACGTCATATAGCATCTGTTGAAGTACGTCATATAGCATCTGCTGAAGTATGTCATATAGCATCTGCTGAAGTACGTCATATAGCATCTGCTGAAGTATGTCATATAGCATCTGTTGAAGTACGTCATATAGCATCTGTTGAAGTACGTCATATAGCATCTGCTGAAGTATGTCATATAGCATCTGCTGAAGTACGTCATATAGCATCTGCTGAAGTATGTCATATAGCATCTGCTGAAGTACGTCATATAGCATCTGTTGAAGTACGTCATATAGCATCTGCCGAAGTATGTCATATAGCATCTGTTGAAGTACGTCATATAGCATCTGTTGAAGTACGTCATATAGCATCTGCTGAAGTATGTCATATAGCATCTGTTGAAGTACGTCATATAGCATCTGTTGAAGTACGTCATATAGCATCTGCTGAAGTATGTCATATAGCATCTGTTGAAGTACGTCATATAGCATCTGTTGAAGTACGTCATATAGCATCTGCTGAAGTATGTCATATAGCATCTGCTGAAGTACGTCATATAGCATCTGTTGAAGTACGTCATATAGCATCTGCTGAAGTATGTCATATAGCATCTGTTGAAGTACGTCATATAGCATCTGTTGAAGTACGTCATATAGCATCTGCTGAAGTATGTCATATAGCATCTGTTGAAGTACGTCATATAGCATCTGTTGAAGTACGTCATAGCATCTGTTGAAGTACGTCATATAGCATCTGCTGAAGTATGTCATATAGCATCTGTTGAAGTACGTCATATAGCATCTGTTGAAGTACGTCATATAGCATCTGCTGAAGTATGTCATATAGCATCTGTTGAAGTACGTCATATAGCATCTGTTGAAGTACGCCATATAGCATCTGCTGAAGTACGTCATATAGCATCTGCTGAAGTACGTCATATAGCATCTGCTGAAGTACGTCATATAGCATCTGTTGAAGTACGTCATATAGCATCTGCTGAAGTACGTCATATAGCATCTGCTGAAGTATGTCATATAGCATCTGTTGAAGTACGTCATATAGCATCTGTTGAAGTACGTCATATAGCAACTGTTGAAGTACATCATATAGCAACTGTTGAAGTACGTCATATAGCATCTGTTGAAGTACGTCATATAGCATCTGCTGAAGTATGTCATATAGCATCTGCTGAAGTACGTCATATAGCATCTCTTGAAGTACGTCATATAGCATCTGCTGAAGTACGTCATATAGCATCTGCTGAAGTATGTCATATAGCATCTGCTTAAGTATGTCATATAGCATCTGTTGAAGTACGTCATATAGCATCTGTTGAAGTACGTCTTATAGCATCTGCTGAAGTATGTCATATAGCATCTGCTGAAGTACGTCATATAGCATCTGTTGAAGTACGTCATATAGCATCTGTTGAAGTACGTCATATAGCATCTGCTAAAGTATGTCATATAGCATCTGTTGAAGTATGTCATATAGCATCTGTTGAAGTACGTCATATAGCATCTGCTGAAGTACGTCATATAGCATCTGTTGAAGTACGTCATATAGCATCTGTTGAAGTACGTCATATAGCAATTGTTGAAGTACGTCATATAGCATCTGTTGAAGTACGTCATATGCCAGACTGAACTCTTTAGCAACATTTTGGCATAGATTTTGTTACTTTATACTCTTTAAATGCGGATATTTTTAGATATACAGAGTATTTAACAACCTCATTGTAAGCAAACATATTGATAGAACAGATAATTTTCTGGGGAACAGCCTAACATTTATTTTCTCCAGCCCTGTTAATAGAATCTCGCACACAAAGCTTTATACATGAGACCACGAGACAAATATCACGTCTCGAATCTACCACAAGTTCAGTTCGTCAATTGTCATTTATCTAGATCTTTATTCCAACTCTAGTTCTGACATACATTAAAGGTAATCAGAACCCAATCGTGCCCAGTATATCTATGCTTTCTCCTTGAATTTTCAGAGCAAAAAAATTCTATGGAATTAGACGTGTACAGTTCCATTTTTGGCTGCTCCACTTAAATGTGGAAGACTGATTGTTTTCGAGTGTCTGCAGAAGAGAAGGGTCTCGTTGTGGTGATAATAAAAGCTATTTCCTTTTCAATATTTGGCTGCACTTCTGTAGGCAACTTGTAAAGCTGTCCCAAATTTCGAGGTAAATACATAGAAAGATTATACATTTTGGCGGCTTTTCTTTATTTTGTGTCAGTCTTGATATTCTCCAAAAATTTGGGAGTTTGTTCTACTCCAATAACCTTCATAGGCTGCAGACTTGGGTATTTTTGTAGCGGTTTAAATTGAAATACATAATAGTTAAGATATAATAATGAGATATATCACTTTTTAAAATAATTATTGAGGCATCATTTGCAAAAGCTTTTGATGTTGACTGTAAGCGACATATAAAACATAACATGTAGACAGTCCCTTTGGAGACATCACACGTGATTAGTCTCTACAGACACATAGTATAGAGATAGTCTCTATAGTGGCATGTAGAGATACACTATAAAGGCAGAACATGTAGACAATCTCTATAAACACATAACATGCAGACACTCTCTATATAGAATTTTTAACGTAAAACATGTAGACAATCACTTCAGACATAGGCCATGTAGCCGGTCTCTATAGAGACAATACATATAGGTAACTAGTTCTTAAACTTATTTCTAGTTTTACCTTAATTAAAATTGTAACTCGTCCAAATTACTCCAAAATAAAATGGCGCCACGTAGATAAAATTAGTGGGGGTGCTGCTTCACAAAACTTTTAGCCATTGTTTTAATATTGTGTAACAGGAAACAAACTCATAAAAAAAGAATATTTATACGTAAACTCGATCGGTTCGCGTTTTAGCCACTGCCGGTTAATGTGTTTAATTTGTTCACTGAACACCGCCGCAAATTCCCCCTTGTTTTTCAATCTAAATCACAAAATAAGTGGAAAAATCTGCTCTACTTTTCAAATCCTGGCAGCAACACTGAAGCTGGAAGCAGGATAATAATCTAATTCTACACTTTATCACATTCAAGAATATAAACACGTTTTTAAAGCACATCACACGCGGAGTCAAAAAGAAATACTACCTTTAACCGGCACCGCGTGAACAATAGTGATGTCTCCCACTAGCGTGAGGCTTCCTATCTCGGACATGTGAACATGAACACAACAACCAAACACCGCGTCGCTGGAACTGTGAAGCGCACAGTTCTATACAAGGAATTTTGTATTTTTTCCCTAAACTAGGGGATGGTTACTGACATTAAGCTTAAGGATTATGTAATGTACTAGTATAATTATATCCAATTCGGATATAATTCACCCGGATGTTAGGAACAAGTAAATCGGATTTAACGTGGAAAATTATTTCAATATACCAAATTTGAAAATGTTTACGTAATTTATAATCACACAATATGACAGCAATAGGGAAAAACCCTACAAAAGTAGAGAGACAGACAGTTATAAGACGTCACACACACACACACACACACACACACAAATTTACAAACATAGACATAGGTAATCACGAGTTTAAAAGGATGTATAGTAGACATATGAATGTATATATATGCATGTATGTATGTGTGTGTGTGTGTGTGTGAGTGTTTCTTTGCGATGGACAGCATAAAATCTACATACCCCTCTCTCCTTAAAGTTATGTATTCCTCACACCCACCTTACTCTGTGTGTGTGTGTATTTACGAAAGTATGTATGCAGCGTTGCGTGTATATAAAAGCTGCATCAACGTTAACATCCCATTGTCATCGCTGTTCTCGCTCTCACAAATATAAGTCATCCTCACTCTGCTACTACCTTTTCCCCTGACTAATACTTTTTACAACCTTCTCATTTTATCATACAGTTCCCCGAATGCCCCTGGTGGGTGGGTGGGGGCACATTATAGATTTTTATTGAAATCCAATTAGATTATTATTGAACTGGATGTTAGTGTAACATATCTGCAAAGTTTCATGAATATTGGTTCGCTAGTTTAGACAGAAATTGCCATTTATATATAAGATGGGTTCTTTGTAAGGTTAATTAAGGTCTCAAAGAATGATAGTCTGCCTACGGGTCTGCTCCAGTTACATGGCAGAAATGCAGGCCTTATTTGCACAGCAAGGAACGCATCTAATCTAAATTACTTTGAGATAACTAAACCTTATCTGAACTGATCTTGAGCGATACTAATGCCAGAGCACGACTTTTGAATACAAATTCGATTTTGAAAACGGATTAGCATCAGTTACTTTTTCTTATGGTGTCAGTCTTGATTCAAAATTGCTTCTTGCTATTTCTAGCGTAGAGAGTAACGGAATGCGAAAATGACATAAATCGAACAATTGGTCTTAGTTTTAAAAAAAAGTTTTATGCACTTAGAACTTGCACCGTGTTGTGAAGTGTGATGATTAGCTTCACATCAAAATGTGTTGGTGGGGGGGGGGTATGAGATTATTGGGTCTGTCGTAACGAGAAGCAATAACTGAAAGGGCTCGCTTTATTCAGTTAAAACGTTCAACTTCGAAATGACCAAGCAAAAGAGTGTACGCCATATTACAAATGGGTGTCAGCCAGTTTTCAATTTAAGACGTTACTACATCTGGAAAGGAAGTAACAGTTCTTAACATTCCCCGGTGTGTTTTTCCGTATCCTTATTGTGATCGACTTCTCAGTGTTACTGTGTAGTATTGATATGGGAAAACAAACAAGAATAAAACAAGAAAAATTAATCTTTTTTGATATTAGCTGTTAAAAAGTTGGGATGGTAATGTAATGAATCCCGCTCATACTTGTTGAAGTCAACTCATTCGTTGAGCTGCGCTTGAGGTAGGAACCAGCTGCTCTTAGAAGAGACGTCGGCTGTGACTATTGCAGGATCAGCTGCGCTTTTTGTAAAGCCATCCCACTTGTGATAAAACCAGCTGCGCTTTTATGAGGCTGCGCTTCTTGTAAACTTGATGTATTTGTAACTTTTCGATGTTATAATTCTACTGCTACGTCAGTCTTCAACATCCTGAAAATCGCTGCATTTATTCTCCGAGACAAGAAACTCTACTTGGTCGTTATAACATTTTAGCATTTCCTTCATTCGTGATGGTCAGGTGGTTGAAGAAATGCAACATTTTGTTGACTAATAGAGTAAATAATATTAACTTGAAACTGTTCTGCAACGGTACAGAAATGAAACGAAAAGTTTCGTTACTGTACATTCCAAGAATCTCTTGGAATAACACACTTTTGAGAGAATCAAATTGAACATATTGCTACTTATATTTTCTGACAAACATATACTGCTTCGTTTTTGAATTTGGTTTGCAAGATTCTTTATATGAGTTCTGTCGTGTCTGGGGAGAGTCATTTTCTTTTTGTGCCTTATAATATAACACACTCACCGGTAAAATTTCCACTTATTTCTTATTTTTACTTTCCTAAAATTTTCGTTGCGTCTAGTAACCTTTTCAATAGTCTTGACTCTTGAAAAGGTTGCAAAACGCAACGAAAATTTTAGGAAAATAAAAATAAGAAATAAGTGGAAATGTTACCGGTGAGTGTGTTAAATTATAAGGCACAAAAAGAAAATCACTCTCCCCAGACACGACAGAATATACTGCTTCCAAAAGATGAAACCTCCATCTCGGTCAATGAAAACTCTATGTCCCGGTTACATAAGTTGTTCCAAAGAAACACTAGAATGTCGCGAAACTTTTTAACTTGCTTCACCGCACGTTTTAAGTTGATATCCAAAATACTTATGTTTCTTGAGAAGATCCCTTCTGACAGAAATTCTATACACGTTTTTAGAGTCAAAGTTTCGGAAGATAATTACAGGACCTGATGAGGTTTGGGTCATAAATGAAATGAGAAAACACCTTAATTTAAGGTTTGTTCCTCATTCTTTGACAGACTTAGAACAAATTCCATCTCAAATAAAATGAAAGGGAAACAATACAGTAAGTGGTGCAAAACATTTTCCATGCATCCAAGAAAGTAAATCTGGTCTCTTCAACATTATTTAATTTGTGTTCTTCTTTAATTCTTCTTTTATTATTTTTGTTTAGTCAATAGGTAAAAGTTACTTCTAGTTTTGTAGCATACTAATAGTTTTACAGTAGGAAAATGAAGGTTTTAAAATATTTTAGTCATATTCAACAGTGAAACCGTGTTGTTATTTACATTGATGCGAATTGGTTGAACTCCATTTACAAACTTTTACGTTCATTGTTAGCAAAGGTTGGCGATATGGACGATGTTACCAACATTTTAGTATTTGGTTGGTCGTATTCCAACTACATATGCATTTTGCAACACCTATTTTCTTTAAAGTTGTTTACTGAAGATCTATTGTTTATCTCTGTAAGATTTCCCTTAATTTTCTGAGTTGCATATAATTGTTCGATGAGCTGGATTTACTTTTCTTTGATTCTAGTTGAAGGAGTCAAATTATTTGAGCCAAATTGACTCACACAAACACAAACATAGTTATATCTTTTTAGCACTTACTACAAATTTTCAAATAGGTATCACTAATTTTTAACTAAAGGCGTGGGAGTGGATGTGTGGTAAGTAGATTGCTAACGAACCACATGGTTCCGGGTTCAGTCCCACTGCGTGGCACCTTGGGCAAGTGTCTTCTACTACAACCTCGGGCCGACCAAAACCTTGTGAGTGGATTTGGTAGACGGAAACTGAAAGAAGCCCGTCGTATATATATATATATATATATATATATATATATGTGTGTGTGTGTGTGTATGTTTGTATGTCTATGTTTGTCCCCCCCAACATCGCTTGACAATCGATGCTGTTGCGTTTACGTCCCCGTAACTTAGCGTTTCAGCAAAAGAGACCGATAGAATAAGTACTAGGCTTACAAAGAATCAGTCCTGGGGTCGATTTGGTCGACTATAGGCGGTGCTCCAGCATGGCCACACTCAAGCGACTGAAACAAGTAAAAGAGTAAATTTCTGAAACGAGGAATTGTCATTATTGTACAATGATACATTCAGACAATTTGCCCTCATCTTGGTTATTATGGTCGTAACGTTTCTGCCTTCTTCGGGTACCTCTAGTACTCAGTAACATTCATTGTATCGTTAATCAGAATTTCCCGTTCAATGTCTTTGCTCACACAAATATTAAACTAAACGGAGAATCAAACACAATGGATACACCTTTGTTTCATTGATCAGTTACACCAGATCATGTGGCATTGAGGTTCATTATCTCTGATTCAAAATCGTACAGTTACCGAGGCGTAACACTTGGTGCGCATTTTACAATGCCAAAGAAACACGATTTCCAAGACGGTTTGCTGGGAAGAGTAACCTTATTATCTACAGTTGTTATATTCTTAAAATGTTGGTTTGTTATAACGGTCACTTCGGTATACAGTATACTTAGTAAAACCAGTAAAGACACGACTATCTCTGATCGCCTACTATGTACTCCGGTACTTCACGTACTTCTCTAGGATATTTCATTCGTCACGTGGAATGGGTTTGCCATTATTACTAATTCCCTACATCTTCCCTTTAAGTTTTTCTTAGAAAGTGTCCATTTTATTTAGCAATATTTTTTTTTATTTACCCCCACCTCTCTTTTTTGAGTTATTTTCTTTTCTTTTCGTACAATTTAATATTTTTTGCGCTTGGGCTCTATTTTCAGGAACTCTGTATGTTTTTTCTTCCTCTTACTTGTATGCCTGGGTTCAATCACTTGCAGTGGCATTGGTACTTATCGTACAACCATTGGAACGTATCGGTTCCTCCAGCTTCTTAGGTTCGCTTTCTTAGGTTCGCTTTTCAGTTGGTTCCTGTGTCTCTTTTGTATACCTTTTCTACTTTTTACCCGATACATCATTTTACCTATGCATTTAGTAATTACGCCATCTTCCCCACTCTGCTTTCCATTCTTTTATGCCCTCATATACAACTTTTCACCAACTTTAAAGAATCTTGCTATGTCTTCCTTGGCACTTCCTTCTTTTCTTGACAGACAGCAATTTATCAAAGACTGATTTTACTTTCCTTGTTAACATCAGCTCCGCTGGTGATCTACCTGCTGGTGTATTCAGATTTGGTGTCACACGGTACACTCTTAAAAATTGTTGTAAAGCTACCTCAACCGTGACTTCCTTATTCGATTTTCTAAGGGCTCTTTTGAAGGTATCGACAAAGCGCTCTTCTGTAGTATGCTTCGAAGGTAAAATCCTTCGTCAGATTCGTATTCGAACTCTGCTATGGAGTTCGCTACATAGTCTGGCTAGAACACTTGTTCTGATTTTCCTGACGACTTCATTAATTGCAGTATTTATTGTTATAACAGTAATTGTTGTTGTTGCTGTTTTTGCAACTTGAGCAAACAAAATTGGATCTTTTCCTTTTGAACGGCAGATGTCAACACAATTTCTTGGTAACTAAACACTTTTAAACTTCGTATACTGGTAGAATGTTTATAAAACATCATTTTTTCTTGGCTTTATTGAGAAAATTCTATAGTTTGTAAGATATTTCGTCTGAAAATCCGAGCATTTCGGCAATTTTAACCAATCGATTACCTCCATTCAACTAAAATCATTTGCTGCGTCTAAAACTGAGACAACATCCTGTAACTAACCCTAAACCTCCCCCTAACCCTAACTTTTTTTCTTAATTGTTAAATTAATTTAATTGTGACGCGTGTAAAAAAACCCCGAAAGCAATGGAAAGTGATTTAAACAATTAACAAACAAAATAATTCTATAATTTTATACACACGCTTTCCGGTATTTTTACACGCGTAACAATTAAATTAATTTAACAATTAAGAAAAAGGGTTAGTGACAGGATGTTGTCTCAGTTTTAGACGCAGCAAATGATTTTAGCTCAAAAAGAGCATAGGATTGGTTAAAATTCGAAAAATTAAACTACGTTAAACAAACAAATTACAATTTTCTCAAGAAAGCCAAGAGAAAAAAATGTTTTATTTTGACGCATTCTACCAGTATACGAAGTTTAAAAGTGTTTAGTTAACTAGAAATTGTCTGCCGTTCAAAAGGAAAAGATCCACAAAATTTTCCATAATTTTTACGATTTATTTTTCGTAAAATTCACACAACAAAGCTTTGTGAGTTTGCTAACTTCTCGTGAGTTGTTAAAATCATCGCCAAGTTTATTAATTCCGTGACTCTCGTCGTTACTGTTATATCCTTACAATGTTAGATTGTTGTAACGGTCACTTCAGTACACAGTATACTTAGTAAAACCAGTAAAGGCACGACTATCTCTGACTGCTTCCTACGTACTCCCGCACTTCACGTACTTCTCTTTACTTATAGTGACAAGGTTATACTATTCGTCACATAGGAAGGGTGTACCATTATTATTATTAATTCCCTACAACAACAATGAAAATATCTACTTAAAGATGAAAATTTTGAAAATAAATGAGACACCTCTATTTTAAGTATATAACAATAGAAGTTTTGTATTGTTAAATGTCATATTATCAGACACTTTCTAAAGATATAAAGTGGCAACAGGACAGCCTACCCATTTTCGTAAACAGAAAATTTGGAGGAAAAAATCTCTTGACGTGGTTCTAAGGAGAATGCTCATCATATGGCTTCCAGGGCGTGAACATTTCTCTTGAGTTTTGTAAAACACGCGGATCTTTTCGGTTTGAACGGCAGTTTTTCTAGCGGTGTCATATGAAATTGTCACCCGTAATTATGACCCTAGTATCGATCTATTGCATTTTAATCTGTTTTAGGGTTAGGGGTGGGGGGAAGGGTATCTTTTTTTTTCAGAAATGTAAATAAACCCAATCTGTTTCTTAAACGAGGGATATATTCATACGACACAGAATGTTTTCACCTCAATAGACGTCATTGATTGGTTGAAATTGCAGAAATTGAAGAAAAAACAACAACAAATATCTTGCAAACTATAGAATTTTCTCAATAAAACCAAGAGGAAAAGATGTTTTATAAACACATTCTATCAGTATACGAAGTTTAAAAGTGTTTAGTTACGTGGAAATTATTTTAAAAAACTGCCGTTCAAACCGAAAAGATCCAAACACGTTTTATATAACATCTCTGTCAATTTGTTTATGTCAGTTTCAGGTTTTCTAAGTGACAGAACTATAAAGCAGACAAACGAATAAATGTTAGGAATACTATAATCGAATTCAAAAATATTCCACGCTATTGCAATTCCATCTGGATACAAGACCTCTTTATAATTAATATTCTTTCTTTTTTTTTTAATTGGTTTATGTTATATGACTATGGCTATGCAGGTGTGGAGGCGCAATGGCCCAGTGGTTAGGGCAGCGGACTCGCGGTCATAGGATCGTAGTTTCGATTCCCAGACCGGGCGTTGTGAGTGTTTATTGAGCGAAAACACCTAAAGCTCCACGAGGCTCCGGCAGGGGATGGTGGTGATCCCTGCTGTACTCTTTCACCACAACTTTCTCTCACTCTTACTTCCTGTTTCTGTTGTACCTGTATTTCAAAGGGCCGGCCTTGTCACTCTATGTGTCACGCTGAATATCCCCGAGAACTACGTTAAGGGTACACGTGTCTGTGGAGTGCTCAGCCACTTACACGTTAATTTCACGAGCAGGCTGTTCCGTTGATTCGGATCAACCGGAACCCTCATCGTCGTAACCGACGGAGTGAAAGAAAAAAAAAATGGCTATGCAGGAATCAACACCTGGTATATAGTCGATTACATCGACTTCCATCGACCCCAGAAGTTATTTTATCACCCCGAAAGGTTGATTGTAAGCAAAGTGAACGTAAGTGGGTTTTGAACCCAAAGCGTAAAAGGATGAAAATATAAAAATATCAAGCAGTTTTTCTGCCATCTTAAGGATTGGGTCATTCCAGATGAACTAAACTAGAGCTGTACACGTGACCAACTCAGAATTGGCCCAGATCTTTTGGTAATACCTCTATATGCATAAGGAAGACATGCATAATTTTAGGGTCCAAAGATATGCCCCGCCAAAATTTGAAGTCCACGCCCCTCGTGGAGCGTGAGGGTAACAGATTTTGGTGCTGAGTATCTTTAAATCTAATCATAGTATTTGACTGGAATTGGCTACTCCGGGTAATCTGAACCCAGCCTGTCAGAATCTGCTATCAGAATTGCTCTATCTCCCTTCATTTTGGAGTAATTAACCTTTGAAATATGAACCTTTTCATGGGTGGAAAAAGAATCAATATTCTAAGGTCTCCCATGAGGCCAAGATATCTTCAACTTGAAAAGTTTTGAAATTTGCATCAGAAGTGATCAGGTTACACATGCCAGTCCTTTTGACACCAGCCCTCTCGCTTTTTCCAGTTCTAAAAGACAAAATGCAAACGGAATGGTTTGGAAAAATGTGAAAGGTAAAATTTAATGGAAGACTTACACGGGCTAACGGGAGGGTGGCGCATAGACAACCGGTGAAGAGAGAGGCGTTTATTTCTGTGACCTATTTCTTTATTACCCACAAGGGGCTAAACATAGAGGGAACAAACAAGGACAGACATAGGTATTAAGTCGATTACATTGACCACCAGTGCGTAACTGGTACTTAATTTATCGACCCCGAAAGGATGAAAGGCAAAGTCGACCTCGGCGGAATTTGAACTCACAACGTAACGCAGATGAAATACCACAAAGCATTTCGCCCGGCGTGCTAACGTTTCTGCCAGCTCACCGCCTTGTTTATTTCTGTGACCGTTGAATTAAGATGTCTAAGTAGCAATGGAATAAAAGTAATTCAGCTTTAATAATGAACCAATCTATCCATGCAAGTAAGGATAAAGTAAAAATGTAATAGTATTGTATTGTGGGATACTACTGACGCGTTATTAATTAAAAAAATCGATAAGCCTTCTCAGCGAAACGCGAAAAAATCACGCCTATCGTCTCCTGCCACTAAATCGAGAAAATAAAATGAAAAAATAACCGTAAACTTGATTATTTTTGTACTTATCGGCGGAATTTTCGAACGAATCAAAGTCCCCCAAAAATATTTCTCATCAAATCCTACAGGGTGGTATAATTTTTATGCAGAATAAATCAAAAATGCAAGCAGCAAAAAAATCAAACGGTAAAATAACTAAAAATGTAACTTTCTTTCACTTCGTAAAATCTTTTCTTTTAAACAACAATTTCCACAAAAAACTGACGAACTGTTAAACAAAAGAGCCTGTAGATTATGCAAGTGGGCTTTTTATTAAAATCGCCCACAAAACACGACCTCCACAGCTTGCAGAATCGATAGAAAATGGGTTTTGTTGCCCTAGTAACTACAAATTTTGAGATAGCTATTTCTAACCTAGTCCAGTCGCTTCCATACCTCATTTTACATGTCCCTATAAATTTTCGCCGCAATCCGAGCACGCCTACTACCATTGAATCCTGCATAACCACTAAATGAGACGCGCAAACATACAACTTTCGGCCATTTCACTTTTTTACATAGAGACCAGCTATTTTGACCCGTGCTTCGCTCGGGTTTTGGTGCTGGTGTTGTTCTGTGCGTGTTGTCTCCTTTTCCCTTTCTTCTTTTGTTCGTCTTCTTTGCCTTTCCCATATTCCTCACCATGGCAACCAAACGGTAGCCCCGAGCGACTTGCATCTCTCTTCACACCATTGTCCACCCCATTTTACCCGTCAGTGTAGCTTTTGGTGCCAATCCGACCCCATCTACCGCCCCTTAAACCGTTCCCACCCCAAAATGAGACAAATACCCAAGAAATCAAACAACTTTTTCGCATTTCAACTTTATAGATATTGATAAACCTGTGTTATTTTTAACCAAAACCTACTGTTAGTGATGTAGCATGTTATGTGCGAACTGTACTGGGCAGTCAGTTCGTGTATATACGTGTGTTTGCTGTTGTCGAGGGATGGGTGCGGTCAATTTGACTACTGCGCAGGGCAGCCACAACTCACGCTACACCACTTCCTATTACTATTATAACCTGAAGGCGGCGAGCTGGCTGAAACGTTGGCACGCCGGGCAAAATGCGAAGCCGTATTTCGTCAAATTCCGCTGAGGTCGACTTTGCCTTTCATCCTTTCGGGGTCGATAAATTAAGTACCAGTTACGCACTGGGGTCGATGTAATCGACTAAATCCCTTTGTCTGTCCTTGTTTGTTCCCTCTGTGTTTAGCCCCTTGTGGGTAGTAAAGAAATAGGTATTTCGTCTGCCGCTACGTTCTGAGTTCAAATTCCGCCGAGGTCGACTTTGCCTTTCATCCTTTCGGGGTCGATAAATTAAGTACCAGTTACGCACTGGGGTCGATGTAATCGACTAAATCCCTTTGTCTGTCCTTGTTTGTTCCCTCTGTGTTTAGCCCCTTGTGGGTAGTAAAGAAATAGGTATTTCGTCTGCCGCTACGTTCTGAGTTCAAATTCCGCCGAGGTCGACTTTGCCTTTCATCCTTTCGGGGTCGATAAATTAAGTACCAGTTACGCACTGGGGTCGATGTAATCGACTAAATCCCTTTGTCTGTCCTTGTTTGTTCCCTCTGTGTTTAGCCCCTTGTGGGTAGTAAAGAAATATATTACTATTATATCCTATAATTTTGTAATGCGATGTGCTTATCAGTTACGGAGTTTCAAGGTAACGAGCAACTCGTAAGTAGTCACTCAACGTCCAAGAAATAATTGGTAATTTTCCATTAAATAACTCTTAACATCTTATTAAAAGGAAGGTCACAACTAATTAGAAGACAATGCAGTCCTAATACACTCCGTTTGAACAAAAGATGGGACGGCCATGGGTAGAACGCCTTTGTTCCTAGGTTCACTTGATCTGTGCTAACTTTAAGGCTAAACAAGAACAGATACATTGCAGTTCTCTCCCTTATTCTTTATTCTTTTACTAAGTTTCAGTCATTTGACTGCGGCCATGCTGGAGCACCCCTTTTAGTCGAGCAAATCGATCCCAGGACTTATTCTTTGTAAGCCTAGTACTTATTCTATCGGTCTCTCTTTGGCGAACCGCTAACTTACGGGGACGTATACACACCAGCATTGGTTGTCAAGCGATGGTGAGGAAACATACATACACAAATGTATGTACATACATACATACATACATACACACACACATATACCTACCTACATACATACATACATTAATACATACGTACATACATACATACATACATACATACATACATACATACATACATATATATACGACGAGCTTCTTTCAGTTTCCGTCTACCAAATCCATTCACAAAGCTTTGGTCGGTCAGAGGCTATAGTAGAAGACACTTGCCCTAGGTGCCACGCAGTGGGACTCAACCCAGAACCATGTGGTTGGTAAGCAAGCTACCTACTACACAACCACTCCTGCGCCCTGCGCCTCCGCACAGCCATTCCTGTGCCTTAGTTGAATTCTATTATATTATGTAGTATTTTAAGATGAGAAAGGAATAAATGCCTCTTTGGTCTTAATATATATATATATATATATATATATACTTTATTTTAAGCAGCAGAAAATTCAACAAAATCTGTTACTCTGAGTTTCTCGTTGCCGTTCATCAGACAGTTTTTGCTAGAATGGAACCGATATATCAATTCAATCTAGACTCTTATATATATATAATTCAATCTAGACTCTTATATATATATATATATATATATATATATATAATATATATATATATATATATATATATATATATATATATATATATATATAATTTAAAAAAGTATTTCTCATTATTGATATCACGAGCTCAGCTATCTGGTAAATTGTTGGTCGCTTGGGTGTAAAACTCTTCAGGGTTTTGAGACAAAGAAACACTCAATATCCGTTAACCTCTTCAGACTTAAGAAACTGCTTTACGTCTCCATCGCATGTAATCTTGCAATGATCTGAAAAGATGCTGATGAGATGGAGCAAGGTTAGGAAGGAAAAAAGACTCCAAGAAAAGACTATAAGGCAAAACCTCTTTATTGAGAACGATAACCTTTTCCTTCTTGACTAATGGTGTTTTTTTTTTCTGTTTTTGTTTTTTTTCGCAAAGCTTCCAATTGACTACAACACCTCTACGCATTCACTGTTTCGTTTTGGTCTAACACTTCCGGATAGACGACAACCTTCATATGACCAAACACAGCATAACTTTTTCCAAGAATAGTCAGGTTTTGGAAATGGATACTCTTTTCTTATTGGATGCTAACCATTATTGTTTTCGTTGGATTCCCTTTTCATAATTTATGATGATTCTACTCATAATAGATTCGGTGGCAAGTCTGCTGGTCAATGGCGAGCAGAGAGCGACTCTTTAATCAAGTCGAGAAGCAATCATATGGTGAAGGGTCCAATGATCAAGTTCAGACACTTTTCCTAATTCATGAAAATGTTGCAGGATCGAAATGTGACTTGAATTGAGTTGTTTTTATAATTCTCTCAGCTTCTTTTGGATTTTTCTCAACTGCAGTTTTCAGAAGCTCAATAATTCGGCCGCCTAGACCGATGGTAAACTAGGCCTACAAGAGAAAAATTCCCCAACTGACATTACCAGACTTAAAGCTTCATTTTTACATTCAGAACGAACAGTTCTCGTGGATTCCCTTGCTCAAGAGCCTCTTTTTGAATTTATATGGGGTCTGATACGATCTGATTTAAACTCATTTTAAAAGAGTAAAATCGATACGAATTTGCTCTTAAGGTGTAAAATAATTTGCAAAGAAAAAAAGATTAGAAAGTAAAAACGAATGCTTATTCTTTACTGTACGTATTGAAAAACAATACCCAAAATGATCATGTCCAAAATACGACAGAACTTTCGTTCCAACGCAATAATTTCGTTTGTAGCCACATCCTGAACCCAATCCTATTTCGCGAGATCTAAACGATGAATAGCTCAGATTAACCGTTAAGTACAGCTTCGTGACCAGAAACGTTAGCACGCCGGGCGAAATTCTTAGCGGTATTTCGTCTGCGTTACGTTGTGTGTTCAAATTCCGCCGAGGTCGACTTTGTCTTTCATCCTTTCGGGGTCGATAAATTAAGTACCAGTTACGCACTGGGGTCGATGTAATCGACTTAATACCTATGTCTGTCCTTGTTTGTCCCCTCTGTGTTTAGCCCCTTGTGGGTAATAAAGAAATATGTATTAGTATTATCTTCCCGGCCGGTAAATCTCTAATACCAACCGCCCATAAACATCAAGAGTTATGCTTAGCAACAATCCCTGCAATAGCAATCGCAGCGAAAAAAAAAAAAAAGTGTCGTCTTGCACTGCTTAATTTGCAACTTAAAATTTAATAAGTTTAAAAATTCGAAGAGGAGGAAATAGTATTCAATTTTAACATTTTCAAAGAAGCAGCCGATTATAATAATTTCTAAACTATGAACATGTTCGTTCCGTCAATTTTTTTGAATTAAACACAAAGATATCTCTCTTTTACTCTCTTTTACTCTCTTTTACTCTCTTTTACTCTTTTACTCTCTTTTACTCTTTTACTCTCTTTTACTCTCTTTTACTCTCTTTTACTCTTTTACTCTTTTACTCTTTTACTCTTTTACTCTTTTACTCTCTTTTACTCTCTTTTACTCTTTTACTCTCTTTTACTCTCTTTTACTCTTTTACTCTCTTTTACTCTCTTTTACTCTCTTTTACTCTTTTACTCTCTTTTACTCTCTTTTACTCTTTTACTCTCTTTTACTCTCTTTTACTCTCTTTTACTCTCTTTTACTCTTTTACTCTCTTTTACTCTCTTTTACTCTCTTTTACTCTTTTACTCTCTTTTACTCTCTTTTACTCTCTTTTACTCTTTTACTCTCTTTTACTCTCTTTTACTCTTTTACTCTCTTTTACTCTCTTTTACTCTCTTTTACTCTTTTACTCTCTTTTACTCTCTTTTACTCTCTTTTACTCTTTTACTCTCTTTTACTCTCTTTTACTCTCTTTTACTCTTTTACTTGTTTCAGTCATTTGACTGCGGCCATGCTGGAGCACCGCCTTTAGTCGATCAAATCGACCCCGGTACTTATTCTTTGTAAGCCCAGTACTTAGTCTATCGGTCTCTTTTGCCGAACCGCTAAGTGACGGGGACGTAAACACACCAGCATCGGTTGTCAAGCAATGCTAGGGGGACAAACACAGACACCCCCCCACACACACACATATATACATACATACATACGACAGACTTCTTTCAGTTTCCGTCTACCAAATCCACTCACAAGGCATTGGTCGGCCCGGGGCTATAGCAGAAGACACTTGCCCAAGATGCCACGCAGTGGGACTGAACCCGGAACCATGTGGTTGGTTAGCAAGCTACTTACCACACGAACATATTTTTTTTAGATGTATTTTGGCAATATTTAAACCTCAGGTTTAATTATTAAAGCTAAATGTTTTAATGCAAAAACTTCGGTCGAAAATAGCAGCACTCAAAGACGCAATTGGTATCAATTAGCATCCTATGAAATTTGATCAATATCTTTAAAAAGACGTTGGGTGGGGATGTCTTTTCATTTTCTAAATTCAAAAGCTTTCAATGTAATATGGTGGCGGAAACTCAGATGGCTGGAATCGTTATAAAATTATTTGTATGTCTATTCAAAAAATTATTAATACTGCTCCATCGACGTAACCATAAAACAATTTCAGACGCAGATGAAATTATTCTAAATAAATAATAATGAATAATAATGAAATTATTGTATACAGTGTTCAGGTGCACCACAACTTGTCAGAAAGTGCATATAAAGTACATGCAGTAATGTAGAAATGTCTGGAAAGTGAACAATGTATGAGTCAGATACATGCTTGTGTGTGTATGGAGGGGAGAAAATCAAGTGTAGTGTTGGCAAATCTCAGGAAGCATGGAAGTTTTGAAGGATGCAGTGCTCCGACAACTAACAACCGATGCCGGCAGTTTGTTCCATGCTTCAGCAACTCTCAGCGTGAAAAAATGTTTCCTGAAGTCATGGGAGCTGTGCTGTTTTCTTACTTTGTAAATATGTCCACGGGTGTTAGATGGGTTATCTAGTTATCTTACAACACTTATTTACTTAAGAAAGGCATAAATTAAAAAAAAAAATCAGGAAAAAGAAAGAGAGAACCCCCGCAATAGTTCCATGCTTTTAAATATGGATCAGATTTCAGAAACTTGTTATTCATATATTACAAATATAATGAGATAAAAATGCGTCTGGATTCAAGGGAAATAACTCTTATAGTAACATTAAATTATCTCCCTTAATTCAAAATAATTTGTTTATAACTCTCATAAATATTCTTTTAATAATCAGGACGCCAACGAATATTTTATCTTCCACTTGTTTCAGAGTCATTAGACTACGGTCATGCTGGGGCATCGTCTTCAAGAAGTTTTAGTCGAAAATATCGACCCCAGCATTTATTTTTTTAAAAGCCTGTTACTTACTCTATCCGTCACTTTCGCCGAACTGCTTAGAAACACGCCACCACTGGTTGTCAACCAGCAGTGGTGGTAGTCGGACACACGGACACACACACAAATATCTATATGTGTGTGTCCTTCTTTTAGTTTTCGTCCACCAAATTCATTCACAAGGTTTTATCAGCCTGAGACTATAGTAAAAGACACCTGCCCAAGGTGTCACGCAGTGGGACTGAACCCGGAACCATGTGGTTAGGAAACAAGCTTCTTTATTTCATAAAATTGGCCATATAGGCCTTACATCATCATCATTGTTCCGCCGTGGTCGAGACAAAGGAATTTACCATGCTACGCCAGACTTCACCGTCCATCATGGCATTACGGAGGTCCTGTTGCTGGATGCCTGTATCCCTGGAGATTACATCAGGGTAGGAGAGTGTGCGCCCTCTAGCATTGCGAGTAGATGGCTTCCAGAGGAGGAGAGTAGAAATTGCCTCTTTTTCAGCTCTACAACAATGTCCAGCAAACTGGACTCTTCTACCTTTCACAAGAGATGACACAGGTGGTAATTTCCCATATATTTGTACTTTGGTTGGATGACGCTTCCATGAGAGATTTTGAGCTCTCATAAGGAGGCGAGTGTAAGTTCCATCCAACCGCCTCTCAAGCTTCTTTGATAACGTCCAGGTTTCTGAGCCATATAGTAGAATTGGTTCGACCGTGGCTTTGAAGATTTCAAGTTTGAAGTCTCTACTTAGATTTGATGACCAGATCTTATGCATGTCATTACAGGCTGACCAGGCCATACCCTTTCTAGTTAGAAAATCTTTTCCAGATGATGATATGTATGACCCAAGATATTTGTAATCAGAAACCATATTTAAGGCCTTACACAGAAGAAGCTTGTAGGCTGGACATGGACAAGATGAGATGAAACAAAATGATACAGATGAGAGGGATGTCGGCGCCCACCGACCGTACAAAAGCTCGAATACAAAGTTTCTTTTTAAAATTATCAATTAAAACGATCCTCCTTGTCAGGGCCCCCAAACAAAGTGACTTGCCCCCTGCAGACAACTCTGCATCGACAAGTCGGGGCCTGCAAAGAGGAAGGCAAATTCTTCCTTGTCAAAGGTCGCTGTGACCTTTGACAAAATTTTATCAGTTACTACCTCCGCAGCCACCGGCGGAGGCCATATCGGACTACTTGAGCTGACCGAGTACTCACGGTCTCGGTCATCCAAGCCGTCCAAAAATTTACTCACAGTCCCTCCCTCGTGATAAAGGAGGACAAACTCCTCCTCTTCACGGGAAGGGACCTCAAACTGCTCCGTCAGTGGCACACTTCCCACTGACGGAGCCCTATCCGCAGGTGGCACACATCCCACCTGCGACTCCGTCGGCGGCCCAGGAACATCCGCCGACCGTCCTCTGCTCCTCTTTTTCCTCTTTCCTTTTGAGGCTGCTCGAGCAGGGGGCTGCGTCGACAGACGCGGGGGGTCGCGACCCTCCTCCGTCGCCTGAACATTCTTTGGTGAGCAACCATTGTTGCTCACCTTTCTTTTTCTTTTCGCGGAGGCAACTCCCTCCACGACTTCCACCGTCCTCCCCTCCAATGAGGGGGCAGCGGGCACCTTCTCTTTCTCATGTTCCAGAGCCCTACCACGGCCCTTTGAACAGTTCTTCCTGATATGGCCAGGCTCCAGGCACAGGTGACACTTGGGAGGGGGCGTCCATCAAGTATCACCGGGTACCTGTACCCGGCCATTTTTAGGAAGTCTGGGAATGTCATATCTCCCACGGCCACCGGGGTCCACAGGGTCAAAGTTGCCTTTGACCCCTCCCAGTCGACCGCAGGAGCAACATCCACACTCAATAGCCTGTTGATGCGACTGGATTTATCTTAAGACAAATCTTTTTCCTACAAAGTAGCTAAGAAATCTCTTCATTTTTTTTCAAAAAAATCTTTAAACTTGTTTTAGTCATTGGACTGCGGCCATGCTGGGTACGACTTTAAGAGTTCAGCCAAATTAATCGACCCCAATACTTACTTTTTTTAAAGCCGGTTGCTTCTACTATACATCACTTTTGTCGCACAGTTAACTCAATAACTTCTTATGTAAACCGTGTCCCTTTGTCGCCACTATTGAGCCTGTCCCTAAATTCCTCCATGTACCAGTCATATCACCCCGTTTTCAGCAACCCAGCTTTCTCTTTACTCCATCCTTCAGACTCAGTTCTAAAAATCACAGTGGGTAGACAAACCCAAACTCAAAATCACACGGACACAGTTCCTTGAGCAATGGCCCAGTGGTTAGGGCAGCGGACTCGCGGTCATAGGATTGTGGTTTCGATTCCCAGACCGGGTGTTGTGAGTGTTTATTGAGCGAAAACACCTAAAGCTCCACGAGGCTCCGGCAGGGGATGGTGGTGATCCCTGCTGTACTCTTTCACCACAACTTTCTCTCACTCTTACTTCCTGTTTCTGTTGTACCTGTATTTCAAAGGGCCGGCCTTGTCACTCTCTGTGTCACGCTGAATATCCCCGAGAACTGCGTTAAGGGTGCACGTGTCTGTGGAGTGCTCGGCCACTTACACGTTAATTTCACGAGCAGGCTGTTCCGTTGATTCGGATCAACCGGAACCCTCGTCGTCGTAACCGACGGAGTGCTCTCAAAAAGTAGAAGATACTTGCCTGAGGTGCCTGAACCTGGACCCACATGACTGTAAAGCGAGCTTCTTAAGCAACCAGCAGACATATCCAAGAAAATCTTTTCCTACGCCAACATATAAATTTTACTCCATCACGTGTCATATACTTTAGACGTTTCCAAGCCAAATTATATTGAGTCAATATTTTCTCTACCTTTTTGAAAATATCTTTCCTAGCAGTTCTTCTATGCTGTTCACTGAAGTCATGCTTGTTCTTCCGTCACATCAAAGTAAGCATTAATACAGATCTATATTTAAGAGATGAGGAATTATGTACATTCCTAAGATATTTTTCAATGTTATTATTATTATTATTATTATGATTATTATTATTATTATTATTATTATTATTCAGTAGT
The DNA here is from genome assembly GCF_006345805.1 of Octopus sinensis. Taxonomy (NCBI): domain Eukaryota; kingdom Metazoa; phylum Mollusca; class Cephalopoda; order Octopoda; family Octopodidae; genus Octopus; species Octopus sinensis. The sequence continues at coordinate 5,620,450 of NC_043006.1, read as the reverse complement.
TTTATTTTTATAGCGTGCTTTCACTTCACTACCGAGCGCAGCTCTGTGTGCCTTGGGTATGTGCTGTGATTTGTTGTGATGCTCTGATGGTTATTTTATGGAAAGTGTTCTGCGTAGGATGTGTGCAGTGCCTAGTAGTGCAATTTTCTGTATGTTATATGTGTTTATAAGTCCTGGTGTTTTTCTTATGTGTTTGTCTGAATATTTTTTTATCATGCCTAATGCACCTACTATGATAGGAATTGTTTCTGTTTTCAGGTTCCACATTCTAGTTACCTCTATTTCCAGGTCTTTGTATTTTGAGAGTTTCTCCATTTCTTTTAGAGACACGTTGTCATCTGCCGGTATTGATACATCAATTAGAAAGCATTTTTTTTCTTCATGATCTCTGACAACTATATCTGGTCTGTTGGCCTTAATTTCTCTATCTGTGTGTATCGGCATATCCCAGAGTATGGTTGCTTTCTCGTTTTCTGTGACCTTTTCTGGTGTGTGCCTATACCATCTTTTTTCTGTTGTTATTCCATAATGTTGGCATAGCTTCCAATGTATGTAGGTTCCAACTCTGTCATGTCTGTGAATATATTCCTTCTTAGCCAGGACTGGGCAGCTAGAGATAATATGATTTATTGTTTCTTGTCCATCTCCACATATTCTGCAGTTACTTGTAATATTTCTTTTCATTACATGTTTTGGTAATTTCTGGTGGGGAGGCTTTGGTCTTGTGCTGCAATTAAAAATCCCTCTGTTTCTGCTTTGAGTCCTGAGCTTCTCACCATTGCTGGGATTTTTCTTTGTCTATTCTTTTGCGTTTAGTTTAGTGCAGTATTTACCATGAAGGGGTTTTCTTGCCATCGTTTTATCATGGCTCGTTACTGTTCTATTTTTAGTTTGGATTTCATTTGTTTTATAGCTTTTGTTGTTTCTTCACCATCTTCTTCTTCTTTCTTTGTGTTTATTAGGTGGTATGATTTCTTGTTTGTATTTGTCAGCTTCCTTAAATACTGAGAACAGTTTTTTGTTTTGCTCGTGTTTTGCTGCTATCTGGATCAGTTTTCCTTCCTTCTGAAGTAGGTATTTTTGCAGTCCTATGGTGGTTATTTTATAGTAGTTTTCCAGCTGTATAAGGCCTACCACCTTCAATACGTTGTATATATAGTCTTTCTATGTCAGATTTTGGGTGATGCATCCTAGATCCTGTCAGTATTTTTCTTGTTTTCCTATCTATTTTGGACAGTTCATTTCGTGTCCAGTTAAGGATATTGTAGCTGTAACTTATAACTGGGACAGTTAAAGTGTTGATACCTATTATCTTGTTTTTAGCATTGAGCTCTGTTTTAGTATTGATCTAACTCGTCTATAATATTCTTTTTTTATTTTCTCTTTCATTTGTGTGTGTTGTGTCTTATCTAGTTCATGAATTCCTAAGTATTTGTAAGTTTGGCTTTGGTCTAATTCTTTTATTTCATTGGTTTTTATCTAGTGTGATGGTGTTACTCTTAACTAGTTTTCCTCTTTTCATGGTTACTTTGGCGCATTTTTCTAATCCAAAATTTCATATCTATTTCTTTGGTAAATCCATGAACTGTCTTTAATAGTGTTTCCAGCTGTTTGTCATTTGCAGCGTATAGTTTTAGGTCATCCATATATAAAAGGTGGCTGATCGTTTTGCCGTAACATTTATATCCGCATCAGTTCTATTTAGCATATCAGATAGAGGTGACAGTGCCAAGCAGAAAAGGAGTGGAGAGAGCGTGTCTCCCTGGAATATTCCTCTTCTAATGGGATGTCTTTGGTTTTCATGAGTCCCTCTTTTGTTTGGAGGTGTAGGACTGTTTGCCATTTATTCATAGAGTGCTCTATGAATTTTATGATTGTTGGTGCTACTTTGTTAATGGCTAGTGTTTCGAGGATCCATGTGTGGGGGATGCTATCAAACGCCTTTTTGTAGTCAATCCAGGCCATACTGAGGCCTTTCTTCTTTCTCTGGCTGTCTTCAGTTACGGCTTTATTAATCATTAGTTGATCTTTACAGCCATATGAGCCCTTGCGGCATCCTTTCTGCTCTTCTGGGAACAGTTTGTTTTCGTCCAGGTGCTTGTTCAGCCTTTGCGATATCACTGCAGTAAATGCCTTGAAAATAGTAGGGAGGCAGGTTATTGGTCTGTAGTTTTCTGGTTTTGTTGTTTCATTTGATTTGGGAATTAAGATGGTTTTCCCCTTCGTGAGCCATTCAGGTATTGTCTCTGGCTCTGCTAGTATGCTGTTAAAGTTTTCAGCCAGCTTTTTGTGCATTCCTGTTAGATATTTCAACCAGAAGTTGGGGATCTTGTCATGCCCAGGTGCCTTCCAGTTGCTTAGTTTTTGCAGTGCCTGGGTGACCTCTTCAGTTGTTATGGGGGTCCAAAGTTGTTCAGATGCCGAGTTTGTTATTTTCATACTCCTTTTATTTGGCTGTTCGTTCGCCGACCATATTTCTTTCCAGAATTCTTCCAATTCTTCTGCCGTTGGTGCTGCAGTGACTTCTATTTTATTTTTGCCCAGTTCTTGGTAGAACTTTTTGGGGTCGGAGTTGAACTTTTTGTTCTGTTCAAAGAAGCGTTGGCGTTTCTCGTACCGGCGGATCCTTTGAGCTTTGGCAAGGATATCTTGCTTCAGCTTTTCTTTTATCTCCGGCAAATCTTTTTCTGTGATGTTATATTTGCGGAGCATTTTTGTTCTCTTTTTGTTGCTCAGTAGCGTTGCTTGTTTGCTGATTTCATTAAGAATCGACAGGTCTTTTCTAATTTTTTTTTATTTTGTTTTGGATGTTATTTATCCACAGGGTTTGTTTGGGTGGTGGTACTCCTGTTTGGGCGGGTTTGGGTGAGTATCCAGCTTCTTTTGTGGCTGCAGTGGCTGCTGCGTATATCAAGTCATTTAGTTCAGTGATATCACTTTTTTTTTGTTTCAGTGGCTAGTTCAGTGACGGCTAGGTTTATGTTGTTTATAATTGGTGTTGTTATTGCGTTTATTTTTATTCTTGGGAGGTATGGTCGGTGGTCCATTTTGAGCTCTGTGGTTTTTAGTTCTTTGATTATTTTATTTTTTATATTATCATAATCATTAGGCTCCCCTTCGTTGTTTACATCGTGTTTGTTGGGAATGTTGCGTTTGTCTTCGTGTTTTACAGTTTCAGTGTTTATATTATTGGGCATTGTTGTGTGGCTTCTATCTACATTTTCCTGGTGTATTTTTTCTTTTAAATGTTCTATTTCTATTTCTGATATTTTTTTGGCTTTGAGAATGTATCTTCGTACGTTAGCTAATTTATTAGGGTTCATTGCTGTATCCAAGTCTATATCTCTATTATTTTCCTTCCATATTTTATATGTATGTGTTGTTGTATTTTCATTTTGTGGGTAGAGCATTGCTGTGAAGTATGCGTGTAAGATAGAAATGTATTCCTCACGTGTCCATTTACGTCTTTTGGGTTTTAATTGCGGGACATGAGGTACAACGTCCGGCCCATTATTTTGACGGTCGTCATTTTCGTAGGGTACCGGTCCGTTTATTTCTGTTGTCACATTATTTCGCACGTGTAGTTTTTCGTACATTTTTTGTTGTAGGTTTAATGTACGTACCGCTCGATTGTTATTCTTGGGTTGAATAGTATCGGTGGCATTTAATTTCTTCGTAGTTCCTTTGTACATGGTGTTTGAGGTCGGGGATGATCGTGTTGTTCCACGCATGTTTACATGTGTTGTGTTAGAGGTGGAGATAATATCGAGTCAAAATACATCATTTCGTTTCGAAAATAGTAATAAATTTCAATTCGTATTACTTACTCGGATATAGTCCAATTCTTTGTTAGTAAATCTATGGCTCCATAGGATGTCCTTGTTTTCGATGTTTGTGGATAGATTTCGGAGCTCTGTATTTTATTTTTATTATTATTATTATTATTATTTATTATTTATTATTTATTATTATTATTATTATTATTATTATTATTATTATTATTATTATTATTATTATTATTATTACCATTATTATTATTATTATTCAGTAGTTTTATTTTTATAGCGTGCTTTCACTTCACTACCGAGCGCAGCTCTGTGTGCCTTGGGTATGTGCTGTGATTTGTTGTGATGCTCTGATGGTTATTGTATGGAAAGTGTTCTGCGTAGGATGTGTGCAGTGCCTAGTAGTGCAATTTTCTGTATGTTATATGTGTTTGTAAGTCCTGGTGTTTTTGTTATGTATTTGTCTGAATATTTTTTTATCATGCCTAATGCACCTACTATGATAGGAATTGTTTCTGTTTTCAGATTCCACATTCTAGTTACCTCTATTTCCAGGTCTTTGTATTTTGAGAGTTTCTCCATTTCTTTTAGAGACACGTTGTCATCTGCCGGTATTGATACATCAATTAGAAAGCATTTTTTTTCTTCATGATCTCTGACAACTATATCTGGTCTGTTGGCCTTAATTTCTCTATCTGTGTGTATCGGCATATCCCAGAGTATGGTTGCTTTCTCGTTTTCTGTGACCTTTTCTGGTGTGTGCCTATACCATCTTTTTTCTGTTGTTATTCCATAATGTTGGCATAGCTTCCAATGTATGTAGGTTCCAACTCTGTCATGTCTGTGAATATATTCCTTCTTAGCCAGGACTGGGCAGCTAGAGATAATATGATTTATTGTTTCTTGTCCATCTCCACATATTCTGCAGTTACTTGTAATATTTCTTTTCATTACATGTTTTTGGTAATTTCTAATGGGGAGGATTTGGTCTTGTGCTGCAATTAAAAATCCCTCTGTTTCTGCTTTGAATCCTGAGCTTCTCAACCATTGCTGGGATTTTTCTTTGTCCATTTCTTTTGCGTTTAGTTTAGTGCAGTATTTACCATGAAGGGGATTTTCTTGCCATCGTTTTATCATGGTTCGTTGCTGTTCTATTTTTAGTTTGGATTTCATTTGTTTTATAGCTTTTGTTGTTTCTTCATCTTCTTCTTCTTCTTTTTCATATTTATTAGGTGGTATGATTTCTTGTTTGTATTTGTCAGCTTCCTTAAATACTGAGAACAGTTTTTTGTTTTGCTCGTGTTTTGCCGCTATTTGTATCAGTTTTCCTTCCTTCTGAAGTAGATATTTTTGCAGTCCTATGGTGGTTATTTTATAGTAGTTTTCCAGCTGTATAAGGTCTCTACCACCTTCTATATGTTGTATATATAGTCTTTCTATGTCAGATTTTGGGTGATGCATCCTAGATCCTGTCATTATTTTTCTTGTTTTCCTATCTATTTTGGTCAGGTCATTTCGTGTCCAGTTAAGGATATTGTAGCTGTAACTTATAACTGGGACAGCTAAAGTGTTAATACCTATTATCTTGTTTTTAGCATTGAGCTCTGTTTTTAGTATTTATCTAACTCGTCTATAATATTCTTTTTTTATTTTCTCTTTCATTTGTGTGTGTTGTGTCTTATCTAGTTCATGGATTCCTAAGTATTTGTAAGTTCGTCTTTGGTCTAATTCTTTTAATTCATTGGTTTTATCTAGTGTGATGTTGCTACTCTTAACTTGTTTTCTTCTTTTCATGGTTACTTTGGCGCATTTTTCTAATCCAAATTTCATATCTATTTCTTTGGTAAATCCATGAACTGTCTTTAATAGTGTTTCCAGCTGTTTGTCATTTGCAGCGTATAGTTTTAGGTCATCCATATATAAAAGGTGGCTGATCGTTTTGCCGTAACATTATTATTATTATTATTATTATTATATTATTATTATTATTATTATTATTATTACTATTACTATTACTATTACTATTATATTATTATATTATTATTATTATTATTATATTATTATTATTATTATTTTATTATTATTATTACTATTACTATTACTATTATTATTATTATTCTTCTTCTTCTTCTTCTTTCTTCTTCTTTCTTCTTCTTCTTCTTCTTCTTCTTCTTCTTCTTCTTCTTTTTCTTTCTTCTTCTTCTTTTCTTCTTCTTCTTCAGTTCACTGCCTGGAATCGAACTCGGAATCTTGGGAATGCTCTTAAGAATGAAAACCCAGGTTCGAAATTTCCCCAAGATACTTGATGAAGGCTGCATGCTTTATCAGCCGAAACGTTGCGTTAACAACAAACAAGATGAGGACAAATATCCGTCAAATGTAAATAATGTAAATAATGAAGCATTAATACCACAAACAAGTTGTAGCAACACCGAATTGTCAGAAACGCCTGTTGATTCCTTAAAAGCAAACGAACTCCAGGGAATATCGCACTTTACTATTTTCGATTCAGATTTCTCTTTCTCTTTTTCTCTTTTTACTTGTTTCAGTCATTTGACTGCGGCCATGCTGGAGCACCGCCTTTAATCGAGCAACTCGATCCCGGGACTTATTCTTTTGTAATCCCAGTACTTATTCTATCGGTCTCTTTTGCCGAACCGCTAAGTGACGGGGACATAAACACACCAGCATCGGTTGTCAAGCAATGCTAGGGGGACAAACACAGACACACAAACACACACACACATACATATATATATATATACATATATACGACAGGCTTCTTTCAGTTTCCGTCTACCAAATCCACTCACAAGGCATTGGTCGGCCCGGGGCTATAGAAGACACTTGCCCAAGATGCCACGCAGTGGGACTGAACCCGGAACCATGCGGTTTGTAGACAAGCTACTTACCACACAGCCACTCCTGCACCTATATTGTTATAATTTTATTTTTTTTTAAAGAATGAGTAGGCGCAGGAGTGGCTGTGTGGTAAGTCGCTTGCTAACCAACCACATGGTTCCGGGTTCAGTCCCACTGCGTGGCACCTTGGGCAAGTGTCTACTGCTATAGCCCCGGGCCGACCAATGCCTTGTGAGTGGATTTGGTAGACGGAAACTGAAAGAAGCCTGTCGTATATATGTATATATATATATATGTATGCGTGTGTGTTTGTGTGTCTGTGTTTGTCCCCCTAGCAACCGATGCTGGTGTGTTTACGTCCCCGTCACTTAGCGGATCGGCAAAATGAGACCGATAGAATAAGTACTCACAAATAAGAATAAGGCTTACAAAGAATAAGTCTCAGGGTCGATTTGCTCGACTAAAGGCGGTGCTCCAGCATGGCCGCAGTCAAATGACTGAAACAAGTAAAAGAAAAAGGAAAAAAAGAATATTCTTTAAAAAATCTCTTTTCTTCTTTACCCCTAAGGAAGCTCATTATTAATATTTATCTACGTTCTGAGTTCAAATTCCGCAGAGGTCAACTTTGCCTTTCATCCTTTCGGGGTCGATAAATTAAGAACCAGTTACGTACTGGGGTCGATCTAATTGACTTACCCAAAAGTTTGGGCCCTGTGCCTAGAGTAAAATAGAATCGTCTGTGCGTTGGACAAAATGCTAGGTAGCATTTGTCCCAACATATTATGCTTTAAGTTCAAATTCCGTCGAGGTTAAGTTTGTCTTTCATTCCTCACAAGCCAATAAAAATAAGGTACCAGTCCAGCAGGGGACACAATATTATAAATTTAGCCCTCTTCTATAATTGCTGGCCTTGTGCCAAAATTAGAAAGAATTCTTAACGTTTATCCTTGTGATTCAGTTACAAATTCAACTTTAATTTCAGTGTTTCTATATCAAAGCATGAAGCCCCTTCCTTTGTTTCTTTAACTTTCAATTGTATTGTTAACTAAAGACTGGTCACAATTAACTCCACGATGACCACAAGGCATGCTATTCTTGACACAAGAATCATATCGGGTGTTACTAGGTTATGTTCACCACTTTTGCTGGTGGTCCTTCTTTTCAGACCTTAACTTTGCTGCCTTTTCAACAATTCCTGATGTAAACTGTATCCTTTTATCGCCACTATTGAGCTTGCCCCGAAATTCTTCCTTGTACCAATCATATCACTCTGTTTTCAGCAACACAACTTTCTCTTTACTTCATCCTTCAGATTCAGTTCCCCCCCCACCCCAAAAAAACACCCCTGTACAATCGATTATCTTGCAAACTGTATTTGTCGCTTGTTGCGGCCAAAAGATAACAACCGCCTTCTTCTACGTCTCTTTCTGACTTGGTTTAAAGTCTTAAAATTTTGAACCCGCTGGTTTCAGTAATATTGATTTCAAATTTTTGCACAAAGCCAGCAATTTCGGGGGGCAGGGGAGAGGGCTAGTCGACTGGTACTTATTTTATCGATCTCGAAAAGATAATTCAAGCTTCTATAGGTTGGTTTCACTAAGAGATTGTGTCTATTCATTTATATCTTTTCTTTCTGATTATCAATATCCAGTAGGTTTCTCTTGATTTCTCTCATAGTAACATTTTTCATTGCAAGAGTTTCTTGATTTTTGAGATCACGCGGTCGTTAGCCTCAAATCGCCAGGTCTGGTAGGCGTTTGTGAGAGATGCAGCATTGAGGATGAATGAAGCCTGCTCAACCCACCCCGGGTGAATGCTGTCTCAAGTCAAGTCAAGTCAGTTGCTTGATTGCACCAATCATTTGGAACCATACTTTCTGCTGTGAACACACCAACAGTTTATTCCTCTTACTAACCGAGATATAGAGAGATCAGTCAGATTAACGGCGACTTATGTTTGTGTCAAATGATGAGCTATGGTCTCTCTTCCTATTCTCAAGACGGCTTTTCTTTAGGTGGTGTTGGTGGATACGATTCTTCAGACTCTCCTGGTTATTTCATTGCTGAAGATGTCGCGGTTTGTCTGATACCGTCATCGAGCTCTTTGCCATTTGTAAATGAAGTCATGCCAATTATCTTATTGAGATACTTTGTAACATAGAATTCCTTTTTTGGAGCCGTAGTAGTCAATACTGACGCAGGGTTTCAAAGGATTTCACAACTTGTTCTGTGCCATTACCAACCGATTGCGCAAATTTACTTTCTAACCTTTAACCGTCAGGTTTGTCCTGCCGCTGACTCCAGGCGTAAAACTACGGTAAAGATGTACACCGTCCAGCACTGTCGGTCTGAATTACTCGAAGAAAGACTCTTGGATACTTTTTGGTACATTTTAAAAACCTTGTATGGAGGGTGAGGCAGGACTGATGACCCCTCATTGACCATGAGTGTATTGAATGTTCTTGGTTTCAAACAATTCTGGATGGTCATTCATATCAGGCAGCACATCTTGAAAGATCTTGTCTGCACCTCCTGGTCTTAAGTCGTTGTGTTAAAATGAGGAATTCTTTTTTACCATTCAATAATCGTCATTCACACACGGAGCCCACCGAGGAATCTTCTGTCATTTAAGTCAGAGGTGTCTTTTTTTGTTTTGCTTCTCATGGATCTTCCGGAGTTTGAGACTACGTCGATTCTTTGTTTTCTGATGTCGTAAAGTTCATCGAAGATTCCTCTCTATTTCTAGTTACAAGTGGATGGAATGAAGTGGTTCGGTCAGTTAATTTTTCTGACGTAAACCAGATTCCTATGTAGAGCTTTTCGACAATTTAACAGACTGGTCAATATTTCTCGAGTTACTCGCTAGAAGTCGCGACAATTTGAAGGTGAATGTAACCCTTTGCCCTTAGCATGAGTTGGTTTGTTCGTAGGTAATTCAAACTTTGTATCTCAATTTTGACATATGTATGCACCACGGACTGGCTTACTTCTTCCAATCGAATAAATTGGTTGAAATGTTGACTAGCTTTTTGACTTCTTAGAGGTTAACACAATCTATAATCGAAGTATATATATAGATATAGATATATATATATATATATATATATATATATACTACTACTACTACAACTACTACTACTACTACTACTACTACTAACTACTACTACTACTACTACTACTACTACTACTACTACTATAGGATGAAGTGTTTTACAGAAAAAATGTGGCAGCATATTAAAATACCTTTAAGGTTAAAATTATAAACAACTTATAAATAAGGGCTAAAGAAAATTATTTCTATGCCAATATGCTGATAACAGACTTTTAAATTTCCACATATTATTTACTCGCTACAGAAAACACGTAAAAAATTCTATTGGCTGCCTCTCCGCGTTTTCAGCTCTACGTGTTTTCTGTAGCGAGTAAATAATATGTGTAAATTGACCATTTAAAAGTCTGTTATCAGCATATTGGCATAGAAATAATTTTTTTAGCCCTTATTTATAAGTTATATATATATATATAAAACTGTAGTTGTGTGAGTGTCTGTCCCCTTCGATTTAGATTCCTAACTACTCCCACATTTTGCGGTGCAGTTTAACCAAATTCGGGTATCTTATAGTCGTGATTCATATCGAGCCCGTCTGGGTATTAGCGCGCGTCTACGATGAGTCTACGATTTAAAAAATAATTTAACATCATTTTTTTATTCCATTTTGATGCATATTTTTTCGTGTGTCGATGGCGGCGGAGTTGGCGTCCATGGTCACACCTGCACCTGTGTTGCTTCTCCCCCTTCTTCCCTCCCTCGTGAAGCTGTGGGGAAGGGAGTGTAAGGAAATCAACGTCGTAAAGCGTTGTCAAGGAGACCAGCGTTCTTTTAGAACAACGACTTCATGGCTTGAAGACACTGAGTCAACGATTTAAAAAAAATTACCATCATTTTTTATTCCATTTTTAATGCATTTTTTTGCTATAACTCTCTAAAAATGCCTATATAGTTATTTCCCTTACAAACCCGAGCAACGCCGGGCGATACTGCTAGTATATATACATATATAAATGTTATTATTTCTAAATCTCTCAGAGAGAGACACTTAGTAAGTAAAGTTCTTTAAAGTGAAGGCTATTTGACAACATAATATGGCTGTCCTGGAAGGGGCGAGGTTACGGTTGTTTAGCCTCAAGAAACATCGTTTCTAGCTGGCTATACGACACAAAACCTGTGTCCTTATATTTTGGAACAGGGAGTCCAGTACTCCCATCTAGCAGAAAACAACATTTGTGGACTAGTTTCTGGGTTATTGCCCGGTTAGAATATAAGGACACAAATATTATGTCGTATAGCCAGCTAGAAACGATGTTTCTTGGAGTTAAAAAACAGTAACATCGTCCAGTTCGTGGATGTTGAGTTGTAGCGCACGTTGAAGGCATATGTCAATTAGTGAAGGTGGGTGGTTCTTGGTGATGAGTGTATCCTTTAGTTCATGTAATAGTGTGTCCCTGGTGCTTGCATTAGAAAAGTAGTACAAATCCTTTTTGCTAGCCTGAAGGGGATATTCATTCTGGTGTGTATGGGGTGGCATGAGATGAACGGTGGTCTTTGGACAATTGAAGGGAAAGTCAGCGTTTTGGGAGGTGAGGTACACATGAGATGCAGATCGGAATGAAAACCCCACTCAAGTAATTAATTGTAAGAAACTGTTTCTTCAAATGTGTTCATTAATTTTACTTATATTTACTAATATATATAGCTTTGAAAAAAAATAGATTTTAAATATTTTAAAGAAAATATTTAGCTCGTTGACGCATAAAATTATGTAGAATTATTTCGATGATTGGTTTTTCTTTCTAACCGCATTCTACCTAAATCATGAATTAAGCTCATGAAGAGATCTGTTGGGGCTGTTATTTTGATACTAGTGGTAGTTACTTCCCAGACGATGTAACTATCAACGAGAATGGCGTGGAAATTATAACTCACTCCTTCTTACCCGCTTTATTATTGTCCCTTATATAAATATAAGAGCTTTATGCTAAAAGAAAACGAGGCAGAATTTCAATTATGTACTCTTTGAGAGGGTTATGTTTCGTTGTCCCGTTTGTCTTCTTACTATATTCATTCAATAGAAAACAAATGGTTTAAAAAAGATTCCTGATACCTCCATGAATACCATAAGATAATAAAGAAAGTTAATGCAGTTGCTTCTTGTCTATAACAAGAAGTAACAGCATCATCATTACAAACAATAATAAAGATTTTGAAACTTGACTCAACACTAGGCGCAGGAGTGGCTGTGTGGTAAGTAGTTTGCTAACCAACCACATGGTTCCAAGTTCAGTCCCACTGCGTGGCATCTTGGGCAAGTGTCTTCTGCTATAGCCCCGGGCCGACCAATGCCTTGTGAGTGGATTTGGTAGACGGAAACTGAAAGAAGCCTATCGTGTATATATATATATATATATATATGTGTGTGCGTGTTTGTGTGTTTGTGTTTGTCCCCTAGCATTGCTTGACAACCGATGCTGGTGTGTTTATGTCCCCGTCACTTTGCGGATCGGCAAAAAAGACCGATGAATAAGTACTGGGCTTATTTGCTCGACTAAAGGCGGTGCTCCAGCATGGCCGCAGTCAAATGACTGAAACAAGTAAAAGAGTAAAGAGTAAAAGAGAGTAACTCTACATATTTTTTGGTGAGGTATCGTTGCAGGTGATACAATTACATCAAGTCTATCACCAGAACTCATTTCGTCTGCTCCTGCTAGAAAATAATACTCATTTCTAATACTGCCATAATTTGAGAAATCGTTTCTTAATAAGCTGAGAGATGTCTTTTTTCTTAGGAAGCAAGTCCCTTACTAAAATATATCGCGTCAACAGCAATTTTATGATATTTCAGATATTGTTTACAAAGACACCTTTTTGACGAATGCGATGTCGGGATATAGATCTTAAGAATGTGTACCCCTGAACATGATAGCTAAACCATTCTAATATTATTTGACTTCATAAAAAGTACAAACAGGCAAATGAAGAACAACTCGACATTAAAAGCGCATTAAAGAAGTGTTTTATTAATCAAATATATCCACTATAAACAGATTTTTGTATAAGAATATTTCAAGAAATCTCATAAAATCAAATGTTTGAATAGATTTTTGTTAGCATATTGATATATATAGACATAATCTCCAGGTAATCAGATATTTAATCTTGGTTGGAAGAAACATACACTATTTCCTTTTCTTCTCATCATTTGTAGATTTTGTGATAATGTGAGAAACCAACAAGGTTGAAAAAATACTTGATTGCTATGCAGAGATAGTTTAGCAAATTAATAAAAAAGAAAAAGCTTACTTTGGTTATTTTTGAACAAATGATTTGTTTGTTATATTGTATGCACTAATCTGTTGTTATTGACGGAAATCTATAGGAAGATGCACTGATAGTAGACATGGAGTATCATTCACAATGATGCATGCCTCGTATCAATAGACATTATCATCAGGACTTGAGATTTTACTGCTGGCATTATCTAAATTTTTGGACGAATTGTGAATGGCATTCGTTTTCATTCTATTTCATAGATATATTCTGTCGGCATGTAGTTCATCATTGATCTCATACTGTAGGCATCTGCAGGTATAGCCGCATAATCGGGTATCATGGCCATATTCTTGCCTATCTTATCTATCATTGATTTTTTATAGATGTCTTCTGCAGGTATAGCCGCATAATCGGCTATCGCACTTTTCTTGCCTATCGTCTCAATTGGACGTAAGGCAATGTTTGGAGGAATGGCTGTGACTGGACGAAAGTCAATGTCTTTCATTCCCATGCGTATTTCCTGGATATAATGGTCCGCCATTGGCCTTGATTGCATAATGGAAGCATCTGCAGGTATAGTCGCATAATCGGCTATCATCGCACTTTTCTTGCCTTTCATTGATCTTTTATTGTAAGCATCTGCAGGTATTGTCGCATAATCGGCTATCATCGCACTTTTCTTGCTTTTAATTGATCTTTTATTGTAGGCATCTGCAGGTATGGTCGCATAATCGGGTATCATGGCCATATTCTTGCCTATTATATCCATCATTGACTTTTTATAGATGTCTTCTGCTGGCATAGTCGGATAATCGGGTATCATCGCCATATTTTTGCCTATTATATCCCGCGGCATCGTACTCATATAATCGCGAATCCTGTCATATTTGATCGACCTTGCTTGAGATCTTCCTGCTATAAAGAAAAAAAATAATAAATACCAGTTAAGATATATAAAATGGATAGGAAGATTAAAATTTATATATTTTACGCACTGTAAATAAATAGAATAATGGATTATACAATACCACTACAAGTCTCTTGAAATTTTAGTCATAAAAAATTCCCAAGCAATTCTGAATTCCTAATCAATCCCACCGTGAAAAATCTATTTTCATAAAATTTGATATGGCACGGTTGGGGCTGTGTTGTAAGAATCTTGATTCCCAACCACATGGTTCCGGGTTCAAACCCACTGCGTGTCACCTTGAGAAAATGTCTTCTACTATAGCCCCCGGCCGACCAAAGCCTTGTCAATGGATTTGGAAGACGGAAAACGAAAGAATGTCGTATATATATATATATATACGACCTTCCTTATATATATGAGTGTGTTTGTGTGTGTGTGTTTGTGTGCGTGTGTTTGTGTTTGTGTGTGTGTTTGTGTGTGTGTGTGTTTGTGCCCCCAACACACACACACCATCGCTTGACAACCGATGTTGATGTGTTTACGTCCCAATTACATAGCGGTTCGGCAAAGAAACACGACAGAATAAATACCAGGCTTACAAAGAATAAGTCGATTTCTTCGACTAAAAGGTTGTGCTCCAGCATGGCTGCAGTCAAATGACTGAAACAAATAGAAGAATAAAAGAATGCTAGATGGCAAATTTATTGTTCGCGTCTCATCAACAGCACCGTTATGAGAGTTTGTGACCATTAAATACGTAAGTCTACCCAGTTTTGAATTGAGACAATGAGGCCTACCTCAGCGCTTAATGAGTGTAGTATAATAGTTGTAGTGTTTTACCTGAAATCTTTCAGTGTGCAATATTAACATTAGGTTATCGTTCGTATCTGGGAACTAACATATTCCTCAATATTTACACTTTCTGAAACTGGGTTGACAGCCAGCAAACCTTACTAATTAAGCAGGATGGATGTAAATTGTGAAGGATGTATAGAGGAAGCTGAAGTGAAAAGCCTTGTTCCAATTATTCTAAGAATTTCATAACTAGCAATAATTCAACACGCCACTTACTTTCACTATCTCTATATATATACAACTGAGAATGTGTGTGTGTGTGTGTGTGTGTGTGTGTGTCTCTGTCTGTCCGTTTGTCTCTCTGTCTATCTGTCTGTCTGTGTGTTTCCCTAAACCTTGAGAACTACGCAACCAATTGCAATCAAATTTTACACATGCTTTACTTAGGGTCCGGGGAGTGTCATCGTTAAAATTTTTTCAGCTTTTTGCCTAGGGCAAGCCCACGGCAATATCATATCTTCTCCACTATGATTCCCTAAACCTTGAGAACTACACAACCAATTTCTTTCAAATTTTGCACATGCTTTACTTAGGGTCCATGTAGTTTCATGGGCAAAAAAAAGATGTTCTACTTCTTGCCTAGGGCGAGCCCATAGCAATATCATATCTTCTCCACTATTTCAGTATTACGTGTTAAAAGTGAAACAAAAATATTTCTCTATTTTATGTCAGATACTTTCACTTTAACAATAAAAATTAGAGATAATAATAACAATTGAATTATATGTAGTAAGTAATGATTAAAATCAAACTAAATTAAATCGTAACATAACAATTAAAAGTAAAAAAAAGCAATTGGTATAAAATTGCATCAATGACTCGAACTTGAATAAGTGGTTTCACATGAATGGGAATAAATTAAAAATAAAATTAGTGTGCAGAAATGGAACAGTCCATATGGAGCTGAGCACATACCCGTTACCACGGCTTTTACATTAGATTATCTGCTAATTAGCTAGCATTAAGTATCAATATGAAGTTCGGCTGTATGTAATGTCTGTTTTCTCGAACAGCCGTTTCTACTGAGTACTGCTGTTGGTTTATTTCTTATGCATAAATGACTATAGTTTCAACTGCGTACTGCTTTTTGATTCACCGTAAGGTTTGTTGTTATTATTATTACTGTTTAACTATTGTTATCACGTTTGTTGGTTCCTCGTAAGGGAAACGTTGTTGTGTTGCATTTGTTAAATAATTGTAAACCGTAACCCTCCCCCTTTGGGAGAAGGAGCTTTGGTTATTGTTTAAAAATTGAATTGTGTCCCTGTTTGGGGAAATTGACAATATTTTCACCGTTTATACGGAAGCATTTTTGTTAAAATGCCGTCGATAGAAGAAAGTCCAAAAATGAATATCGCTGCACCGTCGGCGGGTGCGAACTCATTAAAATTAAAATGGAAGAAATACAAACCTCCTTCGGATTGATCATCGACAAAGACGGTGAATCTAGGATAACACCACCAAACGAAATAAAAAATAAAATTAAAGAAAAGACTATTGTCTATAAAGTATACAATGTAGAGAAAAAAAAAGATTTGAACACCTGGAGGAAAGCACCATCGAAATGTGTCTTGGTGCGACTATGAAAGATATCAAATCAGAGGCGGAAAATTCACAACAATAGAAGCAAGGTTCGAGCGTGCAAGGGAGTACTCGACTCGAACTTTGCAAAGTGGAAATATTTTATTTTTACCTTTATATCTGAGACGTAGGACATCCCGGATAAAAATTAAAAATGTCCCCCCAGAAGTAGAGGTAGGCTGGATTGTTGCTATACTTCTATACAAGAGGGAGGACAAGATACAATTGATTAAAATTGCAAGAGACGGGCCTACAATTCCAGTCTCTTATATATTTTGAGTATTGTTATCACTAGCGATATATAGATATAACTTTGTATTTTGTATTTCATGTGTAGATGTATATATAGATGTACATAATTTACGGTAAAGCTGAATCCACCTGTGATACAGGCATAAACCGCCTAAAAGATGACATTAATTTTGTTTCCATTTTAGTTGGAGAATTGTTCGCTGTGAACGAAAATGTCAGTGTCCATAAGGTCGCTCGGCTAGGAAGATTCCAAGCGAACCCAACCTCAGATACTAGACCACGCCAATAAAGGTAATCTTTTCCTCCGATCGGGAGGCTTCAGTCTTTCTGAACAGAGCTCAGACGCATGCCTGGGAGGACCCCAATATGGGTTTTCGCGAGGAGTACTCACTAAGAGAGAGAATTCGCCGGAGAAATCTAATATCCGAGCTAAAGATGAGGAAACAAATGGGAGAGAAGGGTTTACGAATCCAAGATGGACAGATAATCAAGTCCTACCTCTGGTCCCATGCTGTAGTGCTGACAGGGAAAGTGATGTGAGGGCAAATCGAAGTGAAGTTGATACCCCCGTCAACGATGCTATCTCTGATACCCCTTATTCTGCTTGTTCCCCAACTCCCGCCCCTCAGACTTCACAGCTCAACATCGTCTACACCAACTCGTGCTCTTTATTCCCAAAGTTCAGTGAACTATTTACACTGGCCATACGTGACTCCCCTGATGTGATAGCTATCACCGAGACTTGGCTGACTCCAGCAGTAAAGGACTCAGAAATCCACCTGCAGGGCTACGTCCTTTTCAGATGTGACAGAGGAAAAAGGCGAGGTGGAGGTGTTGCTGTGTATGTTAAGTCTGAGCACAAACCGTCCAGCGGTATTCTACCCACTAACGCTCAACCTACAACAAAATTCGATGCCGTCTATTGCAAGCTGAGCCTATCTGAGTTTTGCCTGCCCGTGTTGGCTGTCTACAGGCCGCCTCTTGCCGACCCCCAGGACGATGCTCATTTACTCGAGGCGATAAGATTCGTTTCAGCTTCGCATGACTGTTTGGTACTAGGAGACTTCAACGCTCCCACGATCGATTGGCCCGCATCAATTTGTACAACATCTTCCCGGTTCGGCCAGGCCTTTCTTGACGTGGCTGAAGATTGTTTTCTATCGCAACATGTTGAATATCCGACAAGGCATCGGTCTGGGCAGCAGCCATCTATGCTAGATCTGGTATTCTCCCGCTATCCAAGATCAGTGTCAGACGTATCTGTGTGCGCCCCTCTTGCCAAGAGTGATCATGCGGTCCTGAAGTTCGTCATGCACACAACTTTTTCTACGCCCACGACTACTTCGCTGCCACGTAGAGTCTTCTCTGCAATTAATCTTGAAATTCTAACCGAGGCTTCCGCGCTTCTGGACTGGCGATCTCTGATGACGTTGTCCTCAGTTGACGAACTATGGTCATCCCTCAAAGCATATGTAATCTGTTTGACTGACCAGGCAGTTCCCGTTGGGCTTCCCAAGAGGAAGAAACACAAGCCCTGGGTGACGAAGAAGGTTAAACGAGAACGTCGACTCAGAGATATTGCTTGGGCTGAATTCAAAAATCTGGATTCGACTGCAGCTTTTGAGGTGTACAAAACTCAACGAGACCGAGCCGTGAAAATTGAAAAGAAAGAACGCTGCAGTTATGAATACAAAATCGCGGCAAATGCCAGTAGCAATCCAAAAACCTTCTTTGCCCATGTCCAGCGGAATTTCCGCTTGAACAACCATATTACAACGTTGGTAGACTCAACAGGCGTATCGATTGAGGACCCTTATCAACAGAGTCAATTATTTGCCGAGGATTTTTCAACTATTTTCAAGCAAGATGATGGTCGTGAACCCCCTCCATTTGTTAGATCGGTACCTCCAATGCTTCGATTGGTCATCACGCGGGACGAAGTCAAACGTGTTATTCAAGGCCTCGATGTCAACAAGGGTCACGGCCCTGACGGCATACACCCACGGGTTATCAAAGCGTTGGCTCCGGTCATCTGCGAGCCCTTAACACGACTATTCAATATGTCATTGGCGACGGGTGTTATACCTGCAGACTGGAGAACAGCGATAATCTGCCCAATTTTCAAGAAAGGGAGCCGCGAAGACCCGCTTAACTACCGACCGGTTTCCCTTACATCAATAATCAGCAAGATGTTCGAAACCATCCTTAAGAAAAGTATGATGCTCCACCTCCTAAACACAGCCTCTATCTCTGATTCCCAACACGGCTTCGTGCCGAAGAGATCATGCTTGACCAACTTACTAGTAATGGAAGAATTGGTGACGCGCATCCTCGGTGATAGTGATGCTGTTGACATCGTTTTATTGGACTTTGCCAAAGCTTTTGACTCGGTAAACCACCGCCTATTACTTGTCAAGCTTCAAGCATATAGTTTCCATCCGGATATTGTACGATGGGTTGGTGCCTTCCTCTCAGATCGCTCCTTCCAAGTCCAAGTTAATGGTTCGCGGTCCGACGTCTCCAGTGCGATCAGTGGCGTGCCTCAAGGTTCAGTGCTTGGGCCCTTGTTGTTCTTAGTCTTCATAAATGACTTGCCCGACGACCTCACGCAACACACCCTTCTATTTGCCGACGATATCAAACTGGTCGCTCCTCGCGGTGATATAGAGGATCTTCGTCGATGCCTCCACCAAATTTGGAAGTGGTCTAACGATTGGGACCTGTGTCTGAACGTGTCAAAGTGCTGTCATCTGCCTGTCGGCTCTACTCCTGCAACTCAACTTGATTTCGAGCCGGGTCGTCTGCTGCTGGAGAGGACCGATCAGGTAAAGGACCTGGGTATCTTGGTGGATTCCTCCTTTTCGCCTTCAGCCCAGTGCGTCCATGCTGCCAACAAAGCACGCGGAATTCTGTTCTTGATTCGACGGTCATTCGGAATGCTCACAGCAGCCATATTCCTACCACTCTATGTCACGCTGGTGAGACCCATATTGGAGTATGGGATTCAAGCCTCTTCTCCTTATCTCCTCAAAGACATACAGCATCTCGAAAGAGTCCAGAAGCTGGCTACCCGCATGGTTCATGGTCTCAAAACTTTGTCCTACGAAGAAAGGCTGAGGATGCTCGACCTTTATTCTCTTGAAAAACGCCGCCGCCGTGGTGATTCATTCTCGCCCACAACATCATAAGCGGAAAGTGTAACCTCTCGAAAGAGCTGTTCTTCACTCCTGCTCCAGAGCGTCGGCTGCGGGGTCATTCCGAAAAGCTCTACCTGCGACGATTTCATCTCAATCGAAGGAGAGGAGCTTTCTCCGTCCGGGTTGCGGATCCGTGGAACAAGCTGCCAGACGAGATGGTGAAGATGCCGACGACCGCTTTGTTCAAAGCCTCCCTGGACCTCAAGTGGCCGGAACTCTTTACATGAACACCACCCTGTACTTAACTCTATGTCCCCCTACATGGCCTTGCTATTTGCTTTTGAGCCAAATTAACTAACTAACTAACATGTAATATGTACACGTATATATATACACATATGTACATGCACTAGCACTATGACCGACAACGACGGGTCATAATGCTAGTATTATATATGTGCTAATCTAACGAGAAAAATATTAAAGAATGAATTTTCATCATATTTGGATAAAGATCTTAACTCACCATTGAAAATGAGGAAGCAGCAGGCTAGAATCAAATACTTCTGCATCTTTACCTGCAATCAAGAAATGTACGTCTATAGACAAAGGGAATTACTTTTGAACTGTATGATCATGCATTTAGGGCCAATATATAATGAATAGACGTTAGAAAATGTTCATGTATTTCGATTAGCAATTTATTTTTACAACTTATATTATTAGAAAGAAAATTCTTTAGCAGGTTACTAACCGAGGCTGTTGAATCTATAGCTGAAAATACAAGAAATGAGCTCAGTGACACGATTGCTAAAACGGAGCGAATGCTATTTTAGAATATTTTGTAGTGTAAATGCTTCTTTCACGAAGACATCCCACCTTATGCAATAGATATAAAAATTGAAGTGCAACATATAAAGACAAGTATTCATTATAATGTTAGAAATGTGTGGCAATCTTCAGAATAACAGTAGGAAAACTTTGCTGAAGTGGAAAACTATGATCTGGAAATAGAGAAAACAACTTTTCTACCTTGTCTGAAGAAAATCGGCGAAATGGAAGGTTCGAGAATTGAAGTCAAATTTCGACACTTTACAGTCTGACCGATAAGCGGACTTACTCACTTATATAGATGATTTCAGGCATAAAATGGCGGACAAAGCGCCTAACGTATATCTCAAAGAGGCGGAACAGGAATAACAAAAGAAGGATTAATGTATAGTATCTTGAATGTTCGGGACAAGGGTGACAAAGACGGAGCTAATGGACACTATCCTGGGGAGGGTGGGCAATGTCAAAATTTGACTCCTGAAAAATGTAATTGCTTACATTATTATTTTCGATATGAAAAGCTCTCACCACAAAATCAATTCATGTCAATGTAACGGATAAAATACTGAGTCAGTATTATATAATACTGCCATTAGCAAAGTATATTTACATAGTGCCAGTTTTAAACTGCCATTGTTCAAAATTTTAGATAACCATGTGTACATAGTGTCAGTCTCATTCTGAGTTCAAAGTCTACTAGCGACGAAGATAGATTTTATTAATATATTGATGAAGGCGGCGACCTGGCAGAAACGTTAGCACTCCGTGCGAAATACGTAGCCATATTTCGTCTGCCGTTACGTTCTGAGTTCAAATTCCGCCGAGGTCGACATTACCTTTCATCCTTTCGGGGTCGATAAATTAAGTACCAGTTACGCACTGGGGTCAATGTAATCGGCATAATCCCTTTGTCCGTCCTTGTTTGTCCTCTCTATGTTTAGCCCCTTGTGGGTAGTAAAGAAATATATATTTTTTTTTACTTGTGTTGATGCAATTGATTGTATTATTTTCGTTCAAAAATTCTCTATGAGCCTGGAAACCAATAGTTGGAAAAATCTACTGATATGGCGACCGTATTAAATCTGAAATATTTCATTGAGATTTCAAAATGTGTTATCTTATGAAATTTCCTGAGCGTAAACTCTCAAGAATGTGATAAAGGTAAATATAGATTTTTGGCAAAAATGCACCGGCGCCTGTACAAGTTCATTTCGCTTTTTAACACTTTTATTCTACCAATAATAAATACAGGTATCTCAGCCAATATTAATTTGTTGAGAAAAGTTTTCCCAGTGTTCCAGGAGCGTCCAGGAAAAATATCTCCCCAGCTTTGGCCCGGACTGAATTAACAACGGAGTTGTAAGCGAACTTCTGTTCTGGAAAGAGCTTTGGCTCATTGTCGGTTACGTACTCGGCAAGCTCGTCAACATTAAAACATGTCTCACGCAGCAAATGTGAAGACAGAGTGTATGTGCCTTCCCGGTTTGTTGAAGGTAGGCCATAGACCGGCAAGGCACTACCGCCCATATCAAGTACAGTATCTTCGAACGTAGTTTACCACACAGCCACACCTGCCCCTATGTATGTGTGTGTGTGTGTGTATGTGTGTGTACGTGTGTGTGCATGGGTAGATATATTATGCATGTATATATGTGTATATATATATATATATGTACATATTACATGTACATCTATATATATATATACATCTACACATAAAATACAAAATAGAAAGTTATATCTTGATATCGCTAGTGATAACAATACTCAAAATATATAACAGACTGGAATTGTAGGCCCGTCTCTTGCAATTTCGATCAATTGGATCTTGTCCTCCCTCTTGTATAGAAGTGTACGGCTGCAGCGAAATTCATTTTTGGACTTTCTTCTATCGAAGGCATTTTAACAAAAATGCTTCCGTATAAACTGTGAAAATATTGTCAATTTCCCCAAACAGGGACACAATTCAATTTTTAAACAATAACTAAAGCTCCTTCTCCCAAAGGGAGAGGGTTACGGTTTACAATTATTTAACAAATGCAACACAACAACGTTTCCCTGACGAGGAACCAACAAACGTGATAACAATAGTTAAACAGTAATAATAATAACAACAAACCTTTTTAATGTATCCCCATTTATGTGAAACCACTTATTCAAGTTCAAGTCATAGATGCAATTTTATACGAATTGCTAATACACACACACATAATAAGGGTGAAAAATTGAATATTAATTTGATTAATATGAACTGAAAACCAGTGGTGTAGCATATGAGACCACAGCGGATCTTCTAGCAAAAAGGATGACCAGTATTAATTGCTCATCCCTTTTATATAAATACTTTCACTTTAAGTTTTGCACACTTGCAAAGAGAAAGGAGGAGAAAGTGTAGTGGTAATGGTAGGAGTGAAGCATTTGAAATGAAAGAGGGAAATCGTAAAATATTTACTTTTCTCGAATTTTTGCTTAATTGGGGGTGAAATTGAAAAAAATTTACATGCCACGACCCGATGGAATCTACTTGTAAAAATGATAGGTAAATTCCACTTGAAGAAATTCTATATTGTAGAATTGTATAAAAAACGAACGGATTGGGAGGCAGAGAAAATCTGCCTTTTATCATAAGATAAGAGATATATAAATGTTATTATTTCTAAAGCCCTCAGAGAGAGACATTTAGTAAAGTTCTTTAAAGTAAAGGCTATTTGACAACATAATATGGCTGTCCTGGAAGGGGCGAGGTTACTGTTGTTTAGCCTCAAGAAACATCGTTTCTAGCTGGCTATACGACACAAAACCTGTGTCCTTATATTTTGGACCAGGGAGTTCAGTACTCCCATCTAGCGCAAAACAACATCTGTGGACTAGTTTCTGGGTTATTGCCCGGTTAGAATATAAGGACAAAATATTATGTCGTATAGCCAGCTAGAAACGATGTCTCTTGGAGTTAAAAAACAGTAACATCGTCCAGTTCGTGGATGTTGAGTTGTAGGACACGTTGAAGGCATATGTCAATTAGTGAAGGTGGGTGGTTCTTGGTGATGAGTGTATCCTTTAGTTCATGTAATCGTGTGTCCCTGGTGCTTGCATTAGAAAAGTAGTACAAATCCTTTTTGCTAGCCTGAAGGGGATATTCATTCTGGTGTGTATGGGGTGGCATGAGATGAATTGTGGTCTTTGGACAATTGAAGGGAAAGTCAGCGTTTTGGGAGGTGAGGTACACATGAGATGCAGATCGGAATGAAAACCCCACTCAAGTAATTAATTGTAAGAAACTGTTTCTTCAAATGTGTTCATTAATTTTACTTATATTTACTAATATATATAGCTCTGAAAAAAAAAGATTTTAAAAATTTTAAAGAAATTACATAAAATTATGTAGAATTATTTCGATGATTGTTTTTTTTTTCTTTCTAGCAAAGTAATGCTAACTGCATTCTACCTAAATCATGAATTAAGCTCATGAAGAGATCTGTTGGGGCTGTTATTTTGTTACTAGTGGTAGTTACTTCCCAGAGAGAATGGCGTGGAAATTGTAACTCACTCCTTCTTACCCGCTTTATTATTGTCCCTTTTATAAATATAGGAGCTTTATGCTAAAAGAAAACGAGGCAGAATTTCAATTATGTACTCTTTGAGAGGGTTATGTTTCGTTGTCCCGTTTGTCTTCTTACTATATTAATTCAATAGAAAACAAATGGTTTAAAAAAGATTCCTGATACCTCCATGAATACCATAAGATAATAAAGAAAGTTAATGCAGTTGCTTCTTGTCTATAACAAGAAGTATCAGCATCATCATTACAAACAATAATAAAGATTTTGAAACTTGACTCAACACTAGGCGCAGGAGTGGCTGTGTGGTAAGTAGTTTGCTAACCAACCACATGGTTCCAGTTTCAGTCCCACTGCGTGGCATCTTGGGCAAGTGTCTTCTGCTATAGCCCCGGGCCGACCAATGCCTTGTGAGTGGATTTGGTAGACGGAAACTGAAAGAAGCCTATCGTATATATGTATATATATATATATATATAAGTGTGTGTGTTTGTGTCTGTGTTTGTCCCCTAGCATTGCTTGACAACCGATGCTGGTGTGTTTATGTCCCCGTCACTTAGCGGTTCGGCAAAAGAGACCGATGAATAAGTACTGGGCTTACAAAGAATAAGTCCCGGGGTCAATTTGCTCGACTAAAGGCGGTGCTC
Source organism: Octopus sinensis (assembly GCF_006345805.1). Lineage (NCBI taxonomy): Eukaryota > Metazoa > Mollusca > Cephalopoda > Octopoda > Octopodidae > Octopus > Octopus sinensis. The sequence continues at coordinate 5,595,706 of NC_043006.1, read as the reverse complement.
CAGCATGGCCGCAGTCAAATGACTGAAACAAGTAAAAGAGTAAAGAGTAAAAGAGAGTAACTCTACATATTTTTTGGTGAGGTATCGTTGCAGGTGATACAATTACATCAAGTCTATCACCAGAACTCATTTCGTCTGCTCCTGCTAGAAAATAATACTCATTTCTAATACTGCCATAATTTGAGAAATCGTTTCTTAATAAGCTGAGAGATGTCTTTTTTCTTAGGAAGCAAGTCCCTTACTAAAATATATCGCGTCAACAGCAATTTTATGATATTTCAGATATTGTTTACAAAGACACCTTTTTGACGAATGCGATGTCGGGATATAGATCTTAAGAATGTGTACCCCTGAACATGATAGCTAAACCATTCTAATATTATTTGACTTCATAAAAAGTACAAACAGGCAAATGAAGAACAACTCGACATTAAAAGCGCATTAAAGAAGTGTTTTATTAATCAAATATATCCACTATAAACAGATTTTTGTATAAGAATATTTCAAGAAATCACATAAAATCAAATGTTTGAATAGATTTTTGTTAGCATATTGATATATATTGATATAATCTCCAGGTAATCAGATATTTAATCTTGGTTGGAAGAAACATACACTATTTCCTTCTCTTCTCATCATTTGTAGATTTTGTGATAATGTGAGAAACCAACAAGGTTGAAAAAATACTTGATTGCTATGCAGAGATATTTTAGCAAATTAATAAAAAAGAAAAAGTTTATTTTGGTTATTTTTGAACAAATGATTTGTTTGTTATATTGTATGCACTAATCTGTTGTTATTGACGGAAATCTATAGGAAGATGCACTGATAGTAGACATGGAGTATCATTCACAATGATGCATGCCTCGTATCAATAGACATTATCATCAGGATTTGAGATTTTTCTGCTGGCATTATCTAAATATTTTGGACGAATTGTGAATGGCATTCGTTTTCATTCTATTTCATAGATATATTCTGTCGGCATGTAGTTCATCATTGATCTCATACTGTAGGCATCTGCAGGTATAGCCGCATAATCGGGTATCATGGCCATATTCTTGCCTATCTTATCTATCATTGATTTTTTATAGATGTCTTCTGCAGGTATAGCCGCATAATCGGCTATCGCACTTTTCTTGCCTATCGTCTCAATTGGACGTAAGGCAATGTTTGGAGGAATGGCTGTGACTGGACGAAAGTCAATGTCTTTCATTCCCATGCGTATTTCCTGGATATAATGGTCCGCCATTGGCCTTGATTGCATAATGGAAGCATCTGCAGGTATAGTCGCATAATCGGCTATCATCGCACTTTTCTTGCCTTTCATTGATCTTTTATTGTAAGCATCTGCAGGTATTGTCGCATAATCGGCTATCATCGCACTTTTCTTGCTTTTAATTGATCTTTTATTGTAGGCATCTGCAGGTATGGTCGCATAATCGGGTATCATGGCCATATTCTTGCCTATTATATCCATCATTGACTTTTTATAGATGTCTTCTGCTGGCATAGTCGGATAATCGGGTATCATCGCCATATTTTTGCCTATTATATCCCGCGGCATCGTACTCATATAATCGCGAATCCTGTCATATTTGATCGACCTTGCTTGAGATCTTCCTGCTATAAGAAAAAAAATAATAAATACCAGTTAAGATATATAAAATGGATAGGAAGATTAAAATTTATATATTTTACGCACTGTAAATAAATAGAATAATGGATTATACAATACCACTACAAGTCTCTTGAAATTTTAGTCATAAAAAATTCCCAAGCAATTCTGAATTCCTAATCAATCCCACCGTGAAAAATCTATTTTCATAAAATTTGATATGGCACGGTTGGGGCTGTGTTGTAAGAATCTTGATTCCCAACCACATGGTTCCGGGTTCAAACCCACTGCGTGTCACCTTGAGAAAATGTCTTCTACTATAGCCCCCGGCCGACCAAAGCCTTGTCAATGGATTTGGAAGACGGAAAACGAAAGAATGTCGTATATATATATATATATATACGACCTTCCTTATATATATGAGTGTGTTTGTGTGTGTGTGTTTGTGTGCGTGTGTTTGTGTTTGTGTGTGTGTGTTTGTGTGTGTGTGTTTGTGCCCCCAACACACACACACCATCGCTTGACAACCGATGTTGATGTGTTTACGTCCCAATTACATAGCGGTTCGGCAAAGAAACACGACAGAATAAATACCAGGCTTACAAAGAATAAGTCGATTTCTTCGACTAAAAGGTTGTGCTCCAGCATGGCTGCAGTCAAATGACTGAAACAAATAGAAGAATAAAAGAATGCTAGATGGCAAATTTATTGTTCGCGTCTCATCAACAGCACCGTTATGAGAGTTTGTGACCATTAAATACGTAAGTCTACCCAGTTTTGAATTGAGACAATGAGGCCTACCTCAGCGCTTAATGAGTGTAGTATAATAGTTGTAGTGTTTTACCTGAAATCTTTCAGTGTGCAATATTAACATTAGGTTATCGTTCGTATCTGGGAACTAACATATTCCTCAATATTTACACTTTCTGAAACTGGGTTGACAGCCAGCAAACCTTACTAATTAAGCAGGATGGATGTAAATTGTGAAGGATGTATAGAGGAAGCTGAAGTGAAAAGCCTTGTTCCAATTATTCTAAAAACTTTTTGCCTAGGGCGAGCCCACAGCAATATCATAGCATTTGACATAAAATAGAGAAATATTTTTGTTTCACTTTTAACACGTAATACTGAAATAGTGGAGAAGATATGATATTGCTATGGGCTCTCTCTAGACAAGAAGTTGAACATTTTTCTGCCCATGAAACTACATGGACCCTAAGTAAGTCATGTGTAAAATTTGAATGAAATTGGTTGTGTAGTTCTCAAGTTTTAGGGAAACAGACAGACAGACACATTCTCAGTTTTATATATATATAAAGATACTTTCACTTTAACAATAAAAATTAGAGATAATAATGACAATTGAATGATATGTAGTAAGTAATAATTAAAATCAAACTAAATTAAATCGTAACATAACAATTAAAAGTAAAAATAGCAATTGGTATAAAATTGCATCAATGACTCGAACTTGAATAAGTGGTTTCACATGAATGGAAATAAATTAAAAATAAAATTAGTGTGCAGAAATGGAATAGTCCAGATGGAGCTGAGCACACACCATTTACCACGGCTTTTACATTAGATTATCTGCTAATTAGCTTAGCATTAAGTATCTATATGAAGTTTGGCTGTATGTAATGTCTGTTTTCTCGAACAGCCGTTTCTACTGAGTACTGCTGTTGGTTTATTTCTTACGCATAAATGACTATAGCTTCAACTGCGTACTGCCTTTTGATTCACCGTAAGGTTTGTTGTTATTATTATTACTGTTTAACTATTGTTATCACGTTTGTTGGTTCCTCGTAAGGGAAACGTTGTTGCGTTGTATTTTTTAAATAATTGTAAACCGTAACCCTCCCCCTTTGGGAGAAGGAACTTTGGTTATTGCTTAAAAATTGAATTGTGTCCCTGTTTGGGGAAATTGACAATATTTTCACCGTTTATACGGAAGCATTTTTGTTAAAATGCCTTCGATAGAAGAAAGTCCAAACTCATTAAAATTAAAATGGAAGAAATACAAACCTATTTCGGATCGATCATCGACAGAGTCGGTGAACCTAGGAAAACACCATCAAACGAAATATAAAAAAAAATTAAAGAAAAGACTATTGTCTATAAAGTATACAATGTAGAGAAAAAAAATATTTGAACACCTGGAGGAAAGCACCATCGTAAAGTGTCTTGGTGTAACTATGAAAGATATCTAACCAAGGGCGGTAAATTCGCCACGATAGAAGCAAGGTTAGAGTCAACGGAGCGTGCAAGGGAGTACTCGACTCGAACCTTGCAAAGTGGAAATATTTTATTTTTACGTTTATATCTGAGACGTAGGACGTCCCGGAAAAAAATTTAAAATGTTCCCCCAGAAGTAGAGGTAGGCTGGATTGTAGCCACACTTCTATACAAGAGGGAGGACAAGATACAATTGATTAAAATTGCAAGAGACGGGCCTACATTTCCAGTCTCTTATATATTTTGAGTATCGTTATCACTAGCGATATATAGATATAACTTTGTATTTTGTATTTCATGTGTAGATGTATATATATAGAGGTACATGTAATATGTACACGTATATATATACACATATATACATGCACCAGCACTATGACCCGACATCGACGGGTCATAATGCTAGTATTATATATGTGCTAATCTAACGAGAAAAATATTAAAGAATGAATTTTCATCATATTTGGATAAAGATCTTAACTCACCATTGAAAATGAGGAAGCAGCAGGCTAGAATCAAATACTTCTGCATCTTTACCTGCAATCAAGAAATATACTTCTATAGACAAAGGGAATTACTTTTGAACTGTATGATCATGCATTTAGGGCCAATATATAATGAATAGACGGTAGAAAATGTTCATGTATTTCGATTAGCAATTTATTTTTACAACTTGACAATATTATTAGAAAGAAAATTCTTTAACAGGTTACTAACCGAGGCTGTCGAATCTATAGCTGAAAATACAAGAAATGAGCTCAGTGACACGATTGCTAAAACGGAGCGAATGCTATTTTAGAATATTTTGTAGTGTAAATGCTTCTTTCACGAAGACATCCCACCTTATGCAATAGATGTAAAAATTGAAGTGCAACATATAAAGACAAGTATTCATTATAATGATAGAAATGCGAGGCAACCTTCAGAATAACAGTAGAAAACATTGCTGAAGTGGAAAACTATGATCTGGAAATAGAGAAAACAACTTTTCTACCTTGTCTGAAGAAAATCGGCGAAATGGAAGGTTCGAGAATTGAAGTAAAATTTCGACACTTTACAGTCTGACTGATAAGCGGACTTACTCACTTATATAGCTGATTTCAGGCATAAAATGGCGGACAAAGCGCCTAACGTATATCTGAAAGAGGCGGGACAGGAATAACAAAAGAAGGGTTAATGTATAGTATCTTGAATGTTCGGGACAAGGGTGACAAAGACGGAGCTAAAGGACACTATCCTGGGGAGGGAGGGCAATGTCAAAATTTGACTCCTGAAAAATGTAATTGCTTACATTATTATTTTCGATATGAAAAGCTCTCACCACAAAATCAATTCATGTCAATGTAACGGAGAAAATACTGAGTTAGTATTTTACGATACTGCTTTGTTCAAAATTTTAGCAAAGCATATATACATAGTGCCAGTTTTAAATTGCCATTGTTCAAAATTTTAGCTAAGCATATATACATAGTGCCAGTTTTAAACTGCCATTGTTCTAAATTTTAGCAAAGCATATATACATAGTGCCAGTTTTAAATTGCCATTGTTCAAAATTTTAGCTAAGCATATATACAGAGTGTCAGTCTCATTCTGAGTTCAAAGTCTACTTGCGACGAAGATAGATTTTATTAATATAATCATGAAGGCGGCGACCTGGCAGAAACGGTAGCACGCCGTGCGAAATGCGTAGCCATATTTCGTCTGCCGTTAGGTTCTGAGTTCAAATTCCGTTGAGGTCGACTTTACCTTTCATCCTTTCGGGGTCAATAAATTAAGTACCAGTTACGCACTGGGGTCAATGTAATCGACTTTTTCCCTTTGTCTGTCCTTGTTTGTCCTTTCTATGTTTAGCCCCTTGTGGGCAATAAAGAAATATTTATATATTTTTACTTGTGTTGATGCAATTGATTGTATTATTTTCGTTCAAAAATTCTCTATGAGCCTGGAACCCAATAGTTGGAAAAATCTACTGATATGGCGACCGTATTAAAGCTGAAATATTTCATTGAGATTTCAAAATGTCTCATTTTATGAAATTTTCTGAGCGTAAACTCTCAAGAATGTTTAAGTAAATATAGATTTTTGGCAAAAATGCAACGGCGCCTCTACAAGTTCATTTCGCTTTTAACACTTTTATTCTACCAATAATAAATGCAGGTAAAAAAAGCCGTGAAGAAAGATTATTTGAAATAATCAAGAAATGGCTCTTGTCAGACAAAGACTTGAAGCTTTCCACGAAATGCTGAAGACATTAGCAGGAAATCATTGAGACTTGAAAGAGGAATGCTGGAAAGACTGGTCTGCCTCAAGATAAAAGTCGCTTTATTGAATATGAAGTGAGTTGGAATGGTATTGTTAGAGCCCACATTTCAGGCTTGAGAAACAATTATTTTATGACAAAGGAGTTTTTAGTAGTGGCCCTCAGGATTTCCTGATGCTTCAAGCAAAAGCTGGTTCTGAATATTAACATTCATTATTGAGAACATATTGCACACCATTAATATGCATGTAGTTCCGAAGGCCTCCTGTAACACTATTGCCCTTTATGTACAAAGGTCTGCACATCCACCGCCGGTTTGAAAATCTATTTTGAGTGGTTGCACGAATGTGCAGTCTCTTCTGATTAGGTCAGCGAACAAATTTCGTTCACCACAGTTAGTCATTATACAATTTCGAAAACCAAGTAGTTCTGTGTAGTCATCTTAGAACCCATAGTAGAAAAGTTATATAAAACTTGGTAATAACTGGTAGGCACAGGAGTGGCTGTGTGGTAAGTAGCTTGCTTACCAACCACATGGTTCCGGGTTCAGTCCCACTGCGTGGCACCTTGGGCAAGTGTCTTCTACTATATCCTCGGGCCGACCAAAGCCTTGTGAGTGGATTTGGTAGACGGAAACTGAAAGAAGCCCGTCGTATATTTTGTATATATATATATATGTGTGTGTGTGTTTGTGTGTCTGTAGTTGTCCCCCCCAAACATATGACAACCGATGCTGGTGTATTTACGTCCCCGTAACTTAGCGGTTCGGCAAAATAGACCGATAGAATAAGAATAAGTCCTGGAGTCGATTTGCTCGGCTAAAGGCGGTGCTCCAGCATGGCCACAGTAAAATGACTGAAACAAGTAAAAGAGTAAAGAGTAACTGTCATAAATAGACCCTTTTATTATTAATTTGTAATTATAATTTACTCCCTGATCGAAGACTGCAGTTTTCTGCGGTACTGCTGGTAACATACCTGTGGTTACAAGGGATAGATATGTATTCTCATTCGGTTATGTAAAGTTTGGAAGTGTTGGTTGGATATGCGTTGCACGATGTCGCTCGATCGTGTGCATATTTAACCCTAGGCACTTTCAAATTTTATATTGGAAATGCTACACTGATGATGATAAATAAGTAATTAAACACTTTAATCTCGAAACGCGTCTGTGGCTAATCGGAGTCGTGTTGATTCATTGTTTTTCTATTTGCCTACATAAAAAAGTGTGTTACTGCCTGGGAGATTCTTACGGTAGTAGAAAAGGGATTTTTAACTTCTATTTCTAAATTCGGTATGTGTTGAACCAATTAGCCGACTCCTAATTATAATTATGTTTATAATTATAGAATATTTGTATAATTTTACCTATAAAGGTTATTGTAACGTACCGATCTACTTGGTAAAATTATTAATTAATTGATTAATTAATTAATTTTACCCTCGTATCATTAATATCTATATATATAAAACTGAGAATGTATGTCTGTCTGTGTGAATCCCTAAAGCTTGAGAACTACACAACCAATTTCATTTAAAGTTTACACATGCCTTACTTAGGGTCGATGTAGTGTCATGGGCAAAACAATTTTTAACTTCTTGCCTAGGGAGAGCCCACAGCAATATCATATCTTCACTATTTCAGTATTACGTGTCAAAAGTGAAAGAAAAACATCTCTCTATCGTAATGTCAGATACTTTCACTTTAATACTGAAACTATTAAAGTGAAGCTATTATATAACAGGGATGAACTGTAACTGGACATCCATTCTGCTAGAAGAAGATCCGCTATGGTCTTATATGCTACACCACTGGTTTTAAATTCATAATATTCAAATTTATATTCAATTTTTCACCCTTATTATTTTAAATTAAAATTTACATGTATATATATATATTATATTAAATTAGAGACAAAACCACTATTAGGCAAATCAAACAATGAAAAACTTAAGCCAATACATAAGCTTATTTAATTTATATTATTTAAATATATAACAAAATTATAAAAAAAATATAATTAATATCACACTACGATCGTTTCATGCCTGCTAACTTCTTCAAATTTTTGAGTCGCAGTCATTCATCAGGTGGTTTAAATGTCTAAAATATAATCAATATTTTTAAGATATAAATAATATATATAATATAATAATTTTACCTATAATAAACTCTATTATTAAATATGATTATATCGAAATCGACTATAATGTTAAATATTAACTTTAATTTATAAGGTAGAAAACTCATAATCTAATATCAATATTAGTCTATATCTAATTACATAAATATTTAAAATGACTAATATATATAAATTTTCAATGAATATATATATAAATATTATAATCAAGATCTAAAATAATCTCTATAAATAATTGTATATAATGAAAACCTAATAAATTTAATTTTTCATATTTAAAGATGAAATAGCTAATTTCAAAATACAAATAAACTAACTTAAACGGACTTTCAAAATCTTATGTAAAATACTTATAGAAATATTCAATTCTTAGTAATATAGTATCAAATAAATACTAGAAGTACTATAAATATAATTATGAATGGGAACAACTATCTAATATAAATTATGCTATTAAATTAGATAATTATTCCCATTCATAATTATATTTATAGTACTTATAGTATTTATTTGATACTATATTACTAAGAATTGAATATTTCTATAAGTATTTTACATAAGATTTTGAAAGTCCGTTTAAGTTAGTTTATTTGTATTTTGAAATTAGCTATTTCATCTTTAAATATGAAAAATTAAATTTATTAGGTTTTCATTATATACAATTATTTATAGAGATTATTTTAGATCTTGATTATAATATTTATATATATTTTCATTGATAATATATATATATTAGTCATTTTAAATATTTATGTAATTAGATATAGACTAATATTGATATTAGATTATGAGTTTTCTACCTTATAAATTAAAGTTAATATTTAACATTATAGTCGATTTCGATATAATCATATTTAATAATAGAGTTTATTATAGGTAAAATTATTATATTATATATATTATTTATATCTTAAAAATATTGATTATATTTTAGATATTTAAACCACCTGATGAATGACTGCGACTCAAAAATTTGAAGAAGTTAGCAGGCATGAAACGATCGTAGTGTGATATTAATTATATTTTTTTAATAATTTTGTTATATATTTAAATAATATAAATTAAATAAGCTTATGTATTGGCTTAAGTTTTTCATTGTTTGATTTGCCTAATAGTGGTTTTGTCTCTAATTTAATATAATATAATATTTTACTATAAAATTGGATTCAATCCTAAATCTGATTTTTCCCTGTTAGTTTGGATTTATTCCCTAATATTTATTATAATATATATATATATATAGGTGTATACATATAGATGTACACACACACACACAGACACACACACAGACACACACACAGACACACACATACACACACACACACACACACACACACACACACACACACACACACATATATATATATACATATACACATGTATATATATGAATGTATATATATACATGTATAAATATATAGATGTATATGTATACATGTATATGTATAGCTGTATATGTATACATGTATATGTATAGATGAATTTCTATAGATATAGATGCATATATATACATGTATGTGTAGATGTTTATATATATAGATGTACATGTAATATGTACACATATCTATACACATATATACATGCATACATATATACACCCATGCACACATACACACACACACACATACATAGGTGCAGGTGTGACCGTGTGGTTACAAACTTGGTTCCAAAACATATGGACCTGAGTTCAGTCCCACTGTGTGGTAACTTGTCATGTGTCTTCTGCTATAGCCTCAGACCAACCAAAGCCTTGTCACTGGATTTTGTAGGCAGAAACTGAACGAAATCAGTTGTATATATATATATATATATATATATATATATAATATATATATATATATATATATATACATGTATATATGTAAGTCTATGTGTGTGTCTTTGTGTTTCTCCCTCATCACTGCTTCACAACTGGTGTTCGCTTATTTACATCCCCATAACTTACTGGTTTCACAAGAAGAAACTGATAGAATAAGTACCAGGCTTATCAAAATTAAAAAAAACCCACTAGGCAGTGTCTCATATTTTTGTTTGCCCACTCAGTTGTATCTATCAATTTATCTTTGTGTGTGTATATATATATATATATATATATATATATATGGATTTCGTACACAGGAACTGAAACAAATCAATATCGTATATATATATATGTATGTATATAAGTGTTTGTGTGTGTCTTTGTCTCTCTGTTTAGCCCTCATCACTGCTTCACAACTGCTGTTCATTTATTTACATCCACATACCTTACTGGTTTCACAAGGAGAAACTAATAGAATAAGTACCAGGCTTATCAAAATAAAAAAAGCACTAGGCTGTGTCTCATATTTTTGTTTGCCCACTCAGTTGTATCTATCAATTTATCTTTGTGTGTGTATATATATATATATATATATATATATATATATGGATTTCGTACACAGGAACTGAAACAAATCAATATCGTATATATATATATGTATGTATATAAGTGTTTGTGTGTGTCTTTGTCTCTCTGTTTAGCCCTCATCACTGCTTCACAACTGCTGTTCATTTATTTACATCCACATACCTTACTGGTTTCACAAGGAGAAACTAATAGAATAAGTACCAGGCTTATCAAAATAAAAAAAGCACTAGGCTGTGTCTCATATTTTTGTTTGCCCACTCAGTTGTATCTATCAATTTATCTTTGTATGTGTGTGTATATATCTATATCTATATCTATTTTAGTCATTTCTTTTATGATCCAAAACTAGGTCAAAAGTACTGAATGGATCTTTTGGGGAAATTATATTCTGTGCATATGGGCCATAACCCCCATGACAATTCATATATTTCTACTGTTGATGAAATATTAATCACAGATATTAGACACAAATGAAGTAATATTTATAAAATTTTATCTTCTTACAAGTTAGAAAGACCCCTCCATGGGGACGTAACTCTCACAATGTTGTCATTTTATCTAAGCAAAGACGAATACAGTTGTACTCTTGGAAGCTGTAGGATTACGCGAGCATAAAAGATGAGCATTATTTGTAATTCAATGGTACAACAGTGAAAGAGTTTGCTTTGACATAGACTTAGATCGTGATTTCTGCAATGTGCTGCATAAAATGTCAAGTAAATGAAAGGCATCTTTGCCTCGACTGATTCAGTTGCAAAGTGTTGGGTAAAGTTATTTGATTGCAGACCTCCTTTTAGTCTTTTTATTATCACTGGGTCACACATAGTCCCCAGATGGTAACATTGATTTGAAGGCCTTCCCAGATGAGTGACTGGTTATTCAAAGACATTTATAGATTGTATATTTATTCTATCCAGTTATGTATCAGTATAGTGGTCATTTGCAAACTCCAACTTTCATTTCTCTTTAGCCCTCGCGTCACACAGTTGTTAATGTTTATTTAAGTTGGGTCACGCCCTTCTAATTGCTATAGATTCGTAATGCATCTTACGGCTGTGCCTGTCACCTGGATGGTGAGGATTCCTACATTGGGAGTGGTAACGACTAGTGTAGGGTAGCTGGCTGCTTATTGTGATCATTCGCCTCTTGGTTTCTTGTAGCTTTGCTCTCTTTTACAAACCCAGTGAGCATATATTTCCTATTTCAAAGAAATTCAAACAATAGATATAAGACCCAAGTTAAAGAGATTCTCAACAATTCAACTTCCCTGGTTGACACTAAGATGCCCACCCCCAATAGAGGCGTTAACTCTCACATTTTAGAGCTCCATGACCTTCATTTTTCAGGTTCAATAAGACTGGAATTTTGGAATATGCGCATAAAAATCAGTAGTATGGGATACATGTGGCACGGTTACAATTCTTTTTAGGGTGTGTAAAGAGGGAAATAACCCTTATCTGCAATTTTGATGAAATTTCAAACATAAATATTCCAGTTCATTACAGAAAATATAACAGAAAAGTCTAATTCTTCAATTGAATGTAACATGGGCAACGCCAGGTATCTCTGCAAGTATATATATATATATATAGGTAATGGTGTCACTGAGACCCAAATGTGTCAGGTAATACTGAATAAGTGCTATAGATAGACCGTAGTTAAGTTCCAGGTTCGGTGATTATGCGAATAAAGGGTTCAACGTTGATCATATGTCAGTATGTGTATAGTAAATCCTCGAGTATAGTCCACCCTTGAGTATAATACGCAGGGGATTTTTAGGGGGCTGTACATCGGAAAAATCTAAACCTTGTGTATAATACGCACCTCCTCTCTAACTTGAGTCGTGTGTAATTAAGCTAGTAGCACATAGTCGAACAAACACTTCCGCGCATCCGTAGTACAATACTGGTGATGTTCTTAACTGTTATATGGAAATGTAAATATGTTTGCAAATTGCTTTTGTTACATGTTATTCTGTGTTCTGAATACTTTTATTTTAATAAATGTTGCTTACTGCAAGTTATGGATGATTCTTTTATGACTTCATTGCTTTCAGGCTTAGCAGAAGCTTTCTCTTCTGCGGGTCTTACAAATAGCAAAGGACCACGTTTCGGATTTCTCCCATCTTGCGAGCTCTGTGACGAAAACTGTTCGATCAACAGCAACAGCAAGACAATTAGAACTTCAAAATAAGTCCCTTTTTTTTTTCAAAATTATTTTAAATGTATGGTTTACACACGAATTTACTGATCACAGATTTTGCGTTCAGCTACAGTAGGATTTGAACAGAATAAAAAAGATGCGAACCAGGAAACTTAAATGATGCTATGTAAAATTGCTATATGCCACATCGACGAGGATTAAAATGACAATATAATTAATGGTAGTAATGATTTCAAATTTAAGAGAGTGGTGCTGTGGATTGCTTCTACCCCAGTGTTCATCTGCTGCTTAGGTTTTCGAACCCGAAAGGATGAAAGGAAAAGTCAACCTCAGTGAAACTTCAACTCAGAAGATAAAGAACCGGAAGAAATGACTTTAAGCATGTTGTATGGTGCCGTAACGATTCTTCCAGCTCACCATCTTTGCCGCTTTAATTAATGATCCTTTCTACTATAGACACGAGGCTTGAAATTTATTTTATCGACCCCGAAAGAATGGAAGGCAAAATCAATCTCGGCGGAATTTGGGCTCAAAACGTTAAGAAATGCCTATTTCTTTACTACCCACAAGGGGCTAAACACAGAGGGGATAAACAAGGACAGACAAACGGATTGAGTCGATTACATCGACCCCAGTGCGTAACTGGTACTTAATTTATTGACCCTGAAAGGATGAAAGGCAAAGTCGACCTCGGCGGAATTTGAACTCAGAACGTAACGGGAGACGAAATGCCTATTTCTTCACTACCTACAAGGGGCTAAACACAGAGAGGACAAACAAGGACAGACAAACGGATTAAGTTGATTATATCGACCCCAGTGCATAACTGGTACTTAATTTATCGACCCCGAAAGGATGAAAGGCAAAGTCGACCTCAGCGGAATTTGAACTCAGAACGTAACGACAGACGAAATACGGCTAAGCATTTCGCCCGGCGTGCTAACGGTTCTGCCAGCTCGCCGCCTTAAACTGCTTCAGTTAATGATAATAATGATGATGATGACACTTAACTAAAAGAATCTGAAAAATAAACTAGTTTAACTACAAAGATATTGGTAAATAAAATTAAGAAATTTGAATAGAAGAAAATCGGAAAAATAAGCCATTCTCTGCTTTTTAAATAAAACATTTTTAGAGTAAACATATTTGCAATACCAAGTAATTTGAAAACTAGAAACCAAATGTAATGATGGTGAAATATAATGGCTGGGACATGCTTTACATACATAAGGCTTTGTTATGGATTTGAATGGTTATTTTAATTCTTTATTTGTGTACGTTCATAACTATTTATTCAACGTTACATAAAGCACATTTAGATAAAAAATAAAACGAAGATATGATTTAAAGAAAAGTCTGTCTTTGTATTAGGACGTGTTTAATAAAGATATTGACAAAACCTCGATCTCAGGCTTAACAGCATAAGGTGACAAAGGAATGTCTGAAGGAGGCATTTAATTCGTTTAAATAACCGGTAATTTGATCAAAAGTAAGCAAGTATTATATCTACGCAGCTTAATAACGTGAACACGCCTTATATTATTTTGCGGTTTAATTTGAAATATTTTGACCGACCGATATATATATATATATAAATACATACATAATATTTGGCGCAATCAAAAATATCAGTAGAATTACCGACTCTAACAATGGTGATCAGCATCGTTTTTCTGTGGTTGAGTTTGTGTTGTATTGTGACGACTTTTGCAGATACCAAAATAATTGACATAAACATACCGAATTCTGCCTGGGACGGTGTAAGTTCTTATATATATATTCTTCCGTTATGCTTTTGCGTGTTTCTGTGAATGGGCTGCAGCCATGCTAGAGGGCCATGATCAACATTGATATTTGATGAATAGGCAGGTTTGTTAGTGCTGTTCAAAAAAACCCATCTCACCAGTTGTATGTACAGTGTGGCCGGCTACCAGTGTGATCATAAAACGATGCCTCATTTACTTAACTTGATCTCCGACTAGGTTTCTGTGTATGAAGGTCCTAATATGGTATTTACTCCAAAAGTTTTTTCATCCTGTATGTTGCATTGAAGATTTCCATGAGATTTTGAAGCTGTATATAATATTTTTCGTATCGTCTGCAGGTGTCCTAGGAAAACTATGGATCCACTTTGACCGGCAGATTTTAAAAATAATTTTTTGTAACTAAACATTTTAAAACTTCGTATACTGGTAGAATGAATCACATAAAACATCTTTTTCTCTTAGCGTTCTTGGGAAAATTCTGTAGTTTGTAAACTATTTGTTGTTAAATTTCTCGTATTTCGGCAATTTCAATCAATCAATGACGTCTATTGAGGTGAATACAATTACTGCTGAAATTTAACAACAAATAGTTTACAAACTACAGAATTTTCTCAAGAACGCCAAGAGAAAAAGATATTTTATGTGACACATTCTACCAGTATACAAAGTTTAAAAGTGTTTGGTTACAAAAAATTATTTTTAAAATCTGCCGGTCAAAGTGAAAAGATCCAAAACTACATCTACGGGTATGACTCCAGCTCATTTCATGCACGTTTATCACCCACATATTGCTCTTCAAAGGTCACAGATGTAATCTTCATTTCCTAAACTTTGAATACTAATTCTGTATTATGCTGCTCTATGTACTGTGACATAAGTTTATAATATCTTTTTTTAGATGATAACACGAAAAAGGATGAATAAAGGAAACGATGTTTACAGGAATATCTTAAGATAGAATTCATTACCAGGAAATTAGAAGTTAGAATTCATTGCAAATGAATCCATAGATGGAATCCCTGGTGATGTAACAGAACTAATAATAAAAAAAATACTATAGTAGTAAATACATAAAGATATAATCAATGTAAATATAGTAAAAGTCCCTGGTGTTGAGTAAAAGAAATTACGGAGGGATCAGTTAATAATGATTTTATTTAAAAACGTTCCCCTCTCAGACACACACACTTATAGCAGCTGCCCTTCAGTTTTTCTAATCTTTTGTAAAGAACTCAGAAGGGTGGGTCTCCAACGAAGCCTTCGCGATATCTTTAAAGCTAGGAACTTTTCAGTACACCTTCGTATAAAATATATAAATATATATTATAACAATAGTAAATATAGTAAATATATAATGATAGTCGACATATAAATATATAATAATAGTAAATATAAATAAATATATTATAAAATTAAATATATTCTGATTAATGTTCTTCAAGAAAGCAATGAATATGAAGTAAATCTTTCAATCATCATTCGACAGTAAACTTCTCATGGATCATGTTAGCAATGCAATTATCAGCTGAAACTAGGCTACTTGGTAAATTCTTTAGAATTTCCTTTCAAGTATGGTTCTACTTTTTATTGAATCGATGGCAAAATTGGTTGAGGGCTCCACAACAAAACACTTGCGTATTTAGCTAGGTTTTTTTTTATGTCTTGAGTTCAAATCCAGATTTCATTCCTCTAAGATGGATAAAACAAGTAGCGGGCGTACCTGGCAAATAGCTCGGTAAGCACTGGTCTAAGAATATGAGTCTAGTGCGGTTTTTTTCCTTCCTGGCTTTTGATATTTTACTTAGTTTATGGAATGTATTCTTCGAGAAAGTGATGACTGTTCCACAATCTACCTCCCATTTATGGTCTTACAATAGTCGAAAAAATTTGGAGAGTGTCACAAGTATGTACCGTCTCTCCCGACTGTAGCCTTCCCCCTGCTTTTAGGACAACCACAGCATCGGTCTAGCACATTTATAACATGAACGTAGCAAATTTACATAATGTGGTGATGGACTTGTTAACATTTTTAGGACATTAAAGTAACATGAATATTTGATGTATAATCTCCGAACTTTAAGTTCAAATCACAGCAGGTGAGATTTTTATTTCGTTATCAGTACACATTTGATCGATCACAACTGCATAGTTTCGTTAATCTACACACTTGGACTCGTTTCAGAATCGATCTCTTTTGTGTAATACGGCTCCCGTGGATCCTCACCAATACATAAGTGAGTATACGTTTCATATTTACCGGAATTCAACATAAAACTAATTTAAGTTTGAACTAGCGACAGGTGTACTTGTGATAATAAAATACTCTGTTTTCACTTCACTTTCAGCGATCTACTATACTTCAATTTAAATTTCTTTATCTTTACATTAATATAATAATGAAATTATTGTATACAGTGCTCAGGTGCACCACAACGGTGCTCAGGTGCACCACAACAGTGCTCAGGTGCACCTCAACATCATCGAAACAACATCACCACAATATCATCGAAATAACTAAGTGCATTTCAAATAAAACCTATTTCAAGTGGTTTGACTATAATACTTCTTAATAAGAAATGTGTCCAGCATTTGTCATATTAGAGAATACTGGGTGTATGTTTTTGTCACCGCCTACTATTGAGTAAACTATTTTCAGTTGACCATGTGGGAAACAGTATCTCAAGGTTCAGATTGACAACTTTCAGAAACTGGCTTTGATGTTTCTTAAAATATGACAAAACAAAACCTGGAAGAAAACACCAGCCCCTCGAATTTTTTGTTGCGCCCACGCGTTCTATTTAGGCGAGTAACCTGCACCGCATTTGATTTTTGGATCGTTGCTACCGGTGGCGGTGGTATGCAAACGAACTGTAAGTTTGCATGGAGCAAAAAGAAAAGCGTTATACATGTGTGAATACTTACAAGTAAATCTATAACTCGTATTGTGTTATAATTAAGATGAACTAATAAAAACATACAAATGTTAAACCTATAATTGTTTCTCATTTAGTGAGAAGGCCAGCAATATCGACCCAGGTACTTGGCTCGTAGTTTATTTCCTCGACCTTTGTTGTTTGTTCCTTCTCGAGCCATGCTTGGCTCATAAGGGCCGGTTTTCCGGTTCCCCACCTGGACGGGACGCCGGTCTGTCGCATGTGAGCTCCGAGATGCAGGAGGAAAGAGTGAGAGAAAGTTGTGGCGAAAGAGTCAGCAGAAGTTCGCTGTTACCTTCTGCCGCAGCCGCGTGGAGCTTAGGTGTTTCGCTCATAAACACACACATCGCCCGGTCTGAGATTCGAACCCGCAATCCCTCGACCGCGAGTCCGCTGCTCTAACCACTAGGCCATGTCGGGATGAAAGGAAACTTTGGCAACGACAGACTGAATGCAAGAAATCAGTTTTTCCAACGCTCTAATGATTCTTCAAGCCCCCTATTTTCATTAAACTTATAATGGAAGTATTTTCTCTGCATTGATAAATTTAGTACTCTTAACAAAATGCTATTCATACACCGCACTGTTTTAGTTCGGAGAACCACATTTAGAAGCGAAAATATAAAAGGGAAAATATACTTCAATACCACCAAGAAGTTAATTAAACCGAAGGACACAGTGTTCACAAAAAAAGCAACGAAAACCATTTGAATCCAGGTAACCGTTATTAATCTAAGTTAGCTAAATCTCCTAAATTCACTGAACTGAATCCTTTAACTGGTATTACAGGTCGATCACACAGTGAATCATATATCATTTTATAATTCCAGTTTCTTATGAACCGCTCTATCGCAAGCACACCATTCGTCATATCAGTGCAGTGATATGTGATCATCCCAGTCATATTAACCAGGTTTGGTAAGTCAGAAAATAACTTCAATGTATGATTCATTATCTACAACATATTTAAGATTTTCTTTGAGTTTCTATCGTTTACTGAACATTATCATCAAGATCCCTAAACTGAAGCAAGCAGTTGTTGGGGGGCTACTCTAGACACTTTTGTAGTCAGCAATCGCTATTGATCTCTGTTCCCTATCATGTGTAGCAGGTTCACAGTGTTGTAACCTGTCTGGTACTTGATGTTATCAAACCAGGATTTTCCCTGCCTCTCTTTCGCCCTCCTTCAACTGTGCCTTGAAGAATGGTTTGGGACAGAGAATTCTGGCGAGATGCATGACCGTACTAGGTAAGCTTTCTTTTTATCTGTGCAAGAAGTGGCTCCTGTCTGCCCGCGTATTTGAGAACTTGATGTCTGATGAAGCTGTTCGTTTTGTGCTCTGTGCACGAGACGTGTAGCAGCCATCTATATTGCTTGTGCTCAAATGCCTAGGTTGTTCGCTCGATGTCAGCTGTAAGAGTCTAGCTCTATCAGCCATACAAAACGATCGAAGTCACCAGCGACTTGTACACTCTGAGCCTTGTTGGAAAACTAATGGAATTGCTTTTTCCCTATGGTATTCAGCTTCTTCGTAGCAGCAGAGGCTAAATTGAATATTGTTTATTTAAATAATAATAATAATAATAATTGTGTACAGTGCTCAGGTGCACTACAACTCATCTAAAGTGTATATATAATCAGGTGTAGTTTCGGCGGATTTCGGAAAGCATGAGGGCCTTAAAGGATGCAGTGTCATGGCAGTCAACAACTGACGCAGGCAGTTTGTTCCATGCTTCAGCAACTCTGAGCGTGAAAAAATGTTTCCGAAAGTCATGGGAGCTGTGTTGTTTTCTGACTTTGTAGGCATGTCCACGTGTGTTAGACACATGGAGATCAAAAAGGTGTTCAGTGTTGTTGTTATTGGTGAGGTAGTTGACAACTTTGTGGGTGTTTACCAAGTCCGTCGCCAAGTCTGTCGCCAAGTCTGTCGCCAAGTCCGTTCTTGGTCAAAGTGGATCCTAAGTACTTGACGGTGTACACTTCGTCAAGTCTTTCTTATTCAGCACTATGTTGGTTTCTATCTTTTGATTGTTATTATTAACCAGGATCTTACTCTTTTTTGGGGTTGATCTCCATCCCGTATGCTCACCAGTCTAGTGGTGAGCTCCAGTCGGACTGCTTCCCTGCTTCCTAGTTGGCCAATATCATTAGAAATGGGCTGATCCTCAATGGAAACAGAAGAGGGTGGAGGCCTTGAATTGTCTCTGGCATGATGTTCTCCAGGAAGATGTTGAAAAGCGCTCGAGAAAGGAGACACTTTTGCCGAACATCCATTGTTGTCTTGAAGAATTCTTCGATGTTGTTCAGGAAAACTGCACTTCTTGAGTTTTCATACAGTTCTTGGATTACTTCGATAAAGTTATTGTCGAAGTTGTAGTTCTTCATCTTCTGCCACACCTCATCGCGCCAAACACAGCCAAAGACCTTTTTGAAATCAATGCGCTTGTAATAAATGTCTGGTTGGTGATGCAGATGTTTCTCAGTGAGCAGTCTGTTACATATCTGCTTGATGTTACTCCTTTTGGGCCTAAACCCTGCCTGTTTTTCTTTCCCCTAAGTCTGTTTAGCGGGACTCTAAGCAATAATTTGCTGGGATGGCTAATTAGGCTGATTGTTCTATATTTCTGGCAGTCTTGTGTTGTCTTTCTTGGGAATCAGTATCATCAGTGATTGGGTCCATTCCTTTGATAACTGCTTCGTCTACCATATCTTTTTACAGATAACTGTTAGCGCATTGATAAGCTTTGGCTCTCCATGTTTTAGAAGCTTTGATGGGATACTATCCACTCCTAGATATTTCCCATCCCTGAGCATGCACACGACCTTTTCAACTTCTCCCTGAAGAATTGAAGTATCCTAAAGTTTACTGTTTCTGTTGTTGTTGTAATTTTCTGTCATGTTGCTGTTATGCTTGAGTTTGTGATTGTAAAAGTCTTCGCAATGTTGCAACCATCTCTTGATGAAATCCTTCTCATCCGTGAGGAGCAGGTCTGTTTTGTCCTCAATGATAGTTGTGGTGTGTTTCTTTGTTTCATTAGGATTTTGAGGGTTTCATAAGCATTCTTGGCGTAGTTCTTCCTTATCCCAGATTAGATGACTTTGCACTGTTCTGCTATCCATTCCGCTTTGGCTTCTTTCATTTTCTTTCCAATCTTCCGATTAAAAACATTGTATATCTGACTTGCCTCCTGACCCCGTTAATTTGGTCTTTCTTAGGTTTCGTCTTAAATCACACAGGTCTAAGATGTCATCAGTGACATATGGTTTCTTTTTCTTTCTCCCAAGCATTTCTAGCCATTTCCTGAAGTAATTCCTTGATGTTGTCGGTCAGGGAGTTTATATCATCTTCCAGAAGGTTAAGGGTTGCAGACCTGCCATTCATTTACGCCTCGAAGATCGTTCCAACCCTGTGATTTTTCGGTTTCATTACATCAAACCCAATA
>NC_043006.1:5567258-5569758 GCF_006345805.1 Octopus sinensis | reverse complement strand
TAGAAATGTCTGGAAAGTGAACAGTGTATGAGTCAGATACATGCTTGTGTGTGTATGGAGGGAAGAAAATCAAGTGAATCAAGGGGAGAAAATCAAGAAAATCAATATGGATGAGCAATATGTTCATCATCTCTTAAACCAGAAGTGTAAATATCGTCCGGCCTGGTTGTATTATAACCTAAAATAGTGAAATAGAAAGTGTACTTTCAAAGCTTGGTCAAGTGTAGTTTTTAATTAGACAGTGATAGATAAGAAAAAAACCCCAAAAAAAAAACACTTTTTAACTTACGTCGTGAAACAAAACCAGGCTTACGTGTGTCTATTGATTAAATAGCGTTAAATCGAATTAACGTTCACAGAGAGTTTCACTCGTTGTTAGATAGGATAGGTTTAAGTAAACAGAAAAGACTATATGCGGAGAGCTACGATAAATTGACTTATCATTCAAATTAAGCGTTTATTGTTATCTAAGGTAAGTTGAAATGCAAACCGAAGAGTTATCAATACCTTGAAATGATAAAGAATTATTGCTGTTGCTTTCTTTTGGTACTACATCAAGTGAATTCTTTCTCATATTTAAAAAAAATAAACAGTGAAATATTTCTCTTACTAATAATATATCAGTTCTGTAAAGATCATCAACACCGTCCATAATGGTTTGCTTTTCCCTCTGATAAAATTATACTACTCAAGGAACAAGTTTCATACCATTGCTAGAAGGGTGCAGATCAGGTGTATTTTTCATAACATCCTTAAATAATAGGGAAAAAATTAACTCTTACCATATTGACAAAAAAGAAGCATATGTGTACAATTACGGAAGCTATAAAAACCTTTGTTCACAAAACATAGTTTACTGAGACATCAAATATTCATTTCACTCGTGTTTGACGATGAAAACCGTGGTAAAAAAAGTATAAAAGCCCTACGCCATAGAATAGGGGTTTCTTCCCTAACACTATAAACTTTACATTTGGCTCGTAAAGTAGCTACTCACCATCAACCATACAATATTATAACACATAGTACTATTTCAACTGCTATGAATTTAAAATTACTACTTAATTCTTTAGTGGAAGCACTCCGTCGGTTACGACGACGAGGGTTCCGGTTGATCCGAATCAACGGAACAGCCTGCTCGTGAAATTAACGTGTAAGTGGCTGAGCACTCCACAGACAGGTGTGCCGTTAACGTAGTTCTCGGGGATATTCAGCGTGACACAGAGAGTGACAAGGCCGGCCCTTTAAAATACAGGTACAACAGAAACAGGAAGTAAGAGTGAGAGAAAGTTGTGGTGAAAGAGTACAGCAGGGATCACCACCATCCCCTGCCGGAGCCTCGTGGAGCTTTAGGTGTTTTCGCTCAATAAACACTCACAACGCCCGGTCTGGGAATCGAAACCGCGATCCTACGACCGCGAGTCCGCTGCCCTAACCACTGGGCCATTGCGCCTCCTTAATTCTTTAGTACACTAGAGTGTACGAAGTTTTCATTTGATAAAAGTACGTAATCTCTTTTCTCTCTAAGAATTACGCCCAGTTTGCTCCAATTACTATTTAAGGAATAAAATTAAACATACCTTATATCATCCAAAAGATATTTCTTTCATAAAGGCTATCCATGCGTTTGTACACTTATCAACAAACTCAAGGACTATTTTTTTGTTCTAATTATTCAAATGTGCTGTTTGTATTTCTCGTTTTCCATTCGTCAATCCATTCAGTGACATCAAGACTCCTTTTATTAGAAAGTGCCTTACTCATCTCTTATTTTATTCGAAAGTAGCACCAAGGGATGGGCTCTTCCTTGTTTAGCAAGTTGAAACAATCCCTAAATAGCCATTTCTACTAAACGGATGATGTCATATAGACTCTTTGATGTCTCGCAATGCCAAAATTATAATGGTCTTATCTGAAACTGTATTAAATTAGCCAATGAAAGTTAAAGAAAGTTAAATCATTCACAATGGGATATCTTGTTGCCCGATACTCTACATTCTGTACAATTATTGCAATGTTCAGTAAAAGCTTTTACAACATACGTCAGCGGTGGTGCCCCAGCATGGCCGCGGCCTTCGGGCTAAAACATTTTTAAGGATTTAAGGAGTTATACGACAGATTCTTCTAATTTTCTGGAAGATTTCTTTCAGATCAACCCTTTTGACTTTCCGAATCTGAAACGGTTTATCTGTGTTGTCATACATATATGATTTAAAATGTGAATCGGCGACATGGCTTCAACAAGTGATCTAAACTCCTGCAGATGCAACGAAACCGAATTATACTGGATTTTCGTTACGTACGTTTAATCCTAATTGAAGCGAGATATAGACAAGTTGTTCGAGATAATTGCGAAATGTACAAAAACCACTTAATGTCTACATCCATTATACCTAATCTTTCTTTTGACAACTCTGAACAATTTGTAAATCGGTTGTACATATGTTTGTAAATTTTATTTTTAGTAAAAGTATTGCAATATTTTAATCGGCTGCGTTGT
>NC_043006.1:5549758-5564758 GCF_006345805.1 Octopus sinensis | reverse complement strand
CAGTCAAACGACTGAAACAAGGAAAAGAATAAAAGAGTAAAAGAATAAAAGAATATTAAGTATTTTAAACAATGTTATTGGCAGATAGATCACATTGTAGTGTCTTGACACAAAAGCAACATAACATCATATCTCGATATACTTGCAAATGGTTGATATATAAACAGCCTCCCCACTTTTTTCTTTCATCTAAGTGGTGTAGAGTGTCACAGTCACTTCTCGGTTCAACCTCACCATATTGTCCTTGCGTGTACTGTGGTTATGAATACGAATAAAGTGTATATCTTGTAGCGGATTATATATACTAGAATATCAGTTGAAAATCTGACATCCTAACTATTTAATTATTTTTGATCATGTGTATCTAGGCAACAAATAATTTCTATAATCTTTCAGAATGAATTTAAAGAATTTTTTTTCCTTTTATAGACTTCACAGCAGACGCATTTTGTTGGTGGCCATTTGACGATACGCCACTCTATGGTATATCTATCCATTCTCACACAATGGGTAAGTGTTGAAGACGAACGTCCTCTAAAGTCAGTTACATTGATTATAAACAATGATCATCGATGTTGAAAAAGCTTTTAATAAACTGTTTATTTAAATAAAAAAAATCGTAAAACCATGTTTTTATTAGTAGACTTGATTTTGTAACCACATTAATAAAAGTGATAATTTGACATCCACTTAGATATTTTTCAAATACATTTTTTTTTTTACTATTTGTTTGTTTTAGCTACGGCAATCACTGGTTATATTTATCGAAATAATCATTTCATCGAGCTACTCCGAGCAGACCCCGCTTACCCCGAAGTAAGTCACACACATTTCAAAATAACTATGTATATAAATTGTATATAGCATTTAAAGTACGGTTAATATACACCGTCAACATTTAATATGCGTTCGTACATGTCCTCTTCACCTTCATCATGTTCATTATCATCATCATCATCATCATCATCATCATCATCATGAGTAACACTGAGTGTATATATGTGTGTGTGAGTGTAATATGTATATATATACATGTATACTTACATAAGTATGTATATGTATGTATGTATATTTGAGTAGTTGAATGAATTATCTAATTAAGGATAATTCGAATTAACCGATACCTGGGTAGCAAATTCACATCAGAAACATATGTCGAAAATAAAGGAATTTTGTTAATTCGTCGTTCAGCTCCATTCTTTCATATATGTATGTATGTATGTATGTATGTATGTATGTATGTATGTATGTATGTATGTATGTATGTATGTATGTATGTATGTATGTATGTTTGCATGTATGTAAAATGTGTGGTGTGATGCGATGAAATTCAAGAAGCTTCAAATACTAACAATTCAGAACTTTTTTGAAAAAGTTTATGGTTTAACTTCATCAACGTTTGCTCCACTTGTTGAGAGATGGAAAAGGCACTTTGATGAGTTGCTCAATAGACCCACGAAGTTATTCCCTTTATTCTTGATAATATATCTGAAAGACCAACAAAACCATTTTTACCATAGGTTCTAAACCTGGCTGAAATAAAAGCGGCTATCATGAAATTGAACAATGGAAAGGCCCCTGGTATGTATGGATTAGGTGCAGAAATATATAAATATGGTGGTGAATATCTCTATACAATGTTGGCGGGCGTGATTCAGAGGATTTGGTACAGCGAAGTGGTCCCTCAGGATTGGCGTGATGCGATTATGGGGATACTCTATAAATCGAAAGGTGGAAAGAATGTCTGCAATAGTTTTCATGGCATCTGTCTGTTAGCTGTGGCTGGAAATGTACTTTGTAGGTTAACGCTGGATAGATTGCATCTGCACATAGGTAATGCGGTTTTACCAGGATTTAGAGGTGGTAGGAGTACTAAGTATATGACATTTAGGCGCAGGAGTGGCTGTGTGGTAAGTAGCTTGCTAACCAACCACATGGTTCCGGGTTCAGTCCCACTGCGTGGCATCTTGGGCAAGTGTCTTCTGCTATAGCCCCGGGCCGACCAATGCCTTGTGAGTGGATTTGGTAGACGGAAACTGAAAGAAGCCTGTCGTATATATGTATATATATATATATATATATGTGTATGTGTGTGTGTGTGTTTGTGTGTTTGTGTTTGTCCCCCTAGCATTGCTTGACAACCGATGCTGGTGTGTTTACGTCCCCGTATCTTAGCGGTTCGGCAAAAGAGACCGATAGAATAAGTATTGGGCTTACAAAGAATAAGTCCTGGGGTCGATTTGCTCGACTAAAGACGGTGCTACAGCATGGCCGCAGTCAAATGACTGAAACAAGTAAAAGAGTAAAAGAGTAAAGAGTATGGCTACAAGAAACGTGCGTCGATATGGACTTATATTAAGATTTTATTGATCTGACAAAAGCGTTTGATTCTGTAGAATTGGGAGAAGAGCAGTTAAAAATGCACTTGTTTTATTTAAAAACAACGGCCATTCAACTCGCATGAGGTTTGGTTTTTGTAAACTGTTCTTCTCTCCCTCTATCTTTATATATATATATATATATATATATATATATATATATATATAAAGCAATGACTAGTCTTACGAACCGCGATATGCTTGAATCTCTTCAATAATCTCATAATAATGACTCATAACTTTTATTACTTTTATTCCTACCTCAGCTCATCTAATTGTATATATCTGTCGTTACCTTTCATAAAAAGCTTTTTTCTTGTTTTATTTACAATGTGCATTTTCGTTAATTTTTCTTATTTTCCCCTTACATTTCCACGTGTAGTTTCTATTTTCTTTTTGTAACATATTTCCATTATATATATATATATATATAACTTAGAAAGGTTTTGGCCAGTATTGGCCCAGGCCATGTCTAACTTAATAGCACCACCTGGCGAAGTCTTTCAGTTCAGGATTTGGGCACCAAGGCCCATTCGAGCAGAGAATTATTGTTTGCGGAGACATATCCGGGTGTGGGTGGTTTGTCCGGTACTGTTTGAAGGAATTTGTCCAAAGACTTCTTGAATTTTGTGTGGTCAGTTTCTTTTTTGACGTGTCCTGGTGTAATGTTGAAGAGAGCAGGTCCAATTGAGGTGAAATAGTTGTGCCGTATTGTCGTTATGTGATGCGATTTAGATTTTTGTTGTGGACGGATGGCACGTGGTCCAAGCCTTCAATGCATTTTGAAGGTGATGCCAACATCATTCGGACAGTGCTGATGGAATATTTTCCACATCATACAGATAATGTAGCGTTCACGGAGTCGTTGGAGTGAATACAATTTCAGCTTCTCTAGTCTACCCCAGTAGTCAAGGTCTGACATGCCATCTATCTTTTTTGTGATTGACCTTTGGGGAGCTTCAATTCTCATAATATTTTGTTTTGTGTAGGGAGACCACAGTGGACAGCAGTATTCAAGGTGGGGTCGGGCAAGTGGAGAAGAGAAGGATAATAGCGTGGGAATCTCTCGACTGGAAGGTTCTGAGAATCCAGGAACACATTCTGCGGGCCATGTCAACTTTGCTGCTTATATGTATAGCCCAGCTTATGCTGTTGTCCACTGTTACTCCCAGGTCTCTGATGTTGTTGGATGCCATGAGAATTTCTCCAGAAGGAAGAGAGTATGGGAGTTTCAGAGCGTCCTCCCTTCCAAAGTGGATCAGTTCAAATTTGTCTTCATTTAGCAACATGTTATTCTTTTCCGCCCATTGGACAACAGCCAGTAGGTCTGACTGAAGGTTTATTCGGTCATCCACGCCATTGATGACCTTCTGGAGCTTGGAATCATCAGCGAAGGTTCTGATGTTACTGTGTTTGATGGTGTCAGTAATATCATTTATGTAGATGATGAAGAGAAGTGGGCCCAACACAGTGCCTTGTGGGACACCACTGCTGACTTTGGCTGGGCTGGATTTGACTCCTTCGACTACAACATGTTGGGTTCTGTTAGACAGGAAGCACTTGATCCACTGCAGCAGCTTTCCAGTGACACCAATATTGGACAGCTTTCTCAGAAGGATCTTATGATCAACCCTGTCAAAGGCCTTGCTGAAATCAAGGTAGATGACATCAGTGTTGGAACCTTCTCCCAAGGCTCTCAAAATGTCATCAAAATGATGCAGTAGCTGCGTCAGGCAATCTCTCCCATTACGGAATCCATGCTGGTTGGGGTTCAGCATATTATGACTCTCAAGGAAGTGAGTCATACGCGATCTCAGCACCCTCTCAAATACCTTGATGATATGAGAGGTGAGTGAGATTGGACGGTAATTCACGACAAGCGATTTGTTTCCTTTTTTGAAAACTGGGACAACAGACTGGGATAGAAGGTCTTCTGGTATATATCCAGCATCCAGTGAGTTCCGCCACAGATTGGCTAGAGGGGGAGCAAGTTGGTTTTGACACATCTTCAAGACACAAGCAGGGAACCTATCGGGACCTACTGCTGAATTATGCTTCATTTCCTTTATTGCTGCTAAGACATCAGGAGCGCCAAATGTTATGTCCGATAAAGTGTATTGGGGAGTAACATCACTGATACAGTCCAGATCAGTCATATCAGGATTGCTGAAAACAGAGCAATATTGTTTCATACATATCTACAATTTGTCGGTATCGGCCCAGCAACAGATTAGAAACGTGTTCGAATAATATGAATGAAGAAGCATGACTTCTCTCACTTTTAATATTTTAAAATATGTATGTATGTATGTATGTATGTATGTATGTATGTATGTATGTATGTATGTATGTATGTATGTATGTGTGTGTATGTATGTGTGTGTGTGTATGTATGTGTGTGTGCGTGTGTGTTTGGGTATGTGTGTGTGTGTATGTATGTATGTATATGTATGTGTGTGTATGTATGTATGTATGTATGTATGTATGTATGTATGTATGCATTTACACACATAGAACTAATCGTCCATCCATCTATTCTGAATCATATTTGATGTATGTTTTACTTTACATTTACTTTCTAGGTAACTATCGACATTTCTTCTCGGAATATAACTTTACAAAGCACCGATATTTTGGTAAGGAATCAACTTATGTTTGTCTTCCTCTTGAAGTAAATAGTCTTTTAAATAACAGCAGACAATCTGTGTTTAGGTGTACTTTCTTTGTAGCAACTGCGGTTTCGCCAGACATTACATAGGAGCTGTAAAAGTATTCTTCTGCTAATATTTCGATATATTTTTTTTATATTTCTAATATGAAAGCTGTCCATCAATTTTTAGTGAGTTATGCCCTTCCCTGTTCAATCACGACTTTGCTTCAGTCAAGTCTCAAAAACGCCGCAAATTTGATTTGTTACTTAGAGAAATGATTATCTTTTACTCCATTTTCTTCTTATCTCTCTCTATATAAAGCTGAAGTTGTCTGTGTATGGCAGTTTTGGTAGCCTTCAACTAACACTATCTCCTCCGAGACCCTGCGGCGCAAGTTGACCAAAATTGAGAGTATGATAGAAGAAGGCTTGCTCTTCATTCCGTAGAAGTAAAAAATCAAATCAGACCATGTTAACACCAAAAATTATTTACATCAAAAGGGTGCTTTTTTTTCTATGAAAATCCCTATTTTTTAACGATTTTTTTGACTGCTGTGTTGCCATTTTTCGGTGTATTTCAACCAGAAAAATGTTCACCTATTTCAAAAATTCCAATTATAAAGGTTCGAAACAAACCCGAGCAACGCCGGGCGATACTGCTAGTCTCAGTTAAATCACAAACTGGTTGGCTAAGATTTTCTTCCCTTTGCAATTGTTTTTGCTGTTTAACACTTGATGAGTCATGACTAATAAAGCTTAATGATTAAATGGCAATTTTAGTCTTGACTATTCAATTCTTTAAGCTTATCCAGTTATTTAATAAACTTGTAATGTGGCCAGCCTCTTCCCAAAATAAAGTGACTGGACTTGGATGTCCGTACAGGCACACACACACACACAAACGCACACACACACACACACACACACCCACACACACATACAGACACACATACACACACACACAAACACACACCAACGCAAAGACACTAACTCCAGAAAAAAATCTATGTATAAACGTTTAACCATTCACACCTTTCACAGAATCCACATCATACGCATACGCAATCGCACACACACACTCACACTCTCTCACACACACACACAAATATATATATACATACACATATATATATGCGTGTATGTATACATGTATATATACACACATATACGTATGTACATATACAGTAATCCCTCGCCATATCGCAGTTCACCTATCGCGGTTCACCTATCGCGGTTTATTATTTAAGCTTATACTGATTCATCCGTGGTGTTGTTTTGCATTAATAATAAAATAAATATATACAAATTATTAAAATAATACTAATAAAAAATGTACAGTACTGTTTCTACTTCGCAGATTTTCCCATATCGCGGGGTGTTTTGAAACGTAACACCTGCAATAGTCGAGGGATTACTGTACACTTGTATATTTCCAAAAAGTGACCACGAAATATGAACGTAGAAATTCTAGATTTATCTTTATCATAATGCGATGTTTTTTTAGAGAAAACTATTATTTATGAACTTTGAATATCTAACGCATAATTATCATTTATTGCAGATAATGCGCTGTACATTAACCAACCCGAATAGAAGGGATGTTAAGTTTGGGTAAGTACCCCGCATAACACTAGGTAAAATTTAACTGTCGAAACTATAATCTGCCAATCGTTACAGGATTTTGATAATCCTATAATTTGAAATATTACGAATTGATAATTTTATAGACATTGAAGTAAGTTATCTAAGGAATTGGTTCTCGTTTTCCCAGTTAACTAAATGCTGGATATAGGGTATAAATCTGCTCGAGTTCTATCATACAATGCAAGTTGGAACAACTTAGAGCCATTCACCAAAAAGGGGCACCTTATGATTAATGAATGTAATTATTTTAGTGGGACTACAGTCTAAAGAATCTAACAGAAATACAATGGTAATAAAATATCTCAAACAAAGGTGAATCATAGGAATGGACGATCCTCTGAGACATTTTTGGGTGTCAGGGGAATGGTGGCGAATTATCCACTCACCCATGAATGAAACCGGATTATAATAATCTTTGGATTATGTGAAATTTAGTATATTGTAGTTATATTGTGCTGAATTTTGTTAAAACTTTCTTAACTATATTATTGTAGCTTAATTGTTTTTTAAATTTTAACTACATTCGTTTAAAATTATATCCAAAAGCTGACATTTGTGAAAGAATTTACATATCATCACGTGACTAAATCAAAAACTTTTTTGAGATAATGACTTAGTGAGAGGAGGGATTGCAAACCGGACAGTCATGAATAGTGAAAGCATCGTTCCGATACCTTTACTTGTTTACTGCCAGGCAGCTGCATTTATTCAATTTTTATTGATAAAATGTTGCACAGAAATCAATCGAGTCAACAATTTCTGTAGGAGAAACTATGAATATCATTATGTGTGGCAGACATTCACTGAACAAGTTAACTGAAATATCTTTTATAGAAATATTAAAATTACTAAGTCTCTCTAAAGGAGATTACGGCAGCGTTACTGGATATTAATAGTTATCGCCATAATAATATGGCAGTCTATAAATATAAGACTAAAGCTGTCGCTGATAAGCTCCAAGAGGCCATCTTTGTTTTCATTAATTTGTTTAGTACTACAATTAAAACAGAAATATTATTCATTTATTAGATAATTAGACATATATTTATTAGATAATTAGACATATATGATGATCAGTACCAGATCATATATGTCATAATCATTATCGCATTAAATGTAATACATTTAATCCAGTAATGATTAGCATAATCTACAATATTTATAATCGATTAGATTATGAGAAGTGTATAATCGAATGCGTCAATATCGGTACATGATTCATGTTTCAATTCTGGATCACTGAAGTGAAACCTAAAGAACATAAAAATTTGCATCTTGGCATTTTTTAATGCACACCGATTTTCTTCAAGCTTTTTAAGTACGTTTTCTCATGGAATATGAATACAAATTTAAGTGGAATTCATTAAAACTACCTCGGCAAATAAGCAATTATTAAATCGAAACACGAAAATAAGATATATATTGAGATTACACAAAATTCTTAATCTTTACCATAATTGAAGGCTGCGAGCTGGCAGAATCGTTAGCACGCCGGGAAAAAATGCTTAGCGGCACTTAGTCCGTCTTTACGTACTGAGTTCGAATTCCATTGAGTTCGAGTTTGCTTTTCATCCTTCCCGGGTCGATAAAATAAGTAGCATCTAGCACTAGGGGGTCGATGTAATCGACTCACCCCTTCCTCCGGAACGACTGGCCTAGTGCCAACATTTGAAATCAACCTTTACTATTATTATTTACTAGCAGTATCGCCCGGCGTTGCTCGGGTTTGTAAGGGAAATAACTATATAACCATTTTTAGAGAGTTATAGCCAAAAAATAGCAAAAAAATGCATTAAAAATGGTAAAATTTTTTTTTAAATCGTTGACTCATCGTAGACATTTTTAGAGAGTTACTTCCCTTATATAATAGCGAAAAAATGCATTAAAATGGAAAAAATGATGGTAATTTTTTTTTTAAATCGTAGACTCATCGTAGACGCGCGCTAATATCCAGAAGGGCTCGATATGAATCACGACTATAAGATACCCGGTTTTGGTTAAACTGCACCGCAAAATGTGGGAGTAGTCAGGAATCTAAATCGTAGGAGACAGACAGCACACAACCTTACTTTTATATATAAAGATTGTCAGTCGTTTATAATTTGTACTTTCTATTTTAGTAACGACCATTCGGACGAAATGTGTGACTTGTATTTCTTGTACGGTACCAAATTCGATGCTTACAAAAAACATAGACACGTCCTTTGTCCTGGAGACGCCCAGAAATCAGATTTGTCCAAACTTTTCGCACATCTACCACAAGACTCAACAGTTCCAGATGAAGAGGGCTATAAAAAGTTGTTATCTCCCTTTAATGTTACGAAAAGTACTTATTGAAAATAGGTAGTAGAATGCATTTTTTTAATAGCTTGCAAAAAGGTAAATGAAAAACAATTTACGAAATGACTATAACGAGTAATTTCACGAAGAAATAAATGAAAATTTGTGTAAAAATAATAAAAATAGTTTTGTCTTTTTTGCTAATGCCATCTTTATATACTAAAAGCTTAAAATGTTTGGAATATATTCTCATCGCATTTTTCAGTTAACCATGAGAACAACCAATATATTTTGAAGTTTTGATATCTCTTATAACAGTAAGACAAATAGAGCTACGTTTCCAGTCCAATAGCGCACCAAATCTAAAAGCTCGACACATGAGCTGACACAACAAAACCTTTTCTCAATAGTTTTTGTTTAGAGTTGTTTTCCAATACACTAATTATAGTAAGTTCCTGGAAGAAAAGCAGAGTTTCAAAATGTAGATAAAAAAATTCAATCGTTTTCGAGCGTGTTCAAATATTTACACCGATAAG
The DNA here is from genome assembly GCF_006345805.1 of Octopus sinensis. Taxonomy (NCBI): domain Eukaryota; kingdom Metazoa; phylum Mollusca; class Cephalopoda; order Octopoda; family Octopodidae; genus Octopus; species Octopus sinensis. Next base: position 5,555,270 of record NC_043006.1, on the reverse strand, counting down.
ATATCCAGAGCATTAAACAAGCATAAATCTTCGACAAATGATATTTTCCCAGCAATTCGTATTTCACAAAATTACTTTCAGCAATCGAGCACAGTAGAGCAGTAGCTGAGCTAACGCTGGCAATCTGAACTTCGACACGCCACCCCTTGTTTGAAGTCATTCATTTCATTTATTTTGTTTCTGGGAGAAAACACTGCAACAACATGCAACCTTCCATTTCATTCTCGTAAAATATACAGCATCGGCGTAGGAGTAGCTGTGTGGTAAGTAGCTTGCTTACCAACCACATGGTTTCGGGTTCAGTCCCACTGCGTGACACCTTGGGCAAGTGTCTTCTACTATAGCCTCGGGCCGACCAAAACCTTGTGAGTGGATTTGGTAGACGGAAACTGAAAGAAGCCCGTCGTATATATGTATATGTGTATATATATATGTATGTGTGTATATGTTTGTGTGTCTGTGTTTGTCCTCCCGACATCGCTTGACAACCGATGCTGGTGTGTTTACGTCCCCGTAACTTAGCGGTTTGGCAAAAGAGCTCGATAGAATAAGTACTAGGCTTAAAAAAGAATAAGTCCTGGGGTCAATGTACTCGACTAAAGGCGGTGCTCCAGTATGGCCACAGTCCTGACTGAAACAAATAAAAGAGTAAAAGAGTAAAAGAGCATGCATGGGTTAAAAGGAAGCAAATATTTTATGCATTCCGCTGTGAATGAGCGCAAGAACTTTTAAGGAGACAAAATAAGTCCAAATGTTCTACAAACTGTTCGTGGTCCGCTACATTTGTATAGTAAAGTCGACTACTTCACTGCACAAGTCTCAGCTTTGATTGATGATGATCATACTGGGATGTATATACTGTAGTATTGCGGTGTTTATATTGTGGAGGCGCAATGGCCCAGCGGTTAGGGCAGCGGACTCGCGGTCGTAGGATCGCGGTTTCGATTCCAAGACCGGGCGTTGTGAGTGTTTATTGAGCGAAAACACCTAAAGCTTCACGTGGCTCCGGCAGGGACGGTGGTGATCCCTGCCCTACTATTTCACCACAACTTTCTCTCACTCAAAAGGCCGGCCTTATCACTCTCTGCGTCACGCTGAATATCCCCGAGAACTACGTTAAGGGTACACGTGTCTGTGGAGTGCTCAGCCACGTACACGTTAATTTCACGAGCAGGCTGTTCCGTTGATCGGATCAACCAGAAACCTCGTCGTCGTAACCGACGGAGTGCTTAAGAGAAAAGAGGTGTTTATATTATGATGGACTGAGTTCTATATATTGTGGAGGGCAACAGTGCATTGTTGTGTATATGTACTCCACTATTTCAGTGAATGATTTATTCCTTTCGATATAGTTTCATTGGGAACGTACAGAGATCCCATCACATCGTCCACTCCTCAAATACATTGAAAATGTCCTCTATATTCTCAAGTCTTGTAATTTACATCATATATTATAGTATATATACAGCGGAATATTGGATTGTATATAGTGTATATAATGTGGTTTTAAACCCTTATGTAAGAAACTACATATAATATTTTTTTTCGACCAGTCCATCAGATGTAGTTACACATCGCTGGTCACAATGCGTTCGCATTGTTTTAGCCTTCGAATGACCCCACCCCGCTGGCTAAGAGAGCAGGCCAACAGAAGAAAGAGTAGGAGAAAGAGTGGTGAAAGAGTAAAGCAGGGATCACCACTTCCTGCCGGAGTCTCGTGGAGCTTTTAGGTGTTTTCGCTCAATAAACATTTACAACACCCGGTCTGGGAATTGAAACCGCGATCCTACGACCGCGAGTCCGCTGCCCTAACCACTGGACCATTGCACCTCCATATAATATAGTGTATTGCATATATATTTTGTGATGCATATAAGGCAAATGTGATAGTGTATATACCAAATAAGGGCTCGGGGAGGGTGCTAGTAATGACGGCCCAGTATGTTGTACGGTTGGGTATGGATGCAAAGATAAAAGAACACATCACTTTATACTGTGTTGAAGCTGGATGTAGAAACTGTTGTAACATGGTTTGGTGAAGTGTGATATACAGTGGTGTCGTTTATTGACAGTAAAGTGGCCGATTGCATTGTATATATTGTGATGTACAGATTAGGCTGTATTGTAATTTGTATAGTATTAAAAAATCTTTAGACTGCAGGTATTGCAGAAGCGATAAAAAGCTTCCAGATGCTGCAGGTAATTTTCTTATAAAATTCTTTTATGAACCCGCCTTCAGCTTCGGTGACCGCCTCACTGAAGAGCCGGAGTGTTTGGCATGCATGCACAAGATTATTATAATTCATTTTAAGTATCACCGCAACTGCGATTGCTTTTAGCGAAGCTATGGTGTTGTGAGGATGTCTATTAGTCTCCCTTTCAACAGCGCTCGAAATGTAGCACGCTTGGATGCTACAACTTTGGAGTTACATGATCGTAAAGATTGTTTGGCATTCATTCATTCATGGATTATGTAGACTTCATGAGAAGATGCTGAATCTTGTTGAAACACATACGACCTTCCGTTGTGTACTTCGTCTATTCAAGGTTCAACGACTCTCTCCAGCACCTCGGCTTATCAGGAGGAATTAATTCTAAGGTACAGTGGAAAGATGCGAGGTGGATTGACATGACGTTCGTTACTCACATCTCTTAAATCCATTACAGTTTTTGAAGTTCTGAAACTTTAGTGACTATCACTCGGGGGCCATCAAAAGGGGCTGCACTAACCATCTGTAATTTTTCCTGCTTGTCTTTTGATATTTGTCGAAGTTTTGCTCCTCAGAGAAGAACCAAATTATTCCTGGGTCTCGACGGTTTTTAACTAGGTTATACCGCGTGGCATAGATCAAGATAGTTTCCTGTGACTCTGCAGGCATAAATTGGCTTTTCCTCAGTACATACGTTTCATATCAAATGTCCTCGTGCACTGCAGTTTGATAGCCCACACCAACACCTGACCACAAAACCTTGGGTAGCCAACTCGATATGGCCAGTTATAATTGTTTATAAATAAAAATACATCAATTTGCAACTCAGTCTCGAATACAATTTATTTTTATCATTTTGATAGTAAGTAGGATTCGGAATACGCTCATCTAAGGCAAAAGAGACAGAGGACCTTCCCCTCTCGGAAATATATTAAAGACCAGCTGAAACGCCAGATTACTCAGACAAGGATGAGAGGGAGTCGCAGCACCAAGGGAGGTGTAGAGAGATTCCATCCAGGTCGCTCTAAGCAATTTTGTAAGCAACTGCTACGGATGAGAAACGTCAAAGAAAAAAAAAAGAAACATCGCCACGTTAGCTCCCATCTAACTTACATATTTCCCCGCAACTACATCGTATGCTGTCGCTCAAGGATCGGTTTCCACTGTTCCTCATCATCTTCAGACATGAAAAACTGCCATCTTATGTCACTCATCAGTGAACTTTCTCATTAGAGAAGCCCAGTGAAAGCAATGTTTTTGCTTTAGGCGTCATCAAGGTTTCCAACACTTTGTGAAATGTTAATCACCGATTGAAATTTTCCTCTTATCGAGATCCATCCATACCTCGTCTCTTTTATTGGTACCTTTTACACAATCGTAACACGTATTCACTGATCTTTTTCGGTCCTACTCCAGTGCATTTCAGGATATGTATCTCAGGAATCAACTCCAGTGTATCTCAGGATTTGTAATTGTCCATAATTTTCTTCTTTCAAATGAAGACCACTCGCCTGTAGATAATATGGTCCTTAATTTCTCCCTAATCTTCCCCAGCTATGCATTATCTGCAGACTATTCCAACTCATATTCCATGAACGCAGGCCTCGTGGGGGTCCTCTCATGGTGCTACGCCAAGCTTGGCTTCCTACTAGCAAAGATCCTGAACCACTACTTATATTAGGTAAAATCCATCGCACTCCCCCACCCCAATTGTGAACACTTAACAGCTACAGTCCATGCAGACCCCAAAAGCTAGAATTTATATCAGTGTTGATCTTAGATAATGAAAGAACATCCTTAATAAATCTAGGACCACATTTTTAAATGGCTGGCTATTGTCTGCTTTTCCAGAAATATTTCAGCCCCCGACAATCACTGGTACTCTACAAAGTTCAAATGAGATCCACGATAGAATACTGCATCCACATGTGAAACGTTGCAGATACTAAACACATGGATATCCTAGAGAGATGGGCCACTCGACTGATTGGCATTACATCACTAATAGACACTCTCCTGTGTTTCTAACCAACCGCTGTCCATACGTTACGTTCTGAGTTCAAATTCCGCCGAGGTCGACTTTGCCTTTCATCCTTTCGGGGTCGATAAATTAAGTACCAGTTACGCAATGGGGTCGATATAATCGACTTAATCCGTTTGTCTGTCCTTATTTGTCCTCTCTTTGTTTAACCCCTTGTGAGTAGTAAAGAAATAGAAATAGGTATTTCGTCTGCCGTTACATTCTGAGTTCAAATTCCGCCGAGGTCGACTTTGCCTTTCATCCTTTCGGGGTCGATTAAATAAGTACCAGTTACGCAATGGGGTCGATATAATCGACTTAATCCGCCTGTCTGTCCTTATTTGTCCTCTCTTTGTTTAGCCCCTTGTGAGTAGTAAAGAAATAGAAATAGGTGTTTCGTCTGCCGTTACGTTCTGAGTTCAAATTCCACCGAGGTCGACTTTGCCTTTCATCCTTTCGGGGTCGATAAATTAAGTACCAATTACGCACTGTGGTCGATGTAATCGACTTAATCTCTTTGTCTGTCCTTGTTTGTCCCCTCTATGTTTAGCCCCTTGAAGGCAATAAAGAAATAGCACCACTCTCAGCTGGGCTGGTCGTTGAATGTAGGTACGACTAACCGACGGGGACGGACTGCACTTCGCTTTTAGCTTTTTTTTTTTTCTTTTTTGTAATACAGAAAAATATGAAAAGAAAGAAATAAAGTTCAGAAAGACCTAATACAAATAAATAAATAAAAGAATACAAAAAAACAGAGCCCCGTGTAAGAAGCTATCTCCCTCCACTAAACAAAGGGCAGTTCACGTTCTGTAGCATATGTCTTCCCGCCCATGTCCGACTAACATATTTAGTAACCAAAACGTGGCAAATCAATACGAATTGATTGTTTCGTTGAAACATGTTGTATGTAGCACTCAAATGTAAAATGTTATTTGTTCAGTGGAAGTTACAGTTTAAACGTCTATCAGTCCTGTGTTAAGCCACGTAAGGAATGAAAAAATACCTAGAAAATTATGGAAACGTTGCAGGTATCAGTGCTTCTTTCATATATATATATATTTTTTTGTCTTTCATTTCATTTATAAAATTAATGTAAAACTAAATAAGAATACTTACACGCAACATAAATGAAAGATAGTATTCAGTGAAAAGGCACTAACTACCCCGAGGGTAGTTAGAAGCACTGATGTCTATATTAGAGTTTTACATACGTAATATAGTGGTTAAAAAGTAATGCATTTGAGTTCATAAAGCTAATTATTGGACCAATGATCTTTCTAAC
>NC_043006.1:5507258-5544758 GCF_006345805.1 Octopus sinensis | reverse complement strand
GTGAAAGTGAAGAGAAGAGCCTTTGTAAATAGATCCAATTATATGATCACCGGTAATATGAAACCGAAAAGAATGTGGAATCTTAGACTTCAATAAATGACTTCCACTGTACGTTAAGAAATCTTTTCTCGCGTACATGAACAGAATCGTATATATACGTATACATACATACACACATACATACATACATACATACATACATACATACATATGTATATATAGGCGCAGGAGTGGCTGTGTGGTAAGTAGCTTGCTAACCAACCACATGGTTCCGGGTTCAGTCCCACTGCATGGCATCTTCGGCAAGTGTCTTCTACTATAGCCCCGGGCCGACCAATGCCTTCTGAGTGGATTTGGTAGACGGAAACTGATAAGAAGCCCGTCATATATATGAATATATATATATGTATGTGTGTGTGTATGTGTTTGTGTGTCGGTGTTTGTCCCCCTAGCGTTGCTTGACAACCGATGCTGGCGTGTTTACGTCCCCGTCATCTAGCGGTTCGGCAAAAGAGACCGATAGAATAAGTACTGGGCTTACAAAGAATAAGTCCCGGGGTCGATTTGCTCGACTAAAGGCGGTGCCCCAGCATGGCCACAGTCAAATGACTGAAACAATTAAAATAGTAAAAGAGTATCATATATATATATATATATATATATGCACGTACCTATGCTTGTATATATATGTATATGCATGTGTGTATATGTGTATGTGTGTGCTTGTGTATGTGTGTGTGTGTGCGTGTGTGTGCGTGTGCGTGTGTGCGTGTGTGTGTGAGTGTGTGCGTGTTGTCTTGTTTGATATTTCATATTTCAAGTTTTGTTAGTGTTCGTGTTTAAACAGCTGGTATCTTAATATTTACATTCAGGATTGATCTTTTTAATGGACACTACCATTATAATCTTTCAATCTCGTGTTCCTGTTTGTTTTATTTTTTTGGCCTTTTTTCTTTTACTTTTCACCGTATGTACACGTGTGCGCGAGTGTCTGTTTGTGTATGTATATATAAATGGGTATATGTAAATATATGTATGTATGTATATATGTATGTATGTATGTATGTATGTACGTATGTATGTATGTATGTATGTATGTATCTATGTATGTATGTGTATGTATATATATATATATATATATATATATATATTATATATATATATATATATACATTTACATATATACGTATACATAGACATATATATATATATACCTACATATATGCATATATATACATACATGCATATATATACATACATACACATATACGTACATACATACATACGTACATATATGCATACATACATACATACATACATACATATATATACATTTATATATATATGTATACATAGACATATATATATATATATACCTACATACATGCATATATATACATACATACACATATACGTACATACATACATACATACATACATACATACATACATACATACATACATACATACATACATACATACATACATACGTGCATACATACATATGTACATATATTTTAATCTTTTACCAGTTTCTCTCGCTTGATTGCATAAGTACAGATAGAGAACCTTCAAGATTTTCGGTCAGTTTTAGCAATTCCAGTACCTTCATGTTTTTGAGGAAAACTAAAAATTAAATCAAAGTGAACATCTCAGTTACTGCTGAAATCTTACGTGTCAGATCCGTTTCTGTCAAATCGATATAAGGAGTATTTAGCCAACATGCTCATGAGTAAAGAGTACTCCTAAAATCTTATAAAACCTAATGGATGGATAATCGTGCAAATTAATGTCAAATGGCTCATTCATTCTATGAGAACAACGCACGTTTTTGTGCCTAACAGGGATACAATGGCAGTATGGCTAGAACTTACACAAGTTAAGGTGACGAGCTGACAGAATCGTTAGCACGCTGGGCGAAATGCTTAGCCGTATTACGTCTGCCGTTACGTTCTGAGTTCAAATTCCGCCGAGGTCGACTTTGCCTTTCATCCTTTCGGGGTCGATAAATTAAGTACCAGTTACGCACTGGGGTCGATAAAATCGACTTAATCCGTTTGTCTGTCCTTGTTTGTCCCCTCTGTGTTTAGCTCCTTGTGGGTAGAAAAGAAATAGGTATTTCGTCTGTCTTTACGTTCTGAGTTCAAATTCCGCCGAGGTCAACTTTGCTTTTCATCCTTTCGGGGTCGATAAATTAAGTACCAGTTACACACTGGGGTAGATATAATCGACTTAACCCGTTTGTCTGTCCTTGTTTGTTCCCTCTATGTTTATCTCCTTGTGGGTAGTAACGAAATAGGTATTTTGTCTGCCGTTACGTTCTGAGTTCAAATTCCACCGAGGTCGACTTTGCCTGTCATCCTTTCGGGGTTGATTAATTAAGTACCAGTTACGCACTGGGGTCGATATAATCGACTTAATCCCTTTGTCCTTGTTTGTCCCCCTCTATGTTTAGCCCCTTGTGGGCAATAAAGAAATAAGAACTTACGCAAGTTAATTAATGGAACTATGAGTGTGCTTAGAGAGCGAAGAGACTATTGATTGGATGATAGAATGAATCACGTGTCATCGAACGGACGTTTGTGGAGATAGATGTGAAGTGAGGGAGGGAGAATTCGCTATGTACATGTCTGTACATGCGTGATAGTGCGTGTGCGTGTGTGCGTGCGTGTGTGCATGTCTGTGTGTGCGTGTCTGTGTGCGTGTGCGTGTGTGCGTGTGTGCGTGTGTGCGTGCGTGTGTTTGTGTGTGTGCGTGTCTGTGTGCATGTCTGTATGTGCGTGTCTGTGTGCGTGTGCGTGTGTGCGTGTGTGCGTGCGTGTGCGTGTGTGCGTGTGTGCGTGCGTGCTTGTGTGCGTGCGTGTGTTTGTGTGCGTGCGTGTGCGTGTGCTTGTGTATGTTTGTGTGCGTGCGTGCGTGTGTGTGTGTCTGTGCGTGTACACCAGTGTGAGTGTGCGGAAATTTAAAATTTGGTGGAGTAGAATTGCGAAGGCGAGCGACCAAGTGTTTATAATGATTATCGTAGCATAATGAACGCGGGTTCAATTCCTAAACCAGTACAGCACGTGTATGCATGTCAGAGTGTGCGTGTTTGTGTGTTAGTCTGTGCGTGCTAGCATGTTGCATATTCTTATATATTAGCTTTCTGTACACATACACACACACACACACACGTATACACATATACACACACACACACACGTATACACGTATACACACACACACACACACGTATACACGTACACACACACACACACACGTATACACATATACATACATAAAAGTATAAATACAGACACGCAAACACATGAATATGAAGAATATCACGTGACCGACCAGTCCATCAGATGTAGTTACACATCGCTGGTCACAATGTCTTCGCATTGTTTTAGCCTTCAAATGACGCCACCCCGCTGGCTAAGCGACCAGGCCAACAGAAGAAAGAGTGAGAGAAAGAGTGGTGAAAGAGTACAGCAGGGATCACCCACCCTGCCGGAGCCTCGTGGAGCTTTTAGGTGTTTTCGCGCAATAAACACACACAACGCCCGGTCTGGGAATCGAAACCGCGATCCTACGACTGCGAGTCCGCTGCCCTAACCACTTGGCCATTGCGCCTCCATATGAAGAATATATATATACAAATGTATACACTATGCTTATGTGCACATGTGTGTGTGTTGTGTGTGTGTGTGTGTGTGTGTGTCTTTCTTCGTGTGCACGTAGAGTTAATTAGCAAGTGAGAGCGTGTCGCATTTAGAATGACATAACGCTAATATCTAATACCATATTTAGTCTCTGTTTTACAAGTCATGATTTGAAAAGAAATGCAGTTACTTTTTTATAATTAGAATGTCCTTCTGTGCGTCATACAAGGTGGATATCTTGTACATACTGTGACCATAGAGAGATATGGATTTAGGTTCTGGAAGTGAAACAGTGTCTGTTGCAGATATTTTGGTATGTTACACTGGAAAACATAGTTCTCCAATCTATTAATTTGCCTGTTGAGATGATCAACCAGGCTTGTATGAGAAAACTAGCAGTATCGCCCGGCGTTGCTCGGGTTTGTAAGGGAAATAACTATATAAGCATTTTTAGAGATGTAAAGTATAATAGCCATCTCAATATGGCTAACCACAAAGGGGGGATGTTACTGTAGCTTTTTACGTTCTGAGATTTAATAATAAATTTTTAGAGAGTTACTGCCCTTATATATGCCAAAAATGCATTAAAAATGGGGAAAATTGATGGTAAATTTTTTTAAAATCGTAGACTCATCGTAGACGCGCGCTAATACCCAGAAGGGCTCGATATGAATCACGACTATAAGATACCCGCTTTTGGTTACACTGCACCGCAAAATGTGGGAGTAGTTAGGAATGTAAATCGTAGGAGACAGACAGCACACAACCTCCTCACTTTTATATATTAAGATTATGTGTAGCATCCTAGCACCCTATTTGCTGACATATTTGGCTTCCTTCTTTTATTCATAAACAAGGGAGTGAAATAATTGAAACTTATATTTCCAAGAACATTTTCTTTCTTTTGATTTTAAAAGCTGTATATCTTGCTTTATCTGCCCTATAAAATGCATTTTATTTTAATCCCAGAAAATTATGTTTTATGTTACTGATAATATCTTTGTGTCTTTTGTATAATAAGGATATTTATTACTTACCCTGAGTAAAATCCGACTAAAAGTGAATGTATAAAGCTCATCACAGACACCAAACGTACAAATCGGAATATGTATTTTATTTAATATTCAATTATTTCGTTTTCTTTCTTCTTTCAGATCCCACAATTTCTATAAACTAAAATCTACCCCAGAAGTTTTCACTTCGTTTTACCCAACAAAAGTGTTTTAAGAGATGCTCCTTTGAAATACCATCGCGTCCTGCCCAGTTCCGAAATAACTTTTAATAACTCAATATGACTTTGAAATACAGAGCAGTATTTCGAATTATCTTTACATACCGTGTAATTTTCATTGTCTTCTTGTTGTGGTTAATTTCAAACATAATTTTCTTTCGTAAACTATTACCAATGACTAATTACCAATACAAAGAAATTCCCATGGGTTTGACCAGAAATGAAAGTGAACGTTTAGAAAAACTGAGTGAAAAGTTGAGAAAATTGGAGAAAATAGACTTTGACGGAAAGCATTATAACGAATACAAAAACTATTCGCAAGGTCAGAGAAAAGAGAGAAATAATTTTCTCATAATTGATGACGAGAAAAGCGAAAGTAAAATATTCCCTGATAATAAAGGACGAATTATTGCTCCAAACCCTCGGCAAATCAATAATAATCACATTAAGAAAAAAGAAGACATTTTGATCCACAAAGGTGAAATACAGAAGTATGATATGGATTTATTACAAGATGTTGCGGAAGAAAATTACCCAGGTAGAAAATCTTTATTCATTCAGCTGATGCTTTTAGACAAATAGTTTTCATGTAATTAAATCAATATTTATACTTTTTCGTAATGTTCACTAATGCTGTGCTTATAAGAAAACTTATAGAAGCTATCACTGGTTGTAAAATGAGCCGAGAGTTCGCATCCCAGTTATCCACTTTATTCAAATATTCTTATTTCAGAAGGGATCATATGAAAAGCATGGGCGTCAAAATATAATTACACCAATGCAATTGATTTTCTGTGTGGAGCTTAGGTTGTTTCTCTCATAAACACACACATCGCCCGGTCTAAGATTCGAATTCGCGATCCCTCAACCGCGAGTCTGCTGCTCTAACCACCAGGCCAGTGCCTCCACTGGGCTAGTGTTCTGATTGACTGACTTCCTGAGTGCATCTCTTGCATATCACACATTCTCTTTACATACTTTTGTTTGGCAGAAGTAGTTGGTAATCTACCTGGAGACGTTCTTTACTTATCAACTGTTTTGGTTACTTGTTTTTTTTTATCTGGAGGTCTGGTTGGTTGATTTAGTTGCCAAATACCTTGGCCACTTGATTTTGTCTACACACAGACCCCCCCCACACACATACATATGTATACATACATACATACAATAGTAATGAAGAGTGAGGAAGAGTGCTCAAAACCACATTGATGGATATTAATTTTTTTATTTGTGAGTTATAAAGGCAACCAATGGTTTCATGTGAAAGCGAACCTCTTGGGATGAGAATACACAAGGTTATGCCAGACTATACGGTATTTCAAAATAAGTACACAGGTTGGGTTACTTATGACAATATCGTAATTGTTATCTAACTTTCATTGAAATAACAATTATGGATTTTTTCAGTCGTAGATATGATAGCTTTCTATATCACTACCAAGAATTTCTTGAACATTTTAAGAACTCTCCAAACACATTTATAAAACAGATTAAACAAAATACGGAGTTTATGAGGTGGATAACCGCACACATAATAAACTGAAAATCAATAGTATAACTAAAACATATAAAGAAAACGAACCCTTTGACTTACACCTTAATCAAGGTGCCTCGTGGAGCTTTAGGTGTTTTCGCTCAATAAACACTCACAATGCCCGGTCTGGGAATCGAAACCGCGATCCTATGACCACGAGCCCGCTGCCCTAACCACTGGGCCATTGCGCCTCCACTAACACCGATATAGCCATTATAATGAACTCAAAGAAGCCATGATAATACCGATTGGGTGAAAAGGATGTTGCTATGGGAATGATGAAGCAGAGATAGCAAATCAAGTTAGACTTTACATTTTACTTACGCTTAACAATGAAACAGAAGTCAGCATAGGGTAATATAGGGACGATGGTCTAAATTATTTTTTTAATAAAAAATGAAATTTTAAAAATAAAAAATGATATTTTTTGCTCAGTTTTTTGTAGTATGGCCTTTTAAAGTCCATTTTTGAATAAATTATTTTAATAGCAAGATTATTTAATAAAATATTTTATTTTTTTCATTTTGTTTCTATGAGCAGTACTGAAACATGTATAGGGCTGTTCAGAAAAAAGCAAAGGACAAAAATTCAAAGATTTTAACAATTTTCACTATTTTAAAATTTTCAAATATGGAGTTAATGATTTTCATGCTAAAAATGACTTTATTTATAATTTATTTATTAATTTTATTGTAAATAGAATGTAATTATTTGTGACTTTGTCTCTATGAGCAATACTGAAGTCTGTAGCAAGGCTGTTCAGAAAAGGCAAATGCTCATCATCATCATTGTTCGACCGTGGTCGAGACAATGGAATTTACTATGTTACGCCAGACTTCACGGTCCATCATAGCATTACGGAGGTCCTGTTGCTGGATGCCTGTATCCCTGGAGATTACATCAGGGTAGGAGAATGTGCGCCGTCTGGTATTGCGAATAGATGGCTTCCAGAGGAGAAGAGTAGAAATTACTTCTTTTTCAGCTCTACAACAATGTCCAGCAAACTGGACTCTCCTACCTTTCACAAGAGATGACACAGGCAAATGCTACTTGTAATTATATTCTATTCAATATTAATTTAATTTAATTAAAATAAAGTCATTTTATTAAATCTCTATCCTCATTTGCTTTTCATTATTTTAAAAATTCTTTAAATATATTCATTTGTAACGTTGTCTCTGTACAGTACCAAAATTACAGTACGTACGATATGTCCAGAAAAGGCAAAGTTGCAATGATAATCGTTTATTTTTAATTTAATTTCTAAATGAGAATTAGTCAAATGAGAAAAATCAAAGTTTTGCTTGAATTTTCTTCGGAAATTTTAAAATTCAAAATGACTGCAAAAAATGGTAATGTTATAGATTCTTAATAAAAAAATTACTATTACTGCAATGGCTGTAAAACACTGGACTTACCAATGAAAAATGCGGACGAATGCTAACTATATTCTTAACAATTAAACCTGGAAAGTTAGAGGACAAGAAAAAACACATTAAAATTAGTGCTTAGAATATTGCTGCTAAAATAAAAATAAAATTTTTTTAAAAATTAATTCATTTAGTACAAAAATTAAATTAAAATAAAAAAGGAAAAGTGAAATTAATTGAATTTTTAAAAAATATGAAAAAGTACCAAAAGGTACTTTTTAATTTTAATTTTAGCAGCAAACCAATAGCCACAAAAGCACTATCTTAATGAGCTGACAAGGGAGACAAGCTCCCTACATATAGGCGCAGGCGTGGCTGTGTGGTAAGATATATATGTACAAAACTGAGAATGTGTGTCTGTCTCTCTGTCTGTCTGTGTGTTTCCCTAAATCTTGAGAACTACACAACCAATTTCATTCAAATTTTACACATGCCTTTCTTAGGGTCCATGTAGTTTCATGGGCAAAAAAAATGTTCAACGTCTAGCCTAGGGCGGGCCCACAGCAATATCGTATCTTCTCCACTATTTCAGTCTTACGTGTTAAAAGTGAAACAAAAACATCTCCCTATTGTATGTATATGGGTATATATATATATAGATAGATGTATATACATATATAGCTCTATATGTATACATGTATATGTATAGATGTATTTCTATAGATATACATATATGTCTAGATGTATATATATATATATATATATATAGAGAGAGAGAGAGAGAGAGATGTACAAGTAATATGTACACACTAGCAGTATCGCCCGGCGTTGCTCAGGTTTGTAAGGGAAATAACTATAAAGCATTTTTAGAGAGTTATAGCCAAAAAGTAGCAAAAAAATGGAAAAAAAATGATGGTAAATTTTTTTTGAGAGTAAAAAAAGGTCGAGTTGCGTCCCCTAGACAGTCTGTGGTTGTGTTTCTGATTCTCGACCCCATGTCGAATTTATCGATTTTTTTCAGAACTGGGGGAACTTTTCAAAATTTTCGCTGCGTTAGTTTTGAATTATGACATTGGGCTATGTGTGTGTCAAGTTTCATCAGAATCGGTTGAAAGCAGTGGTCAGGGTGAGGGTACAACCAAACAGACACACAGAAACACACACAGACAAACTGCCGTTTATATAGAGAGATATATATATATACACATATATATATGCATACATATATACACCCATGCACATATACACAAACACACACCCGCGCACACACACACATACATAAGTGCAGGTGTGGCTGTGTGGTAACAAACTTGGTTACAAAACACATGGTCCTCAGTTCAGTCCCACTGTGTGGTAACTCGGCATGTGTCTTCTGCTATAGCATGAGACCAACCAAAGCCTGGTCACTGGATTTCGTAGACAGAAACTGAAAGAAATCAATTGTATGTATATGTATGAATGTATGTAAGTCTATGTGTGTGTTTTCGTGTTTCTCCATCATCCCTGCTTCACAACTGGTGTTCCTTTATTTACATCCCCATAACTTACTGGTTTCACAAGAAGAAACTGATAGAATAAGTACCAGGCTTATCAAAATATAAAAAAGCATTACGAAATGTCTCATATTTTTGTTTGCCCACTCAGTTGTATCTATCAATTTATCTTTGTGTGTGTGTGTGTGTGTGTGTGTATGTGTGTGTGTTTGTGTATGTGTGTGTGTGTATACATATACATATATACATATATGTATACACACACACACACACATATATATATATATATACGCACAAATATATATATAACATAGTTTACTTCAAGTAACGACTAGGGTAGGGTAACTGACTGCTTATTGTGATCATTCGTCTTTTGGTTTCCTGTAGCTTTGCTTTCTTTTACAAACCCAGTGAACAGATATTTCTTATTTCAAAGAAGTTCAAACAGTAGATATAAGACGCAAGTTAAAAAGATTTTCAACAATTCAACTTCTCTGGTTGACATTAAGATGCCCACCCCCCAACAGGGGCCTTAACTCTCACATTTTAGAGCTCCATGACCTTCATTTTTCAGGAACAAAATCTTTTTAACAGGTTCAATAAAAATTGAATTTTGGAATATGCGCATAAAAATCAGTAGTATGGGATACATGTGGCACTATTACAAATTTTTAAGGGTGTGTAAAGAGGGAAATAACCCTCATCTGCAATTTTGATGAAATTCGAAACATAGATATTCCAGTTCATTACAGAAAATATATAACAGAAAAGTCTAATTCTTCAATTGAATGTAACCGGGCAACGCCGGGTTTCTCTGCTAGTTTTGCTATAAATTATAAATCTGCATGGAGGGTAAGGATGCAGAAAAGTATCAACCTGCTGGAAATAAGAGTTAAATTATAATTTATAGCTAAATGATACTTCTTGCCTGCGAACCACCTATGTTACTACTGATGGTACCATCAAGTTAAAGTTTTTTCCACAGACGAAAATAACAGTAGTGACATCTTATTTGAAAACTTAGTGTTTGAATGTTTTGTTTATAAATATTTCTGCACCATGTGCTGTGTTTTTGGCGCAGAACAAAACCAGTACACTAACGGAATATAACATGGCGGTCTTGAATTTTTACTAGGTGGTCTGCACTGTTGAGGCTCAAGGATTAAATTTCCAAAAGCCGAAACTAGGGTATGGAGTTGTCCTAAATGGCATAATCTTTCATAGTTATGCTTTTGAATGTATTAATTCTTTCCGTTTCCTCGTCTACTGTTATTTCTTTGTTATTTTGGTGCTTTACGGTGGTTTAATAACGACTTTAACTCTTATTTCCAGCAGGTTGATGCCTTTCTGCATCCTTACTCCAGGATCGCTTTCTCAGAACATTTTGGTAGATATGCCATTTATCATCACCTGTCTCAATTTGCTTTAAAAAAGGCACGTTTTCATTCCGTTTGTAAAGCGAATCACAGACAGAAATGCGATCCAAAAGGTTCTTCTCACTCAACTCATTTGGTACCCAAACATCGTAGCGATTTGTGCACCCAAGCTTTACCAGGTGCTCATGAACGACGGATTTTGATAGGTTGAGGCTTTCTGCCAATTCTCAGGTTGTGCAATGTGGGTTATTCTCAATTAGTGAGTTGATTTGGTCATCATATGTTGTGGATGGTCTGCCTGATTACTCTTTATTAATAAGGCTACGATCTCCAGCTCGGAACCTTGCGAATCACTTCCGTACAGTTCTTTCGGATAAAGAAACATCACTATAAACTGCGCATATTTCTTTGGTTGCTTGTGAAGCATTTTTTCCTTTACGGAATAAGAAAAGCATCAAGTGCCGAAAATGAACTTTCTTATCTTCCATTTTAAAGGGTTACAGAATTTACACAGGTTATAGGAACATGAACTTTCTTCCACGAAAAGATAGATTAAACTGTGCTCTAAATGGAGGTATAGTCAAATCCTATCTTATGGACTCAAACATGTTCTAAAATAAGTCGAATGGTAAGCTACTGTAAATCGGCACGAACTTTCCGGATAACCCAATATAAGTAACTGGATTGCATTTATGTTAATAGACTAGTACTGTCAGAAGAATCTTTGCGATTCCCAATTGTTTCAATTTATGTTTCTTATTTTTAATAACACGCATAATTCGACTTATTTGTTCTATTTAGGAAAAGGCGGGGCCGGAGTCAGCATCAATGTTGAAGAACTGACAGCTTCTGAGAAAGAAAAATTTTATCTCGGCTTGCAGCGAAACCAATTTAATCAATACGTAAGTGATATAATTCCCCTGAACAGAGATGTCGGAGAAGTTCGGGAACGAGGGTAAGTCGAGAAATCATATCAAATTTATTGTAATTTAGGTATTTGAAGAAATTATTTGAAATATCGCGTGCAACGTTTCATGAGGTCAAAAATTATATTTAACCATACAGTGTATCCTACAAATTTCATAATCATTCACACGCAAACGTATAATATGTATGTATAAATACGTATAAGGATTTACATATATGCACATACACGTGCATATATTTTTATATATGTGTGTGTATGTGTGTGTGTACGTATGTATTATGTATGTATGTATGTATATATATATGTATATATATATATATATATATATATATAATATATATATATATATATATATAAAACAAAGTGGAGTTGTAAGGTACCGCAAGAGCGGAATATTATATGAAAGAAGGTTTGAAAATGTAATTTTAAAAGATGTTTATTTACTTTACTGGTTTCACTCTTTAGAAAAAAAGATTGTCAAAAGTAACATGTAAAAGTTTGGTTGTGTTAATTATTGGTTGTCATAAAATGTATTGTAGCATTTTGTGACAACCAATAATTAACACAACCAAACTTTTTTCTAAAGAGTGAAACCGGTAAAGTAAATAAACATCTTTTAAAATTGCATTTTCAAACCTTCTTTCATATATATATATATAACTGGAAAAAAATTTTGGTATCATTTATTCATCATTAGACGTGTTTCATTTGCTAATAGAAATTACAAAATGGTACATATAAGGGAAACACGTAAGACATCTTGTATTAAAAATCCTTCTGCCCGGGTATCAAATAATATTATCTAATCATAGGAGTCACAAATCCGTACATGTAGGAGAAACGTAGGACCTCTATTAGAAATTCTT
Source organism: Octopus sinensis (assembly GCF_006345805.1). NCBI lineage: Eukaryota > Metazoa > Mollusca > Cephalopoda > Octopoda > Octopodidae > Octopus > Octopus sinensis. The sequence goes on along the minus strand of NC_043006.1, from coordinate 5,532,316 downwards.
CAGAGAAACAATGAAATAATATCATTTGAATCCCTGTCTAAAGAATTTCGTATAGGATATTTTTCTCCTACATATACTATTTTGTAATCCTTCTTAGCAATTGAAATACGTGTAATGGTAAGTAAATAATACCAAAACAATTTTCAATCACCTGCTTTGATATGTAATTGCTGTGCAGAAAATATTCATATTTTCCAGAACTTTCAACTCATGTATATTTCACATCGGCATGCATATATAACATCTACATACGACTTTGGGATAAATAGATGTGCTTCAAAAGGTCACAACTTGGATTATAACCCTATCTGCATATTATATATGTATGTATGTGTGTGTGTGTATGTATGCATGTATGTATGTCTATATGTATGTACGTACGTACGTGCGTATACACACACACACACATATCCAAATTGAGGGAATGGGACAGATAAAATCCAAGCTATATATGTTTCCTGGCTAGCAGAAGCTCGGAAGTAATTTTTTAAAAATACCGAAGAGCCAGGAAGGTTCACCTGAGTAAAATAAGAATCAAAGGTGTCCAATAGATAAAGAAAATGCTTGAAAACCGCTGATGTATATAATGGGGAAGAGACGGGAATTTTGCTCAGATTGCAGCTGACTAGAGGAAGGTCTTCGTGAATATAAGCCTGGGGTCATTTACTTTTTCAAATGTAAATAAATAAATAAAAATATTTTCGCACCCATGTATATTCATTTAAACAGAATCAAAGAAAATAAAAGGAAAGAATTTTATAGATAAAATGGTCAGGATGAGAAGAGAAAGAGAAAATTTAGGAGTGGTAGTAAGGTGAATTTGTTAGAAGAGAGGGAGGTGGAAGATAAAGCTTCTGGTCAATAGGGGAACATATGTAAAAGATAAAATATATATAAATATAATAAAAAAAATACAAAATGGGACAAGAGCGCAAAACATCCGGACAGTTAGGTGATACAAAAAATGGGACAGCAAAACATCCAGATAGACGATACAAAGAAAACAAGGACGGGTCATTCGAAGTTTTCTTTCCTCAGTCAAGTACCAGATTATCTTCGCAATTTCAGCTGATTATACTTGAGATTGCTCCAATCTGGCCAGCACCAAGGAAAAACTAAGCTAAGAGCATTAGATTCCTTGGAAGAAGGCAGCGAATGTATACAAAAACAAGGACGAAAAATATCGGACAACGTTACACAAATACAATAAAAATAATAACAGGTGTCTTTCGACTAAGGACAAATTAAATTGAGCTGGCGTGTGTGGAAATGAATCCTTACGGCAGGGATACAAGATTTCACAAACACACGGAGGAATACCGATGTTGCACGGACAACGGCCAGACCAAGAAAGAAAGAACAGGTTTGGCCGAAAGCCGGTCACGTGGGAAGAGAAGAGAGAGAAGTAGAAGCAGAGGGACGGAAGAATTAAAGAGGGGCGAAGAGAAGGCAAAGAAATGTGAGAGAAGGGGAACGAAAGAACGAAGAGGGGAATGAACGAATAATCGTGAAAGGGCTGATAGACAGAAATAGAGAAATATAGACAGACAGAGATATACTGAATGTTTTCCTTGAGTAGCTTCTCGACAATGGAGTCCTTAACATTCATATTTAGCAATAAAGTTGTCAGTACTCGTATATAGCTTCTCCGATTTCTTTGAATCTGATCAGAAATAGGCAACTGAGGGTTTCTTAATCATATACTCTCTCTTTTACTCTTTTACTTGTTTCAGTCATTTGACTGCGGCCATGCTGGAGCACCGCCTTTAGTCGAACAAATCGACCCCGGGACTTATTCTTTGTAAGCCCAGTACTTATTCTAACGGTCTCTTTTGCCGAACCGCAAAGTGACGGGGACGTAAACACACCAGCATCGGTTGTCAAGCAATGCTAGGGGGACAAATACAGACACACAAACATATACACACACACTTATATATATATATATATACAGATATATATACATATATACGACGGGCTTCTTTCAGTTTCCGTCTACCGAATCCACTCACAAGGCATTGGTCGGCCCGGGGCTATAGCAGAAGACACTTGCCCAAGATGCCACGCAGCTGGACTGAACCCGGAACCATGTGGTTGGTTAGCAAGAGACACAGTGTATGAAGTATGTGTGGAAGGAGAAAAGCAGGGAAGATATACGAAATCATTTCACAAACAGTAGTTTTTTCATTTTTAGGTCATACTTTGTTAGTTGACTCGAGAACAAGAGAGACAGAAGCGAAAAAGAGTGTGCTTGTGTAAGTAAAAAAGTGTGTAAACGTGAAAGAAAAGCGAGAAAGATAGTGATACAGATTGGAAGACTAGAATATATATATATATACTTTATTATTATAGCTGCGAAAACATAAAAAAATATTACAAAAATTGCTACTCTGAGTTTCACGTTCCCGTTAGTCGGACAGTAGTGTTTAAGAATTCTTAATCACAACTGTCCGACGAAGGGGAACGTGAAACTCTGAGCAGCAGTTTCTTGTGATATTTTTGTGATGATTTTGCAGCTTTTATATATATATATATATATATATATATATATATATATATATATATATATATCAATCCTTAATCCTTAAAAATGTTTTAGCCCGAAGGCCGCGGACATGCTGGGGCACCACCGCTGAATGAGCTACACTAATATGTGAATCCACCTCTGATACGTGGCACTGTGTCTCCTGTCGTGAGGTAGGTTCATCTGGGACCCCTGACAAGAAGAGATCCAGTTTAGTTTTAAAGAAACCCACATCCACATCATGCAAGTCTCTCAGGCATTTAGGGAGGATGTTAAAGGGCTGTGGTCCTCTGAAACCCAAGCTGTTGCAGTATCTGGTCCTGTATTTTGATGGTGATGTTGGAATCTTGGAATATATATATGCGCGCGCACGAGCGTGAATATTTGCATATGAGGGTTTAACGTATTCAGTTTCTATTTTTTCTTCATGTTCATTACATTAACAATTCAATTTCTTCAGATGTGACCGAGTGACTTATCCCAGTAACCTACCTAGCACTACAGTAATAATTTGCTTCCACAACGAAGCTTGGTCTACATTGCTGCGTACCGTTCACAGTGTTCTTAGACACACTTCATTAGAATTGCTATCAAGTATCATATTAGTTGATGACGCCTCTACTTTCCGTAAGTATTTTCGTATTCCAGTGCATTTCATTTTTATTTTTTATTGGTTTGAATGAGGACATGTATCCCAGCTTCGTAAAGATCAAACTCAGCTGGCTGATGACTTAGCCAGTTCCTTTCAGCAATTTTCACTTCTTTATCACCACCACAGTGTTTGCCTCTCAGTGTCTCTTTCAATGGACCAAAGGGATAGAAATCTTAGAACGCTAAGTCAGGTTGGTAGGGAAGATGCAAGAGACTAATCGGTTTCGCACTGGGTCTTAAACTAGATTTTAGATAACAGTATGGTTAGAAGACTTGCGGAATTCCTGTATGAAATTTCCGTTAGTCTTCTAGCTTCTTCCATTGTAAACTTCTAGCAGATGTCTGCAGACTTAAATCTTCTGATAGGACCCTACCTTTTCTAAGACTAAAAATTTATATAGAGTAGGTAACGATACATGCGCACAGCTACTTAACAACAATCTGACACAGACTTACTAGAAGGAAACCCCTCAAGCCCCTGAAACCATTAACTGTTAGACCAAAGAGGTATAGAGAATAGGGTAGAGACACCATCGAAGAAAGAAGCTATTATCATGATCAAAGGACATAAACCAAACTTTACTTTTAACTCAAAACGACATCTTATCAAGTGAATTATTACTTTTCCGTACGAATATGTTCAGGAAAATTTTTAATAGGTACACATTAAGAATTTGCTGTGCACCTAGTTTTAAAAGATATTTGCTGGTATACCCACGCCTGAGACAGCAGCAGTATGTTTATGCAGAGGTAACACCAAATGTATCTTTAATGGCCACTGTAACACGGCAACAGTGCCAAATGAAGCAGAGGTAATATTAAAAGGCTCAATTTGATAACCAAACGTGCGAAATTATGCGAGAGTGACAGAAGGTTCCTTCAATACTTTACTGAATAACCATAAATTCTCCTTAAATATCTCGGAGAGATGAAATGCCACAGCCCTGGCCAGGCACGTATGGTCGTAAAAGGAAGAAAAATATCTTAGAGAAATTCAAGCCCATGTTTGGGCATATATGTCTGTGAGTTCGTCTGTTCATTGTTTGAACTCTTTGCTGGCTTCTCAGGGTTCGGGGGTGAAAGAGCCGGAGGGGAAGAACTGGTGATTATAGTAATGATGGAGCCCGAAGGCAAGATAAAATATACCAGCTTTCATGTGGATGAGGGTTAAAAACCTGACTTCTGCAGTTTAGGTAGGTATCTGGGTGCTGAGAGCTTTTTAATATTCTTTTCTCGGCTAAATGTAATCAGCATTTAATTGCAACAGAAAATGCTGATTATGTTTAGCCGAGAAAAGAATCATAAAATTCACACCACCCAAACATCTATCTAAACAGCAGAAGTGAAAGTTTTAGTCCTTGCCCACACGAAAGCAGATATATTTTACCGTGCTTACAGGTCCATCATTACTATAATCAGTTCTCCACCTTCGCTTTCTCCCCAACGCCAAATCTTGAGAACCCAGCAAAGAGTTTAACCAATGCGTAAACGAACACACAAACATATGCGCTCTAACATGAGCTTAAGCGTTCGAATACACTCCCCGCCACCGAAAAAATCTTACACACACGATATCCTTACTCGAATAACAACTACTAAACTGTACACACATTTTCAGAAAACTCCACAGGGTTAAGGGACATAACTCTTTAGATAACTCTTGTTCATGTCGTTCCTAGTTTTTATAGCACTTACAAGCCGGGTGTGTTATTTCACCTCCATTAACGGAGAGCAGTCGCCACGCACTATAAATAGTAACAATTTAGTCGTATTTGAGTGGACGGCTCTATGACCACTTGAAACTATACAAGTTGCTCTGTTTTCTGGAGTCTTCTCAAAGATAAAACTTGCAGTGTAAGCACTTAACTTACTTTTCCCGCAGCGACGATAAATTTGCATATAATTATAAATTTGCATATAATTATAATGATGGAGAAAAAAACGGCGTAATTCATTATTTATTACATGCATTGTTAATTATATGCATCTTCGTAAGATATTCTTTTACTGTTTTATTTGTTTCAGTCATTTGACTGTGCTGCCATGCTGGGGCACCGCCTTTAACCAATCGAGCAAATCGACCCCAGGACTTATTCTTTGTAAGCCTAGTACTTATTCTATAGGTCTCTTTTGCCGAACCGCTAAGTTACGGGGACGTAAACACATCAGCATCGGTTGTCAAGTGATGTTGGGGGAACAAACACAGACATACATAGATACATATATATATATATATAACTATGTGGTTGGTGAGCATGTTACTTACCACACAGCCACTCCTACGCCTATATATATATATATATATATATATATATATATTATATATATATATATATATATATATATATATATATAATATATATATATATACATACATATATATATACATACATATATATATGACGGGATTCTTTCAGTTTCCGTCTATCAAATCCACTCACAAGGTTTTGGTCGGCCCGAGGCTATAGCAGAAGGCACTTGCCCAAGGTGCAACGCAGGGGGGACTGAACCCGGAACTATGTGGTTGGTGAGCAAGTTACTTACCACACAGCCACTCCTACGCCTATATATACTCTTTACTCTTTTTTACTTGTTTCAGTCATTTGACTGCGGCCATGCTGGAGCACCGCCTTTAGTCGAGCAAATCGACCCCGAGACTTATTTTTTGTAAGCCCAGTACTTATTATATCGGTCACTTTTGCCGAACCGCTAAGTGACGGGGACGTAAACACACCAGCATCGGTTGTCAAGCAATGCTAGGGGACAAACACAGACACACAAACACACACACACATACATTTATATATATATATAATATATATATATATATATATATATATACGACAGGCTTCTTTCAGTTTCCGTCAACCAAATCCACTCACAAGGCATTGGTCGGCCCGGGGCTATAGCAGAAGACACTTGCCCAAGATGCCACGCAGTGGGATTGAACCCAGAACCATGTGGTTGGTTAGCAAGCTACTTAACACACAGCCACTCCTGCGCCTATGTATATAAATTTATATTGTTTTGTGTTTTACTTATTAGTGTACGTGTGTGTGTTAGCATTTCAAAATCCACATCGAATTGTGTGTATGAATCAATGCAGAAGAATATTAACAGTGTTTTTATAATATCTATATGTGTAATTTTTGTTTTTATCTTTCAGAATTCCTCAAAAGTCCGTTGGAGGAATATATGAGACGGCTACCAAAAGTGCGCATAATCAGAAGTACAACACGACTAGGTTTAATTCGAGCGAGGCTATTCGGAGTAAATGAATCCAGGAGCGAAATAATTACGTTCCTGGATTCACACTGCGAATGTGCGGCAGGTATCAATAATAATTTCTGTTTATCTATAAGTTAAAATCAATTTTGTTACGGAGGTGGTATTGTAGAGTAGACCAAATTACTGATAATTATTGAATTGTTGTCGAATATTCAATATTGATTTCCATTCAGGACAAAAAGCCATATATTTGTATTGTAAGAACTTCAGAAACTCAGACATCCAGCAGGTCTCAGTATACACAGAAGACCAATTTTGACATTAGTTGTATAACCTATGATCACTAATTAGACGGAGTAACCAACTTGTTAAATTAACTCAGTTTCTAACTCCAGCACATGACATTGCTCTCATAAATGGATAGCAGCAATGATATCTGGGAATTTACTTGAAGCAGAACTTAAAAATGCTTCCTTTCATAATTTGTATATATCTATTTTATTATAAATGCAAAACAATACCTCACATACACACATACACACAGGCAGGCAGGCAGGCAGGCAGGCAGGCAGACACAGACATAGACACACACACACACACACACACACACACACACACACACACACACACACACACACACACACACACACACATATGTAGGAGGTGGTGTCAAAAGATTTCGGGACTAGTTATGTTTAATAAAAATTAACTTATTTACCTAAATTTCAACATCATCTCCCTCGTATAGCTACCCTGCACAGCAATACACCGGTCACAGCGTTCCTCTCATTTTTGGAATCCGGCCAGGAACTCGTTTTCCGTAAGCGAATCGAGAACCTTCTGCGATTCGCTCTTGATCTCAACAACGGTGTTAAAACAGCGACCTTTGAGCAGTATTTTCATCTTGATGAAGAGATGGAAATCCGCAGGTGCTAAATCTAGTGAATAGAGCGGGTGCAGAAGAGATGCTATGTTGTTTTGAGCGAGAAACTTAAGACTGAGGAGAGCTTGGTGACAGGGAATATTGTCATCGTGAAAAATCCAACACTTCATGTTCCACAGATGCGGTCGCTTTCGCCGAATGTCCTCCCTCAAAACGCTTCTAAACGTCACAGCAGAACTCTTGATTAAGGGTCTGGCTCTGTGGGATGAATTCCCGATGCACAATATCACACTTCTGGGGGTGACGCACGTGGCAGGTCTTCTAGATCGCTCATCATCTTCCAAGGATGCTCTTCTGGTTTTGAAGTGCCCATGCCACTCGAAACATTGCATACGAGCCATTACTTCATTGCCGTAAGCTTGCAGAAACATGTTCAATGTCTCTGTAGCAAACTTCCCAAGTTTAAGGCAAAATTTCACGCTGGCTCCGTGTTCCTGTCCACGACAAAATCGTAGACTACAGCATACGTGATCACAAAAGCACAAATTTGACAACTTGCAAAGTAAACACAGCAATGTCACTCAGCACACTGTCCCATGAAGGTCACTGCTGGCAACCGTGTGCTGCCATCTGTTGACGCGATACAGAACCAGTCCGGGGAACGTTTTGATACCACCTCGTTTGTATCTTGGCGCAGGTATGAGTGTATGATTAAGAAGTTGACTTCCCAATCAAATGGCTGTAGGTTCTATACCACTACTCGGCGTCTTGGACTATATTCTACGTGAATTTTATTAATGAAATTTCCTTAGATCCCGTATATAATGATATGTGTGTGGAAGTACTCACGTATGTATGCATGCGTCTGTGTTTTTTTATTGTGTGGAACCAGTGTTGTTTAAGTTCGCGTCACCTATAAAACTCCCTGTTATTTAGATTGGAGTATATAACTTTTATTAAAGGAGAGCGAAGTCTACGCTAGTTAATTCTTATAAAATCTGATTTTAATATAATTTTATCAAAATGTGGTTTTCAAATTTTATTGTTGAAAATTTCAACTTCATACTTCCCTTACAAAATTTATTTCTAATCACTACGACACGACATAGTCATCTTAAGCTGCAAAATATCCCTTTTTAATGGGATTTGTTTATACAGTAATCCCTCGACTATCGCAAGGGTTGCGTTCCAAAACCACCTGCGATATGTGAAAATCCGCGAAGTAGAAACAGTATTGTACTGAAAATAGTTTTATCATTTTTATAATTTTTATATATTTATTTTATTATAAATGTAAAGCAACAACATATACTCGCCTCCCGAGTTTCGTTTCCCATACAGTATGTGTGATTCTTTGTTTATTCATCTACGGTACACTACGTATTTTCTTTTAATATATTTTAATTAATGTGCAGTACTGTACTGTACTTTTATTTATCAACTTTTAGGCGAGAAAATGCTTATTTTCCAACAGAAATAATTAAATAAAATATAAATACCTATCGGCTTCCGAAACCCGCGATATACTGAGGAGTCCGCGATATAAATTTACATATATTAGCCAGAAAAATCTGCTATGTACTGAGTGTGCAATAGGTAAACCGCGATATGGCGTGGGATTACTGTAAATCTGTAAATATAAAGGTTACCCAAATATTTGCAGCGCTGCTTACTAGAGACATATCAGTAGAAACATTTGTCCAGCATCGGCCAAATTCTGTTGACATCCTTTAATTTTTTGTTTCGTGTTATTGAAGAGATAGAAAGGTACCTCTAATCTACTTAGTCGATTGCACCAAATATAAACTTGTCCAATTGTCTTTCAATTAATTTATTTCCCACTGACAATGAGCATATACTCTTTTACTCTTTTACTCTTTTGCTTGTTTCAGTCATGTGACTGTGGCCATGCTGGAGCACCGCCTTTAGTCGAGCAAATCGACCCCAGGACTTATTCTTTGTAAGCCTAGTACTTATTCCATCGGTCTCTTTTGCCGAACCATTAAGTTACGGGGACGTAAACACACCAGCTTCGGTAGTCAAGCGATGTTGGGGTGGGGGTGCAAACACATACACACACACATATATACATATACATATATACGACGGGCTTCTTTCTGTTTCCGCCTACCAAATCCACTCACAAGGCTTTGGTCGGCCCGAGGCTAAAGTAGAAGACACTTGCCCAAGGTACCACGCAGTGGGACTGAACCCAGAACCATATGGTTCGTAAGCAAGCTACTTACCACACAGCCACTCCTGCGCCTATATACTAAATTATTTCCTTATAACTTTCAGATAAATGGATATTTTTCCATGAAATTTTCTACGAATACGTTTTAAAAGGTGTAGATTACGATTGTATAAGTATTTGTTGCGAAAAGCTTTTCGGAGAGGTGGTTGCCAGGTGTTGTGAATAATCCACACATCTCAATTTGTTTCTTCATAATTCCAAGCAAAATGGGTAGTTTTAAGTTAAGTTTTCTACAAATACCTTACTGGCGGAAGAGATTACGAGTATATCGTAATTTATTGTGAAAAAAATGTTTTAAGATAGCGAAGAAGTGTAGCATAAATCACACCATGTTTTAATTGTGTATACTATAAATATGATATTCCACCTTTACCCTTCTGAAATTTGTTAAAGGAATATCTTTTAATAATTTGAAAATAAATTATCAGAGGTGAATTTGTTGGCATGTTTCTTTGCTAAGCTATAGTCCCAAGAATATACCAACATGATCCCTACTGTTTTGGCATACTAAGCGACCACTTAGTGGATGGGCTACCATTGAGTTTCTTTAAAAGAGAAAAAATAACGTGACCAAGTTAAGTTAAAATCATATCTGATTTCTTCATAAATTTCAACGCTGTCTTTTAGTGCTTGGCATTATTTTAAGTTTATTTTCTGAGTGAGTGAGTGAGTAGTATTGTAAGATGAATAAACGATACAAAAAAGAAATAGACGTAACATTAGACAAATTACACAAACTAGTAATCAAATGTGTAAATATTACCTAACGACTAGCATTTCTAAAGTTAATTATTAGTTTATTCATACCTAGGAAAGCAACTATAACCTAAAGGAGAGGGTATTAAAATGAAATATTTTGCACAAAATTTCAAAAAGTATGTTTTATTCTTTGTTTAAAGACTGGTTGCGCCCTCAGATAGCAAGACTTGTTCAGAAGCCTCATTCTGTGGTTTCACCAGTCATTGATATTATCAACAGTAATACACTCGAGTACTCAAGCTTTCTCGGAGATCAAGTCAATTTCGGCATATTTGACTGGTCTTTAAATTTTAGATGGATGGTAGTACCAGACAGAATTAAGAAGACCAGAACATCAAATTTAGACCCGATTATGTGAGTATACCATCTCTTTGCACGTTCTATATATTCAATATATGTAGTCAATATGCGTTTCACTTGTTATGTTAAAATATTTTAACTTTGTTTAAAACTCTTATTTAAAAGTAGCATGCAATCTCTCTTGCTTCGTCTACATCGACTTCAACTGCGCTTGAACTCAGTCGTGGTTAAAGATTGGGTGACAATTACCTCAGTGCACTGCTGGGTTAATTACCGATGGCCTTTGAATGTGTGGCACACAGGAATTATTAAAACAACGATAAACGCTTGAAGTGACAAGACCGACAACTAAAGTAACACAAATGATATCTAACACAGGCAGAATGTCTAACATTTCTGCAACATGATAGTTTATTTAATAATTGCAGCGTGGAAGGTGATTATAAGCCATTTAAAAAACACACAAAAAACCGTTAGATTCACTTCAACATTTGAATTTAATTTGTCAAAATATTTTCGTCGCTTTGAGACGAAATTCCGTGCTGCAGTGAACAGGTCGGGTCTGAAAGCGAGGAAAATATTTTGACAAATTAAATTCAAATGTTGAAGTGAATCTAACGGTTTTTTGTGTGTTTCTTAAATGGCTTATAAACCCCTTCCACGCTGCAATTGTTTTCGTTCCAGCACACGATCTCAGATCAGGTCACTTGCTATGCAAGTACATCTCCGTAATTTTATTTAATGTATTTACAAAAGATGACACAATAAATCTGACAATCGACCACTGTACTTCCCAGCAGGAAATTTTGGCTGGGAACTACCGAGTGTCAAGAAGAAATATAAAAAAAACCAGTCATTAATGTTGTCCACTACTTATTCAACCCACAAATCTTTTTACGTGTCCTTGTCGACTGACTAATAAACGAAAGCAAATATTTTTTAACGACAACAGCAACATTTTTACAAAAATTAGTTTAAGCTTAGAATAGTTAGTGTCTCAATTTAAAGCAGTAGTGAACCATGCATAAGAATGGTATAGAAGTGAAGAATTATGAAGCTATGCTGTTACAAGGAAAGTATTTTCACGAATTAGATATAAATTATCGAAAGAAATTATCTCTGGTTTGGGTGAACAAATCCAGTCACCACACTTTATAATTTGTTCAGGGTGATGAAATAGTCATCTCTATTGAAATATAAAGTTTTCAACAATTCCGTGAAAGCTTCAATGATTTTTTTTAATGCCAATATTTGAAATGTTTACTGTTTTTTTTTTTTTTTTTTTTTTATAGTGGAAAACATAAAAAAATATATCACATATTTTTGTACATAGGTGGTTCTTATATTTGCAGGACTCCGACACTTGCAGGTGGTCTTTTGTCAATGAGAAAAGATTTCTTTGAAACATTAGGTACTTTCGACCCAGGTTTTGAAACGTGGGGTTCTGAAAATCTGGAGCTATCTTTTAAGGTAAGATACCCTTTCTTTGATATCAAAATGACAACTATTAAGATTACTATACATAAAATAATACAATGATTACATTAGTGTGGTAGTACAATATTTATTCCTTTATTGCCCACAGAGGGCTAAACATAGTGGGGACAAATAAGGACGGTCAAAAGGATTAAGTCGATTACATCGATCCACAGTGCGTAACTGGTACTTATTTAATCGACCCCGAAAGGATGAAAGGCAAAGTCGACCTCGGCGAAATTGGTACTCAGAACGTAACGGCAGCCAAAATACCTATTTCTTTACTACCCACAAGAGGCTAAAAAGAGAGAGGACAAACAATGACAGACAAACGGATTAAGTCGATTATATCGACCCCAATGCATAATAGGTATTTATTTAATCGACCCCGAAAGGATGGAAGGCAAAGTCGACCTCGGCGGAATTTGAACTCAGAACGTAACGGCAGCCAAAATACCTATTTCTTTACTACCCACGAGAGGCTAAACACAGAGAGGACAAACAAGGACAGACAAGTGGATTAAGTCGATTATATCGACCCCAGTGCGTAACTGGTACTTATTTAATCGACCCCGAAAGGATGAAAGGCAAAGTAGACCTCGGCAGAATTTGAACTCAAAACGTAACGGCAGACGAAATACGGCTACGCATTTCGCCCGGCGTGCTAACGTTTCTGCCAGCTCGCCGCCCTGTGGTAGTACAATATTAACAAACAAAATTTACTATTCAGATACAGTTGGACCAATTGTCTTTACATCTTTTCCAGCACAGTAGTATTTTAATTGTACGTAAAAGTCACCTTAGCTCTGAGTAGCATTTATTGGTCATTCTTAGCTTCATTTTCATAAGGAATAACTAAAAGATAAATATTCTTCTGGCAGATCACCGGTTTATCACAGATCGTAATTTCAAATGATATGGTACCTATACTCGGCATCACTTCTCTTTATTTGTGCAGGAGTCACATTGACCCTGAAGACGTCTATTCCTGTTAATAACCTATTATTGAGAATGCAGAGCATAATAATGCTGTAAGTTAACTGAAATGAAGAGTTTGTCTTATTCGCACGTGTGTGGTTCTGTTACTTTCTAACAACGGAGTTGGCGATGCTTTTCATGCAGGTTTAACTAACTTTTATATCATATTTCTTGTATACTTTATAGTATTTGTTATTGTTGGGGAAATGTCTGCATTATAATGTTAGGATAACGTTAGGAAGTTTCTAGTTACATGGGGTCGGATCGGATCGGTTTTCATTTCGCATTTTTACTAGCTTCCGCGATGTAATTTTTTATGTATTGTTTGGCTAGTTATATCTAGATAAATTTAGGAAAGATTTTATGCCAACGTTTAAAGAATTAAATTTAAAACTTGCCGTTAGGAAGGGTATTTGGACGTAGAAACAATGCCGACGCAGACAACGGAGCCTGGTGCAGCTTTCTGGCTTGCCAGCTACTGTCAAACCATCCAATCCATGCCAGCATGGAAGACAGATGCTGGATGATGATGATGATTTAGGTTATGATTATTTAGGTTATGATGATAAATCGTGTTCAGAATACAGCTACTCAAAACAAAGTAGTCCTCTAAATGCCTTTCCTCATCATAGTTAGCTGCCAGTTACATACTGAAAATTCTGGTTAGACATCCGAAAATGCTAAACAACGGTGTACAAAAGCTAAATCTTACCTTAGACCGATGGACGTATATACATTACTTTTTCATGTTTTACTTCGCTTAAGTACAAACTCGTTTCAGAATTGTGCGCTAACTCTTAAAGCTTTTAGGATACACTGGTATATAAGCTAGGAAATAAACTAGAACTACGGTTGACTTTATTTACATCATTTGGTTACAACGTTCATCCGTTCTTATATGGGTGCTATTTTTTCCAGACATGGATGTGTGGAGGTCGTATCGATATTATACCGTGCTCTCATGTTGGGCATATATTTCGGACACGTACCCCTTATAAGTGGCCAAAAGGTTTTGCTGTAACAATGAAAAACGCTATAAGATTAGCGGAAGTATGGATGGACAATTACAAAAATATATATTACAATCGAATTAACTGGAGATTGGTGAGTAAAACTGATTTCTAAAAGATAACCTGAATCTAATAATCTTTGATTTTTATACTTGTAGCAAGAACCAACGAATATCACGAAGCTAATTAATCATGCAATTTAGTTACGATTGTTGCTTGATAATAGTTCCACTTCGTTCTATTATCAGAGCCGTCGTTAAAGACGTGACGATTGAAGCGACCTCATTTCTGTCTATACACCTGAGGCCACCAGTCTAATAAAAAAATAATCACTATAATTAACATTTTATTAAAAAGTACTCAACATTGTTCCTCGTTTATCTGGTTCAATCATCACCGAACATATTCAGATATACTGTTATTTGTTGTAATATTTTTAAAAAGATTTCTTAAAACATAATTCGTTTTGGGATTCTTTATATGAGTTCGTGTGTTGAAGCATATTCTGTTGTGTCTGGGGAGAGTCATATTCTTTTTGTGCCTTAACACACTCACCGGTAAAATTTCCACTTTTTTCTTATTTTTATTTTCCTAAAATTTTCGTTGCGTCTTGCAACCTTTTCGGTAGTTTTGACTCTTTCTTTCGATAAATTAAGTACCAGTCAAAACTATTGAAAAGGTTGCAAGACGCAACGAAAAGTGTAGGAAAATAAAAATAAGAAAAAAGTGGAAATTTTACCGGTGAGTGTGTTATATTATAAGGCACAAAAAGAAAATGACTCTCCTCGGACACAACAGAATTAAAATATAATGTTTAATCGTTTTCTTATAGTTTGAAATAGTAAATAATTTAAAAATATATTTAAAAGCAATCTATTTACGAAGTCGATATGCTTTCTAAGTCTCCAGGAAAATGGTATATTTTACTAGAAATTATTGATTTGATCTTTTCTAGATAAATTATGGTGATGTTAGTCAGAGAAAGAAACTCCGTGAAAACTTAAAATGCAAAAGTTTTCAATGGTACTTGGAGAATGTAATCCCTGAAATGTTATGGATTAAAGAAACCATTAATGACGGATTGGTAAGGTTTGAATTATTTCCTCTCATAAGTGGACATAATAAGTATTTATATAATTTGTTCCACATTTCACCATATTTTTTCCCCTAAAAAATTTATAGTTTGACTTATGCGTTTCTGTGCTAAATTCGCACCAGAGTTAATTCTATTTATTTATTTATTTTGTTTATATTTTGAGTGAAATGACGGGACCTAAGATCATCAATATTAATCTTTTCTACTCTAGGCACAAGGCCCGAAATTTTGAGGGAGGGGACCAGTTGATTAGATCGACCACAGTATGCAACTGGTACTTGATTTATCGACCACCGAAATATTGAAAAGCAAAGTCGATCTCGGTAGAATTTGAACTCAGAGCATAAAGACAGACAAAACAAAAATGCAAATAGATAAATCCTTCCTATTATAGGCACAAGGCCTGGAATTTGGGGGAGGAGGATAGTCGATTACATCAACCCCCAGTACTCAACTGGTACTTAATTTATCGATCCCGAAAGGATGAAAGGCAAAGTCGACCTCGGTAGAATTTGAACTCAGAGCATAAAGACAGACAAAAAAAAATGCAAATAGATAAATCCTTCCTATTATAGGCACAAGGCCTGGAATTTGGGGGAGGAGGATAGTCGATTACATCAACCCCCAGTACTCAACTGGTACTTAATTTATCGATCCCGAAAGGATGAAAGGCAAAGTCGACCTCGGCAGAATTTGAACTCAGAGCATAAAGACAGACAAAAAAAAATGCAAATAGATAAATCCTTCCTATTATAGGCACAAGGCCTGGAATTTGGGGGAGGAGGATAGTCGATTACATCAACCCCCAGTACTCAACTGGTACTTAATTTATCGATCCCGAAAGGATGAAAGGCAAAGTCGATCTCGGTAGAATTTGAACTCAGAGCATAAAGACAGACAAAAAAAAATGCAAATAGATAAATCCTTCCTATTATAGGCACAAGGCCTGGAATTTGGGGGAGGAGGATAGTCGATTACATCAACCCCCAGTACTCAACTGGTACTTAATTTATCGATCCCGAAAGGATGAAAGGCAAAGTCGACCTCGGTAGAATTTGAACTCAGAGCATAAAGACAGACAAAAAAAAATGCAAATAGATAAATCCTTCCTATTATAGGCACAAGGCCTGGAATTTGGGGGAGGAGGATAGTCGATTACATCAACCCTCAGTACTCAACTGGTACTTAATTTATCGATCCCGAAAGGATGAAAGGCAAAGTCGACCTCGGCAGAATTTGAACTCAGAGCATAAAGACAGACAAAAAAAAATGCAAATAGATAAATCCTTCCTATTATAGGCACAAGGCCTGGAATTTGGGGGAGGAGGATAGTCGATTACATCAACCCTCAGTACTCAACTGGTACTTAATTTATCGATCCCGAAAGGATGAAAGGCAAAGTCGATCTCGGTAGAATTTGAACTCAGAGCATAAAGACAGACAAAAAAAAATGCAAATAGATAAATCCTTCCTATTATAGGCACAAGGCCTGGAATTGGGGGAGGAGGATAGTCGATTACATCAACCCTCAGTACTCAACTGGTACTTAATTTATCGATCCCGAAAGGATGAAAGGCAAAGTCGATCTCGGTAGAATTTGAACTCAGAGCATAAAGACAGACAAAAAAAAATGCAAATAGATAAATCCTTCCTATTATAGGCACAAGGCCTGGAATTTGGGGGAGGAGGATAGTCGATTACATCAACCCCCAGTACTCAACTGGTACTTAATTTATCGATCCCGAAAGGATGAAAGGCAAAGTCGACCTCGGTAGAATTTGAACTCAGAGCATAAAGACAGACAAAAAAAAATGCAAATAGATAAATCCTTCCTATTATAGGCACAAGGCCTGGAATTTGGGGGAGGAGGATAGTCGATTACATCAACCCCCAGTACTCAACTGGTACTTAATTTATCGATCCCGAAAGGATGAAAGGCAAAGTCGATCTCGGTAGAATTTGAACTCAGAGCATAAAGACAGACAAAAAAAATGCAAATAGATAAATCCTTCCTATTATAGGCACAAGGCCTGGAATTTGGGGGAGGAGGATAGTCGATTACATCAACCCCCAGTACTCAACTGGTACTTAATTTATCGATCCCGAAAGGATGAAAGGCAAAGTCGACCTCGGTAGAATTTGAACTCAGAGCATAAAGACAGACAAAAAAAAATGCAAATAGATAAATCCTTCCTATTATAGGCACAAGGCCTGGAATTTGGG
Organism: Octopus sinensis; assembly: GCF_006345805.1. Lineage (NCBI taxonomy): Eukaryota > Metazoa > Mollusca > Cephalopoda > Octopoda > Octopodidae > Octopus > Octopus sinensis. The sequence goes on along the minus strand of NC_043006.1, from coordinate 5,514,934 downwards.
GGAGGAGGATAGTCGATTACATCAACCCCCAGTACTCAACTGGTACTTAATTTATCGATCCCGAAAGGATGAAAGGCAAAGTCGACCTCGGCAGAATTTGAACTCAGAACAGAGCAACGGGCGAAATACTGCAAAGCATTTCGTCCAGCGTGCTAACCACTCTGCCAGCTCACCACCTTGAGCACCAATATTAATACGAATTTCATTTGATTAGGAAAGACGACAATATTTGAAGGCGCAGGAGTGGCTGTGTGGTAAGTAGCTTGCTAACCAACCACATGGTTCCGGGTTCAGTCCCACTGCGTGGCACCTTGGGCAAGTGTCTTCTGCTATAGCCCCGGGCCGACCAATGCCTTGTGAGTGGATTTGGTAGACGGAAACTGAAAGAAGCCCGTCGTATATATGTATATATATATATATGTATGTGTGTGTGTTTGTGTATCTGTGTTTCTCCCCCTAGCATTGCTTGACAACCGATGCTGGTGTGTTTACGTCCCCGTCACTTAGCGGTTCGGCAAAACAGACCGATAGAATAAGTACTGGGCTTACAAAGAATAAGTCCCGGGGTCGAGTTGCTCGATTAAAGGCGGTGCTCCAGCATGGCCGCAGTCAAATGACTGAAACAAGTAAAAGAGAATAAAAGAGAAAGATATAATGAGTTGAATCTATTTAAATTTGCCTTATGATGTTTATTTTATTGAAGCTGAAAAGATCTAAACACAAGCGGAGATTGAAAGCGAAAATTAAAAGAAAGAAAATTCATACTTTTAGATAAGGTTTCTCTTTTCGTTGGCATCTTAGCAGGAACAGTTCGAGGTGAATGTCATACTTGGCTCTTCTTATATAAATAGTTATTTATTTGATTAGTCGGGATATGAAATTCGCGAAAATATATTCAAATTTGAAACTCAGTGAGTTATGTTAGATAAAATAATTAGGAAAGTTCGTCATTGTTTACAGTGACCCACTAAAAACGACTGTAAATTGTTTGTGGGAAATGTAACTTAGTAAACATATTTTATTTCATTATAAGCGTCATAATAACCATCTATTATCAGAAATGTTGATGGGTGTTAATATTGTTGTTCAGGGAACAGAATTAGCTATACTAAAATTGATTATAGTTGCAAAATCATGTTTTATATTTATCATTAATTATTCACAGCAGAGTTTGATAAACTGTAAGCTAATTAAAAAAATTAAAAAAGGAAAACTTTGAGTTTCTATAATCTTAGAACCAATTCCAGGTTTAGGGAATATTTGAGTAAAACTAGAATATCATACATTGAATTATTTAATTGTAAACTAACTAACAATACGCTGTGATACTCCAGTCTCCACTGTCTCTTTAAATTTCTACTTTTTCTCATTGGAAATCACGGATCTTCGTTGTTTTTCAAAGGGAAATTTGGTCCATTGGAAAATAAACACATTTTCTCGATGAATTGTGAAGAAAATCTAATAACATTTTCAATTTTTATTGTTAAGGTAATGAATATGAATTCTAGAAAATGCTTAGAAGCGGCTTTAGGAATGCGTGTACAGGTTACCAAATGTGATAAAGCGAGTGGAAATCAGGTAGAATCAAATTCTTATACTATGATCTTGTTTAAACATAATTGTGAATGTTTCCTCCGAACCTCCCATTTGTAGTGCAATATCCATATAGAATCTTTTGTTTAGACGCAAGTAAACGTGTCTATTTAAGAAAGTCTATTCAAGTATATTATCGTTATTTCATTAACAACCTGTGAGGTGTGCAAAACCAGCATCAGCGAAATTTTAACTCCAGACACTGAAGAGCGACAGTAAGCGATCGATAAAATTATACTTTCCAAATTTTACTTTTAATATTAATCGCGTCTCAAGTCATTTATATTGTTTTTGTTGTTGAAATATTTCTAACAGAAACAGTTCTTTCATGATATTACTGATCGCACAAGTCCCTGACAGTGCTCAGTCGATTAAGTTTCTATTGTCTCCGTTTATATATATGCTTCGGTTAGAAAAGCAGAAATCAGAGAGGAATTTCAAACCAACTTACAACCAATGATTTTAATTTTCTAACTTAATTTTAAAATATAATATGTTTGATTGGTCAGCTCGTACTTATGTCAGTCAAATAGTTAATGTGATAAAACTGTATAAACCACATGTTACAAGTCAAGGTTCAAGTTACATGCAAAATTAAGAAGCGATTATGCATGTAATCATTTGACTCACTGTGTCTACTACATATTTACTTACTGCATTTATAGTAAATCAGTTTAACGTTCTGAAGTAATAATCAAGAGATTATTCTATTTCGCCAATTAAATAAAATAGAATAAAGATCATTCCTCTCAAAACAGATTAAGTTGATAGATCCAAACTCAGTTTTCTTAGACTCGAACACATTAAGAGTAACATGCTGGGTGAATGCGCCCAACCTGGAACCAAAAAGTGGCTCCCAAATTTTATCCCACTTGTTCTGTAGATTTCCTCGCTGAGATTGGGTCGTGATATTCCTGAATAGAAGTACTAAAACGCAGGCGTAGAATTAGAAATCACGAATAGCCCCTGGGTTTTTGAAGGTGAGTGTCAGACATCTCCAACCAACGTCCAGACTAGAAACTCCAAGCAACACAAATGCTGTCTTAGTAGTACTTATCCCATCCCAATTGTGCATTTCGCATAAAATAAAATATAAACGATACAGGAAATATCAACCGGAAGAAATGCTGCTGGCGTGGATTCATTTACTTTGGATCTCGACTTTATAAGGAATGACACACACATACACACACACAAATTTGGTTTCAGGATCATGCTGTGTGACACATTCCGAATGAGGAATGAGGTATTAGGTGACGAAATTACAAGATATCCACTCGCTCATTTGTAGTCTCACGTGGTATCTCCTTAAGCAGTTCGTCTGGTCTGGTCCGGTCTGGTCTGGTCTGCCCACCTCTTCCAGTTCAGATGTTATTGAAATCAATCATTGGTCATGTCTACAACCACTTTTCAGTCGTTGTAGTCTTTGAAGCATTTTGGTCGTGTTTCAGTCTGGATTTTATTCTCCGACTTTGATTCATAGTCCTAACAGGAGTACTAAATTCCAGATAGCATTGATACCAGTGATACTCTTGATGGTAGGGAAGTCTCCTGTTGTATATAACGTTATGGTTTATACAAGAATGTGCAAACACTGAAATATTTCAGAGATGTTCCATGACGGAAAGTATTGGGTTGTCCGGAAAGTTAAGACTATTCTGCAGATATCTAAATAAGTGGAAATCCGAAGGAACAATATCTGGTGAATATGGAGGGTGGGGTAACACATCCCGGCCGAGCTGCAGCAATTTTTGTTCCAAAGCATCAAGTGCCGAAAATGAACTTTCTTATCTTCAATTTTAAAGGGTTACAAAATTAACGCAGGTTGTAGGAATATAAACCGTTTTCCACGAAAGATAGCTTAAACTGTGCTCTAAATGGAGGTGTAGTCAAATCCTATTTTATGGACTCAACCTTGTTCTAAAATAAGTCGAAAGGTAAACTACTATAAATCGGCACGAACTTTCCGGACAACATAATACAATTAATTTTTTCCCTACTAGGCACAAGGTCCACGGACAAGGTATAAATTAACAGGTTAAGTATTTTATGACTCTGAAATGAATGAAATTAAAATCAAGGTAGTCTTCACTTAACCAAGTCTATTTGGCATCCAGGTTTTTCGCTTTCTCCCTAAGACCTAAAACTTTAGTTGAGTTAATTGGAAAAGAAACTAATATATTATTTAATATTTGCTGTAAATATTCACAATTGTATTGCTATATTAAGGTATTTAAATTAATAAAGATTTATTCTTTATATTCTATTCTCAGCATATTTATTATACCAAAAAGAACGAACTGAGAATAAATGACATCTGTTTAGACTTTAGGAATGATCTAAGCGCTGCACCATGCCATGGTATGAAAGGTGACCAATTTTGGACTTTATTTCCGGTGAGTAAAAACATGTTACAAACACTTTCACAAAATCGTGTATTCATATATCGTAAATAAGGTATATGCAATCACTTAGCAAAATTCATAAACGCGTTTTGCAATGATAAACTCAAGAATTAAGCTCCCAAACAGATTTTGCATTCCGAAAATCAAAAGCTGTTTTTTCTTTTAGTTCAAATTAGTAACTATTGATATTTATATCTCTCTTTCTCTCTTTCTCTCTTTTACTTGTTTCAGTCATTTGACTGCGGCCATGCTGGAGCACCGCCTTTAATCGAGCAACTCGACCCCAGGACTTATTCTTTGTAAGCCCAGTACTTATTCTATCGGTCTGTTTTGCCGAACCGCTAAGTGACGGGGACATAAACACACCAGCATCGGTTGTCAAGCAATGCTAGGGGGAGAAACACAGACACACAAACATACACGCACACATATATACATATATATATATACATATATACGACAGGCTTCTTTCAGTTTCCGTCTACCAAATCCACTCACAAGGTTTTGGTCGGCCTGAGGCTATAGTAGAAAACACTTGCCCAAGGTGCCACACAGTGGGACTGAACCCGGGACCATGTGGCTGGTAAGCAGGCTACTTACCACACAGCCACTCCTGCGCCTATATTGAAGTTAATATAGTAAATTATGTGGATATGGATCTATCAATCTCTTCTTTGGAATGTGGAACGAAAGGACACTTCTTGATCATTATAACATTAAAAGTTAAAAACAACATACGGTACTTGTCTCGAGAGAATTCTCGATTCTCTATGCAAAACTAAACACTTAAGAGAAGGAAAACCTGAACTAGTTCTGACTATAGATTCTTTTAGAAAGGGAAAGCTGTAGTTGATGAAAGAATACGAAGAATTGGTATTGTTTATTAAAACCTTGATTTTTCGAGGTCAACTAATTCCAGCTATCATCAACGAATCTTATATGACACTTTGGGTGTTATTACCCCCAACATAACATAATTTCTCATAGGCGCAGGAGTGGCTGTGTGGTAAGAAGCTTGCTTCTCAACCACCTGGTTCAGTCCTAATGCGTGGCACCTTAGGAAAATGTATTTTATTATTGCCTCAGGCGGACCAAAGCCTTGGGAATGGATTTGGTAGACGGAAACTGAAAGAAGCCCCTATGTATATATATATATCTGTGTATAGCTTTATGTCTGTGTTTATCCTCCCACCATCACTTGACAACCGGTGTTTGTGTGTTTACGTCCTCTAAAGTAGCGGTCCGGCCAAAAGAGACCGATAAATTAAGTACCAGGCTGAAAAAATATATACTGGGGTCGAGTCATTCGACTAAAAATTCAAGGCGGTTCCCCATCATGGCCGCTATCTAATGATTGAAACAAGTATAGGATAAAAAGATAAAGATGTCAGTTTATGCTCCGACTCTTGGTGCCAGTGAAGATATGAAAAGTCAATTTTACCAACGATTGAGTAACATTATTTTGAAAGTACCAACAAAAGACAGACATTTACTTATAGGTGATTTCAACGGAAAATTAAGGATAGTCAGGAATGGGAAGATGTTACAGATTAAGGAAGAAGATGCGGGAAACTGTAATCCCAACTAACTTCCCAATCCTGTTTTCTGTTCGAAATTCCCTCTTCATCGAAATTCCCTCTTCATCGAAATTCCCTCTTCATCGAAATTCCCTCTTCATCACTAACGTTCAGTTCCGACTTCGCGACTAATTTAAGACGACATGCATGTATTCACAATCCAGGTACTGACAGATTCTCGACTATATCATCGCCAGACATCAATACAAAAGTGTCGTCCTTGTCACCAGAAAAGCTCATAGGGTTGATATCTGTTGAATATTGCACTTGCCATCCATATCATGCACGGAGATCATCATTTGTGATAAACTATGAAACGAAATACCATTGTTAGTTAGTTAGTTAGTTAGTTAACTAACTAACTAATTAACAATGGTATTTCATTGTTAGTTAGTTAATTAGTTAACTAACTAACTAATTAACAATGGTATTTCATTGTTAGTTAGTTAATTAGTTAACTAACTAACTAATTAACAATGGTATTTCATTGTTAGTTAGTTAATTAGTTAACTAACTAACTAATTAACAATGGTATTTCATTGTTAGTTAGTTAATTAGTTAACTAACTAACTAATTAACAATGGTATTTCATTGTTAGTTAGTTAATTAGTTAACTAACTACTAATTAACAATGGTATTTCATTGTTAGTTAGTTAATTAGTTAACTAACTAACTAATTAACAATGGTATTTCATTGTTAGTTAGTTAATTAGTTAACTAACTAACTAATTAACAATGGTATTTCATTGTTAGTTAGTTAATTAGTTAACTAACTAACTAACTAACTAACAATGGTATTTCAAAGTGAGAAAAATCTGTCACCAGACATAAATATCAATCATCTAAATTCTTTCAATGAAGAATGCTTATCAGTTCGGAATATTAGCATTGAAACAACGAAAGTAACATTGGTTTCAGTAAAAACGAGAATCCAGTATTTGTTTGAAAATAACAACGGTGAAATCAGTCAGCTTTCCGTGGAAAAGAGGAAGACTCGCTCATCACACTAGTAACACACAAGGCCAGCTCATAGACTATCACGATATCAAAAATTTAAGCACTAATATCAAACCAAACCCGAAGAAATACAGAATATTTGGTGTCAATAGAGCCTCAAAATTATAGAGATGATGTTATCTAAGAAAATCTTTTGTGGAACGAAGTAAATGGTTAGCTCAGTATAGATATCCACGGGCAACTTTTCAGCAGCAAACAACTCTAAAGCCGTGACGCGATTCGTAAGATATTCTCGAACACTAAAGAGAACATCTTTTCTCACCGCTGAATTGAGAATGAACAACAGCAGTTCCATATCATTTTGAAAAAAAAACTATGATTGAATGTAGATACATCATTTAAAAGTTTCAAAATACTCCAAACATTACAAAACCAGAAAAATTCCCCAGGAGAACATCGTCTCCAGCTGGCTTTAGACACACTTTCTGTGCTCTTATGGTATTTGCAAAGGGAGGTCATCCCTCTCTCGTCAACCTAAGTGATACGCACGGACTGCAGTTTCTAGGTATTTGCCTGTCTTCGGCGTACGGCAATCACTGGTTTACGATGACGGGAGACCTGTTTGCAAATACTTATTGTTTTTCCCAGTAACTTCCGTCACTGATTTCGAAAAACTGTCTGAACGAGATGCAAACAGTAACCGCTCGACAATGTAAAGTATATTTGCCATCTCAATATGGCTAACCACTAAGGGTGAGTGTTACTGTAGCTTTTATCCCCATTTAGCCATTTGTTTTTGCCAGTTGATAGTAGATTGCTTTAAGTAATTATTTCTACCTTATAAATGTTGTAATAATTTGAAATGCAGTCTAACAAATTTATTCGTTTATTCTTTTTCAGAATAGAATGATCTACCATAATGTAAGCAATCGGTGCTTAGAAAACGTTGAAAGGGATGTAATGTTAATGCCATGTGCTTATAAACCGCAACAATTGTGGAGTGTTTTGGAAAATAGACATGCCGAAAACGAAAACTAAATGAGCAACTTCTGAATATAAATGTCAGTCCCTTCATGATATTCTGCTCAAGAATCCTGTGTCTACCTGAATAATGCAAAATAATTCCTGCCAAGGAAGCTAGTCA
>NC_043006.1:5472258-5499758 GCF_006345805.1 Octopus sinensis | reverse complement strand
GAAACAGTTCAGTAACGATAGCGAAGATAAAGATATGAAATATCACTTACACTTTCACGTGTTCCCCATCGTTGATCCACAATATTAGAAACGGCATAGAATGGCAGTAAAATGTACATTGCCGGGAAAACAACCAAAAAGGTGAGACCATGAATGAGAGTCCAGGCTTCTTTGGGGTGTATTAAAGCAGCGTATAAAACAGCAGTCATCAGTAGTAAAATTAAATAGTATTGTTTGAACTGAAGCTGTCCGTCCTGAAGATCTGGCCAATAAAATCAGAGCATGGAAATTTTATAACATGACATATACTCTTGTTAAATTGTTTATTACTACGTTTATTAATGATTGAAAAACAAGGTATTCGGTCTAAATTTGACGCTTTTTTCAGGCACAACTTGATGTAATGGGGAACAGCCAGCGGCATTGCAAAGCATAAAGATTAAAGTTGAAGCTGAGAAAAAGTTAGCTTACAAGGAGGAATGGAAGCCACTGGAATATTGGAAACGAGTTACCTGTATGATGATGATTCGCGCAGGGTATCAAAATACCTAGATCATGACTGCTGCTCAATGCTCTATAAACACTGTAAAGTCTGTATGACATGACATAGACAGCTTCAACGGAGACTACAAAGCCCTGGTCTGTAGAAAGGGACACAGCAGGCGTTCTGACCGCGTCCGAACGCCAGATTCCGTCCCTGTATCTTCGAACAAGACCTTAAGCTCAATTCAGACCGCTATGTGAAGCTGCTGGAGATTGTGGTCGAACTCCGTCTGGAGAGGATCGCTGCTGGAAGGCCAGATGTATAGCAGCAGGATTAATTTCCTTGCCATAGCCGGGTAAGAGTCAGATGTGGTTGCAGAAGCGTTTCCCTGACTCTCCCGGTTGTAATCCCATAGATTGCTGAGTCAGGGGTGGGGTGGGGGCAGTTTCGAAAGACACCTGTCCTCTGCCTTCAACACCCATGCTGAGCTGATAGCCAAAATCAAGGAGGTGCTCGAAGATCATCTCGGATTTTATTTTATTATTAGGATTGCTTTCGTTATTTAGCTCCGGGTGAACACTGGTTGAAGACATCAAGCTATAACTATACCGTCTTATGAGGTTGTTTACCAGTTTATCTCATGATGCAATAAAGCATTTTTTGAACTGTTAAAGAGTTTTGTGAGAATTTAACTTCTATTTCTAGCAGTCTAAGAGACCACAAAGAGGCTCCTCAGTAACTCAAAATTACTATTGCGATATGACTGGTCAATAATTTGTAAGATATCAGCTGAAAACCCATTTAACACTCAGTACTTCAGTCTATAGCAGTGTGTCTGGACCAAACAGTTATTTCAAATTTAAACAATTTGCCGTGTAGGAAACTCATTAATATTACAAATTAAACCTAGATGAGCAATGATCAGTCTAATAGGGGACATGTGAGATCCATAGGGGACACGAAACTGTGTTTTGAAGGGAAATGTCAGTATTCAAGTGGATCTAGGTTTTGTAGATGATGTGATCAGAGTATGTTTGGTGTTATTTGCTTTGAAAGAAAAATCTACAATCTTTATTTATAATCTTGTTTTACTTCTATGCAGTATTGTCTTGTAATTGTATTTTAAAATTTATGCTGAATACTCAAATATTAATTCATGTTGTTTGACTTGGAAACATCTGCAAGTCATTTGTGCAGCAAGTTTGCATTTGCACAAACTTGTATATCTCAATTATACTTTCTTAATGAATCGATTTTTGTCTTGTGTAGTTCAAATTTGAATTAACTTCCTGTTTTCTGAATAATTCCATGATTACAAGGTCTAGCAAAACATCATTGACTCATGATCCGTCATACATATTCTTGTTTGAAAGACGTTCTTTTTATGTCAAAAGCATTAATAGTCGAAGCGATATGTGAAAAGCATTTATGTTGAAAGCATTACGTTATCGAAGCGATGAAATATAAAACCTTATCCTTCTTCAAGAAATAGTATCACATTTTTGAAGTTATATTACTCTTGAGGATTTTTAAAGATATTTTCTCTGCTAAAATATTTTCTCTGCTATAATATTTTCTCTGCTAAAATAATAGTGTCACATGACACTAAAAATATCGAGATGCACATTCTTCCTCGTGGCAACAAAACTCATCATCCCCATCACATGCCTCTGTGAATTGTTCTATAGAATGGCGAACTTGAGGAGCAGTAAGAAGCAAGCTCTTTGACATGATATATTTTCCACTGATACTAATCACTCGACCAAATCCTTTCAATCTTGACTGTTTGAAATCTTTCATGATTTGAGGGTGTAGTCTTTATGATTCCTGAATATACTGTTATATAAATTTCGATAAAACATCGAGATCAGTGACTTTTCGTCACTGGAAAAAGTATAAATATTTGCATTGAGAACCACTTCCCATCGCCAACCGGTGATTGTCACGCGTTGATGACGGGTCAATACCCAGAAACTTGGGTCCGGGAGTATCACGTCAAGCTTTGCAAATATTGATAGGGCACAGAGTGTGACAATAGCCAGCTGGAGGAGATGCCTTCTTGGGGCTACAAGCTACAGTAGCATCAACCCTTATGGGTTAGCCACATTTAGGTGGCAAATATACTTCACGATTTTTTAAGTTTTATCCCTAAATATTTCATTTGCGTCTAAAGTTTATGCCTTCTAATAGATGAACAATTAAATAGTGTTGGAAACAAAGCTATCGTATAACTCACAAGAGCTTCGTTTCATTGCAACTCTGAGTCCAAACCCAGGAGAATGTGACGAGAATCGACTTCGTGGCCACTTTTCTAAGATATTTGAATTCATTGACGTCAATAATGCTATCACCTATTTATGGGTTTCTCTGATTAAGTAGTCATACAACGCACCATTTCAAGTGCTCAACTGAATTCAATTCTCCAGATTTAAGGGATATTTTATGATACTTATTCATTTTCTAAAAGCATTAAGGACATAAACAAAATAAAATAAAACTGGTAATCAGAACTACATCCAAGACTCGGTTCGGCGGAAGCTTATTTCTGGTTTGATAGCATTTACTAGGAAAATAAGCGAAATAAGAAAACATGCATTGCAGACTTACCATCAATTGTATCAACCACAAAGAATTTCATGTAACCAACGCTAACAGAGAGCACAATGCCTCCAAGGAAAATGGTAATTGCTGAAGTCACCGCTGACTGGGCTTCTATTGATCTTGTGGAACATATTACAGAATAAAGTATTAAACTACCAATGCAAAATGGTGTCGTGTATAGACATGACAAACCGAAGAGGATATCCAAAGAGATCGTGAGAACAACAACGGTCGTTCCTGGTGATAACATCACTAACAGAAACATCTGCAGGATATAAATGATATAAATTAAAGTGAAGGTTGAATTATTTTGCGTCAGTCGTCTGATGTTGCCAAAAACGAGAATTAAATTTGACATTTCTGAGAGAACCCAGCGCTTTCTCTGTTTAAGAAATTCAAGAAAAGTATCAGGACAGAATGTTGAGTTGTGTGAATATGACGAATATTCTAGCTTCCAGCCTTTTAACATCATTAAGGTACATAACCAGCGATCTTCACCTGCAAACAAAGAATATATTAACAGATAATTTGTTTATAGGACTTCACATATTTTAATTACATTTAGCTACAATATTCCCTAATAAATATTGAAAATTTGCAATTAAGATTGTTGCTTTAAACTTTCCAAAGTGTAAAAAAATATCAGTTATGTTGATAATTGTAAAGAGTTATGCAAAGTAGTTTGTGTTGTCCCTTCTCGAGATTTGCCTGGCTCATAAGGGCCGGTTTCCCGGTTTCCTTGACGTATAAGTTCCCCACCTGGACGGGACGCCGGTCCATCGCAAGTGAGCTGCTAGATGCAAGAGGAAAGTGTGAGAGAAAGCTGTGGCGAAAGAGTCAGCAGAAGTTCGCCATTACCTTCTGCCAGAGCCGCGTGGAGCTTAGGTGTTTCACTCATAAACACACACACCACCCGGTCTGAGATTCGAACTCGCGATCTCTCGACCCCGAGTCTGCTGCTCTAACCACTAGGCCATGTGCCTCTACAATGCAAAGTAATTATAGTAGTTTCAATAGGTTACCAAAACTGAATTTTTAAGTGTAGAAATAAAGCTAAATGATGTAAAATAAAATTTCTATAGTAGATAATGCATACCTAACATTCGGCAAGCCTCTACCAAAAGATCAAATATAGAAAATAAATCGATTATCCAGAAAACAATTATTCTGATTAATACTAATAGAATAATTCCTGAGAATATAAATAATATACATAGAACTGAAAATGTTTTGTGGGATATTTTGTGAATATAGCCAAATGTTTTCTTTTACTGAGACTCAACACGCTATTCCGAGTGAGAATTGGCAGTTATGGAATTCAACGTCTTTGACATATTAGTAACTGTGCATATCTGAGTATGGTAGCTTGATTTAAGAAAGTTAAATCTTTCTTAAATCATACCATATTGTAAAAAGTTCACCGTTAGATAATGAATCCTTAAATATATAATGTGCTAGAAAATGACTGGTTGGCATGGCCGGAACGGTTTTGATAATAAGTCTGCTCAGTGGAAGTAGATAGAAAACTAATCAACAAAACAAAGTTATTACTTAAATGAGTGCAATACAATCTAGAATAAAATTCGTGTAACTTACTAAGCGAGAACCCGTATTGTAATTTGCAACCGCCATTTCATTTCCCTGCATGCTAGTTACTGCATGCTAAGACTGCGCGCCTTCACTAGTCAGTTAAAGTGAGACAGTGTCACGTGACAACTTGCTGTGGCTGCCTGCTGGAGCTTAGCGGCAGGTATCTAAAGGGAAAAATTTGACAAGTCAGTCAGTCACCGGCTGACACTCGCTGACGATACATCGAAGAGGCCAGGGAACAGAAGAAAGAAGACATGCATCCAACTCCAGAGCTGAAGACACCTCCGAAAGTGGGGGCCCCGCTACGTCAAAACGGTAGAGGAGTAGGGACCGAAACCGGACGTGGTTTCTCCTGATGATGTCTTGAGCTAACTGGATCCTATAAAGGAGCTGTTGTGGTAGCAGACCACGAAACACAGTTGTAATTCCTCCCTTACTAATTCATAAGTTTCCATTCAGTGATGAATTGTTTTCACAGTTGAGTATTATTAAAGTTGTATATCAAATCGACTTTCCTTCACACGCACACATATTCTATGCACAACTATTACACATCATGAGTCTGATCTAATCCTCTACTATAATCTTATAATATCAATATAACCACTATATATAACGTAATTCGTATTTGATGAGCATGAGATATCAAAACAGAAAACAAAACAAAGGAATTCTTAATTGCATGTAGTATTTGAATTTTACCATGGTCTTTGACAAATACGTCAAACTCCGACTGAATTGGTTCACAATACGTATCCATGACATCTTGTATTGCTGTGGCGCGATACAAACTGAAACAACCCGGACAACACATGACGCAGCCGATGACATTTTGCGAGCTCTTGATCATCCAGAAATCTAAAAACCGAAAATTAAATGTTAATCAGTCAAAAAGTTAATCTTATCGTTTGTCATTATTTTATGTTATACTAGCAGTATCGCCCGGCGTTGCTTGGGTTTTTAAGGGAAATAACTATATAAGCATTTTTAGAGAGTTACTTCCCTTATATAAACCGAACAAAAATGGATTAAAAATGCGGAAAAATGATGGTAATTTTTTTTTAAATCGTAGACTCATCGTAGACGCGCGCTAATACCCAGAAGGGCTCGATATGAATCACGACTATAAGATACCCGCTTTTGGTTAAACTGCACCGCAAAATGTGGGAGTAGTTAGGAATCTAAATCGGAGTAGACAGACACACACACACAACTACAGTTTTATATATAAAGATGTGTTGTCTTAGTTGCAAAACAGGGAGTTTATTTATACACAGTATAGTGTTTGGCTACATGTGGCTACATGTGGAATGGTGATGATGTAAGGGCGTTTGCAGGTCCATAGAGAAGGAATGTTTTTGTTTGAATTTCGGAGCCATTCAACAAATAAAAACTAATCTTCTGTCTCGATAGAGCTCCCATCTATTTCAAGTAGCGTGGAGGCGTAATGGCCCAGTGGTTTGGGCAACGGACTCGCGGTCGTAGGATTGCGGTTTCGACTCCCAGACCGGGCGTTGTGAGTGTTTATTGAACGAAAACACCGAAAGCTCCACGAGTCTCCGGCAGGGAGTAGTGGCGAACCTTGCTGTACTCTTTCATAACAACTTTTACTCACTTTTCTTCTTGTTTCTGTTGTACCTGTATTTCAAAGAGCCAGTTTTGTCACTCTCTGTGTCACGCTGAATCTCCCTGAGAACTACATTAAATGTACACGTGTCTTTGGAGTACTCAGCCACTTGCACGTTTTATTTCACGAGCAGGCTGTTTCGTTGATCGGATCAACTGGAATCCTCGTCGTCGCAACCGACGGAGTGCCACGAGTATTTCAAGTAACTTTCCTTGCAGAAGGAATAGAACCTACTTACAGTTAGGTAGAGACTAATATTAATTTCAAATTTTGACACAAGGCCAGCAACGCCGGGAAAGAGAGCAATTCGATAACATTGTCCCCAGTGCTCAACTGGTACTTATTCTATCGACCCCGAAAGGATGAAAGGCAAAACCGACCTCGGCGGAATTTGATCTCAGAACGTAAAGACGGACGAAATGCTGCTAAGCATTTTTCACAGCGTGCTAACGATTCTACCAGCTCGCTGCCTTATGTAGACTGTAATATTGACAGTTTGGCAGTACCCGTAATGGGATATCTAACGGCCCATTTAATTTCTTGTACTCGGTTGAATCGATTGCTCTGACTGGACCATATTGTTTTGAATTAAGTGAACCGACTGTGACTTTCTCTGTTAAATACTTTGCTAATTACTTATAGATGCATCCATTGCAACATTAGAATTATACATCGTTAAATTAATTGTAAGTGACCTTTCTGACAAAAATGGATCTATTATTCAGATTATGCAAGACTAATATAGTAAAATATAAATTTTAAACTAAGGAAAGTCATAACATTGTTACTCATAATCTTATGCTAATTAATAAAATATTTTAGACTTTGGTCCAGTTCCACCTCCTAAAGGGAAGACATTTGTGTGTTTATAGTAGATGATGAAAAATTAATTCATGAATTAACAAGAGAATTAATCTACTGAATCTCTTGGTTTAGCTGTGTGTATGTATGTGTGTGTGTGTGTGCCATGTATAATAACAGCTTGCCATAGCTCCTCGTGACCTAAAGTTTCTGGAACGCGTGGGACACATCCATCTCATCAGATATATTTATGTCTGATGAGTGTGTACGTGTGTATGTGTTCCTATACTTGAATGCATGTGAACGCGGGAAAGAGAAGTGAGTTTAGTCACTGATATACCTTTAGCATATTCAAACTTTTGGTACCAGACCACCGGAGTATTGCAGTGTCCTATTGGCGAGGTTCTACCACAAGCGCCTCCTATATTTTTATCACGATTGCAAAGGTCAATGAGTCGAGCAAGACTCTTGTCGTCAAATTCCATATCAGCGTCCGTGGCAAGTATGTAAGTATAGTCATCAAAATAACTGGAATTCAACGATGATTTGTGCTGTGAGATTTCTGAAGCAGCTTTATAAGAAATCGGAAGCATTCTTGGAGACGGTTTTGAAATTGATGATATTGGCTCTGTCGAAGAATTCAGAGAATTTCTTTTGTTTTCTGTTGGTTTGGTGCTTTTACTGCAATGTTTCATATCATATTGCATCTTTCTATTCCAAAATGGTTTTTCAATCATGAAATGTTTTGGCGTTAAGTCAAAACTATAGTTATAAATGGGGCTGAAGCAGTTAGTAGATGGGACTGGCGCAGATTTATCAGGACATGTCACTAATGGGGACATTATTGGAAAGGAAACGGTTTTGCTAACAGATGATGTTCTGTCAGTCTGGGATATGATTTGTCTTGTGTTCTTTACCTGAAGTGTTAAAGGATCAGAATTATTCTTTTCTATACAACTATTTACTGGTTCCTTATTTATGACTGTGTGATCATCGTTCGATGAGGACACATCTGTGCTTTCATCTTCATTTCCAGAAGCATCTATTATATCATCTTCAGATGTAATTCCCGGAGAGAATTCCGAACTGTCTACCGATATTGCATTAGCTATTGACTGAATCCCTGATTCTTCACTTGAAGATTCTTCATTTGTAATCTGAAAGGGTAACTCAGAATTTACCGTCATGTATCTGGAATATTGCCTTTTATTTAATAATTCTAAAACATTCGATACGGTCTGAATGATTGGTGCCTTTGAATATTCCGAATGCATCTTTTGTTTGCAAGAAGAGGCATCAATGTTCTCATATTGAACATTATAGTTCGATTTTAACAGACATTGTAACTTTCCGAGTTCCATCTTTAAAACGGAAGAGGGATTTGACTGTCTCTTTTTATTTCTTATTGATTTCCCAGTATAATTTTCATTTTCTGATATTTTTCTGTTTGTCTCATCTTGTTTCAACGAGCCACTATGCAGTCGATCAGCTGAGCATTTTATATCACCTAACAAATATTCTGGCACACTTTCCATCGTATGAAAGGTTTGCCTGGCATCTTGCCTGAAATCTAAAATTTTACATCTATAGTTCAAAATATAATTCATATACATCACTTGACTCCAGCGTTTCTTTGCCTTAAACTTCTGACAATCCTTGAAGTGTACATAAAACTGGAAATCATTTGTTAAAGTCCAGTTCATTTGAACACCATATGGAGTGAGATACGTTTTTAAAGAGTTCAGTCTTATACTATCAAGGGATTTAATCAACGAAATAAGTGTCATCGAGTTCTTGGTAAGGCAATTATCTTTTGAACCGTTATCCATAAAAATGTGAGCTTCCTTGTAAACATATTGCAGATTTGGTGATTTTGCTACGTTATACAAACTATGTAAAAGTCTTTTCATTTCACTTTCTTTCTCATTATACATAGTGGTACAGATAAATACTTTACTTTTGCACTTCGCTGTATTGAGGTCGCCAAAGATCTCAGACTGTTGAGAGCAGCCAAAACCATCAGGGTAATAATTAAGAATTAAATACTGGTCAAGGAAAAGGGGAATCCAACTAAATTGTAGAAAGGATTCTTGGAATGGTTTCAGCAAGATGTCGCTTGGTCGCGTAAACGTTGCTCCGTAGATTAATAATGGCAAAAACCAAACTAATGCCGCAAGAATGGATGATACAATAATCCAAAGATTATAGTCGTTGCAATAATCTTCCTCAACTGATAAACATTGTAATAAGTTGATTCCAATAACCGTCGGCATTGACATCATTGATGGAATTAGCATACCTGTCGTAGTGAGTCCCATCTATGTAAAAGAGAGAATACAGATGGTGAATACTAGAAGCACGATTAAAACTTGTGGCAGTAATTTCTACAATTAGGACCATAATGTTAGAGATATTAAGTTATTTCACACAACTAACTTGACAAATACGGTCAAGTATTGTATGAAATCTAATGAAGATTTTGTGAAATCTAATTGAACATTGAAATCTGAATTCAAATATTCGATAAACAGCTTCAGGATATAGTTACACTTATTTGTCTATCGAGAAATCACTTTAGATGATAATAAGCAACTAGATCTCGTAATCTCCCACTACATAATTTAAAGTGAGTCTGGAATGCCGCCGTTTTATCACCTTCGAGGCAAAAGTCCATTTGCTCGAGATCCTATCAGCCAATAACTTTTATAGCCATCAGCTGGAAACGTCCAAGTATTTAATTTAATACCTCGGCAAAATTAACTGAGAGAAAAGGTAGTTCTGATTGTCGTGCTTAGAATATTGTCATAATTGGATGACTAAAACCACTCCAGTATTGCACAAATTGTTCTAAAGGGCATTTTGGGCAATAGCAATGTATTCTGAATTCCATAAAGTGTTGTCGACATACTGAGTTTGTCAACTTCTTTATTTTTCAACGCAAAAGATTGTATTAACAACTGTACAAACAATATAAAATTGGAACTGAGGATCAATATTCTTCATATAATACTAATCGGAAAATGTCCCTGGTACACAAAGAATTATGGTGTGTCATAATCTCACTATAGGCTTTCGATGTATTTAATTCTAAAACTATATAATGCTACAACTATATTTGATGCTAAAATTATATAATAGAATGTATTTAATGCTAAAACGATATAATAGAATGTATTTAAACTGTAAACAACCCCGACTTAGTTTTAATGAGATCAATCAATCTCGGAGAAAATTGCTCGCTGGCTGCTCATGGGTTGCAAGAGAATCACTTCACAGAAAAATAACGGTGGTATCCAGACTAAAGATAAAACGAGGGCGGACGATGGAATATTTCTTCCAAAGACAATTGCATTCTCATACGATACAAACTATGCTAACAATAGAGTTCTTGGAATTATTTTAGTTATGACAAAAATCCGTGCTGCATTTTTGTCAGTGAACAGGTCGCGGTCTTATAGCGACGAAAATATTCTGACAAATTAAACTTAAATGTTGAAGTGAATCGAACGGCTTTTTTGTTATGAATATCTCACCTAATATCAAATTTATGATATTAGCTTTAAAATGAATAAATCTAATTTTTCTGTTACCTTTGCACAAAGAAGTCCAGTTAAGACAACAAACATGCCGGCTAAAGAAATTAGGATCACAAGGATATACACGTGGAAATAGGAGAGCTGGTGAAATCCATCAGAAATAAAATCAATAAAATATAACGATCGCAGGTCTTTAAAACGTGTCAGGAGGACAATTGAAATGCAAAAAGGAACTGCGATTGTTTTCACAATTGCATACATCATTGAGGTTTTTCGGCGGCTATCCATTCGACCATCCGAGGAACGATAAAAATCCACTTGTACTTTTGGTGTCCATAAAATGGATAATAGAAGGAGGATAATAGGTAAGAGAAAAACATGTAGGAGATGAAGTTTGTATGGAGACCAGGTAAAAAGGATTCCAGATATAATTAATGGTATCAAAATACTCAAACAAAATATGGCAGGTTTTAAAGGAACTTTGGTCTTTAGATGATCGGGAGATGGGGACACTTTAAAACCACCATTGTTAATACATTCGTCTTCAAGCAATTTTGTTTTCTGAAAAAGAAAAATTGAAGTATATATACCGGCATTGGATTTCATTTGATTAATATTATTATAGCAGAAACATTGATTAATATTTAAAATGCACAAAGGATAAAAGTTTGAAACAAATTACTGTTAGAGAATATTTTGAATACATTCATTTAACAAGTGTAAAATTATAAAATTGAAAAACCCTATGATAATAGTTGCGGTGATGGCATTAGATCCGATATTATTGCTTTTTAACTCAAAGTCACCTTTGATTGAGCAGACACGGGATCGATGGTATAATAGCAGAAACCACCCATTCTTTTGTATTACCATTTATTCCCTTATTTATTTAAAACTGTGGACTGTTATTTGTGGGAGATGTGAATGTTATTTCTAGCAAGTTAAGCGACTACGTAGAGTCTGTTGGCTTGCAGGTACTGAATTAAGTGGCATTTCGAAACTATAACCTGTTTGGACCCTAATATAAAAATTCGTGCTGTGATTCAAGCTAAAATATTCTGTGGCAGTTATGTTTTTGTCTTCTCTGGGATTACTGAAGGATTGCAACTCAGCACTGAGATCCCATCAAACATAAATCAAATATATAGTGTTGTTGTTGATTTGTTCCCAAGTTAGTCTGAATTGAGCAGTTCTATGGTGCGCCACAGTCGATCGATAGACGAGGCCCAACCTACAGGCTCGTTTCCCTCTTGAACAATGTTTCCACTGAACTGGGGACCATACTACACACTCTATCATATGGAGTGTATTCCTGAGTGAATTGCGCACTTTCCGTTGTTCAAGCTATTTCTATACACTTGTATCCGGTGCTGAATATAGGCGAAGTGGGTAAGGTGTACCTCAACCCTTATTGCTGGTAATATGCATTCCTGCAGAGTATTGCGGGTCAGAGTAGCTATCGATGATAATTGAGTGTGTGTTGTATCTGGAGTGTATTTCTCCCATTCAGATGAATGGGAGAAATAGTTTTATTCTTATGTTATTGTAGTAATAACTGCAGTGTTGTATAAGTATATGTTTATCTGGAGGTAGTTTTCCCTATGGGGACAGGCATTGTGAGCAACAAGCAATATCGCTTGCATATCTTGGTATTTAGTGTTTTGTAGTTTTATTTCAATGAGTAATTGGTCATTAGGTATGGTCCAGTACCATCTGTTATGATTTAGAGAGTACTGTTTTGTGTATTTTTGTTATGTCTTATAAGTTTGTTGTGGATAGTTTAGGTCCAGGTAGGAGTGGTGCTGCTGGAAATTGTCAAGTGCTCTGTAGGCATAACATTTGAGGCCTTAGCATGATTAGGTGTAGTTTTAGAGAGCTCAGTATTCATAGATTATCATTATGGGCAAAAAAAACACTCGCAGATAACCGAAACATGTTATCTTTTCTAGTTACATGTTTGATTATTTTCCGACCAAATCCCGTCTCTCCCCCGATAAAACCATTTCCATATTTCGTTCAAACATAAAAAAGAAATGTTAGAGAAAATAGCTAAATACTTACATTCGTTATTCTTCTTTGTTTAATATATTCGTTTATGGCAGGCACAGAGTACACTGATCCAGACAACAATAGCAATATATGGGCGGGAAAAAGTGGAGCGAACTCTATGAAGAGTACACTCAAACAGGCTACTTCCAGCAAACTGGCCAGAATACCCTGCAATAGCAGCAATGATAATTCATAAAAAGAAATGCAGAACGGAAATTGTTCGCAATGTTATGTAAACAGGTCGAAATTGACAACTGACTCTTAAAATGAAAATGTCATGTGTCAATATATTGAACTATAGACGTCTCAGACAAAGCGACTAAATTCTTGGCAAATCGAACCCAAAGCACACTTTTGATTTCCGACTGAAAAATAATCGCTTATTTAATTTGTGTTTTGCTGCAGCAAAAGCCGTGTCATTGAGATTTTTCACACATTCTATATAAAGAATATATTCTAAAGTAATGGAAACAAATGACGTAATACTTCATCCTAAACCTGTCCATGGTGACCAACATTCACTAGAGACCTACGAATCTCATATGTTATTTACCAGAAGGCTCTCATTTGGGGAAGTTCGATAAAAGGAACGTTGGTTGCCCCAAACATTAACCAAGCCTTAATCTATGTTAGCACACTAATTAAAAAGTTTCTCGATTTCAGGCCCTACCGGTCTCTCATTTTTTGTGTCAGAAGTTTCCTATCGGCTTACAGTATCATGACAGGTATAGTAGGTGTTCCTTCTGCTCCATCGTCGATAAGTTCTGGTGTGACTTATGGTTCGGTTTTGTCCTCAAATGTCTTGCTTCTACGTATCATTGACCTATTTTCCACAACATCCAGTAACCCACTCTTATGCAGACAATATGTTCTTTTCTTTGTTCTCTAACGTGCAACTTAAACGCCGTAAGTTAAACCAGCATCGATTACACGAACGGAGACTTTGAGGATATCCGCAAGTGTGTGTGTGTGTGTGTGTGTGTGTGTGTGTGTGTGTGTGTGTTTGAGGGAGCATACCAATCTTGTCACTTTTCACAGCACTACACATATCAAGGAAACACGATCGCACAACGCTTCTGCTAAATATGAGTGAGAAGTCATTCTGAATTCTATTATCCTCGCTATCACTGAGAATCACTGATGAAATTAGATTCTAAACTTAGGATTGCATTTAAAAGAATGATCCTTCTCTTTCTGGTCAGAAAATATTTCAGACCTTAACAGTTGCCGGCACTGCAGAAGGTTTCAGAGAGGCCCGGCACTGAATACCGCTCTCACATCAGCGACAATATCACTAATAGGTATGCATAAATTCTGGACTGCATCCGCATCCAGAGAAGAGCCACTTCTTCTTCTTGAAGCACTCCGTCGGTTACGACGACGAGGGTTCTGGTTGATCCGAATCAACGGAACAGCCTGCTCGTGAAATTAGCGTGTAAGTGGCTGAGCACTCCACAGACACGTGTACCCTTAACGTAGTTCTCGGGGATATTCAGCGTGACACAGAGAGTGACAAGGCCGGCCCTTTGAAATACAGGTACAACAGAAACAGGAAGGAAGAGTGAGAGAAAGTTGTGGTGAAAGAGTACAGCAGGGATCACCACCATCCCCTGCCGGAGCCTCGTGGAGCTTTAGGTGTTTTCGCTCAATAAACACTCACAACGCCCGGTTTGGGAATCGAAACCGCGATCCTACGACCGCGAGTCCGCTGCCCTAACCACTGGGCCATTGCGCCTCCAGAGAAGAGCCACCAGACTCTTTGGTATTAAAGAAAATAAAACTGAATAAAATGCCTGATCCACTGGTCTACTCTCTCCCACCTCTCCCTTTTTCTATCGTGACGATAAGAACTCTTGTTTCTCGAAATTAGTGGCTCTCGTATCACATTCACTCAGACGCTCTCGCTCCAATTGTCTCTCCATTTCTGGTCACCCTTGTTATGTCCGCCTCACTCCCTGTCACGCTCTAACTGCTACACCTGGTTGTTTCCTCTCCAAAATATCAACCCTCTGGAATCTTCCTCCTGCTCATGCCTATGTTGACCTGCAACAGTTTAAGCACAACACTAACACCATCTCGTTAGTAGTGGAGTGCCTGCAAAGGCTAATGGAGACTCAGTAAGGAAAATTGAAAACATTTTTATGTATTAAATAGGGTGGACTGTGTGGTAAAATTTTTGTTTAACGATGTAGTGTAAATAATATATAACCGTCTGACAGAATAAAGCATTTCACTTTGTACAAGAGAAAAATGGAAATTTGTACATTGACACCATCTACGTTAGGAACTAATGCTTGTAAATATGACATGTATCAAATATATTTTATGACATGTATCAAATATTGGAAGCGAGTCGTTAAAGTGGTATTTGTTCTAGGGTCAACAAAATCTCGGTGCAGAAGCCTTGCAGTATATTGTGTAGCTTTTTACATTCAGAGTTAAATTCCACTATGGCCCACAATAGTTATAGATTTAACCCGTTGCTTAGTTTAACATAATTCTCTGGTATCTTGGATACAATAAGCGGGTCTGTTCTGTTATAAGAATTCAGACTAAGTTACTGGTTCAAGGACACTCTCCTTGCTCCAATTCACAAGTCTTGAAAGCCTTGTAAAGGATCTTAAGCTCTGCTTTCCCTCTTGACTAAAACATACACAAAAAAATCGATTACTAAAACAGTTGGTTAATAATAGTTTAATGTAATCAACACTTGAAATCTTAAATGACATGTGAGAATTACTAGTGTTATAAATCAGTCATATACAACTGTATATGTATATGCGCGTGCATGCGTGCAGATAACAACTCTATAAATATATTGCTATCATAAAAATGGTATCTCATTCGCATAAGAAAATTAGTAAATATAGAAAACAATGCTTCCATAATTAACTATTGGGTTGTCAAATACATTCGACTTCTTGTGAACGAAGAACTTATTATCAACCGACTTGTTAAAAATAAGGATTGAAATAAATGGTAAGAAACTTGAAATTATCAGGCAGCCCAATATTAATTCGATATTGGGTCCTGTATGAGGAAAATTTTGCCTTGGAGTAGTATCGTACAAAAAATCAATTTCCTGTCTGTGACTCAACACAATGAATTTTTAGGGTAGAGGTAGGTTAATTTAATTAACGTAGGGCTTGACTGGAATTCATTTTACCAACCATTAAAACGTTGAAAGGAACATTAGACAAAGTCGGTGCCGCAAAAAGAAAAAAAAGAAAGAAAGCAATTTTATGCAACACTCTGTAGATTTTTTCATTCTTATCATTAAATATCACTTAAATATTTATCCGTATGTTGATGTATTAAATACCGTGGAAAGATGTGACACAGTCGGCCATTTTGTCCATTTCTTGACACAAATGAAGGAGGTACCCCACACGCAGTGAGCTATGTTAAACAAGTGTGGAATTTCCAGCACAATACAAACACAGATGTACCTGTAACAGAAAGAATATAACATTAATTAGTTTTCTTACAAAATGAAAAAAAAAACCTGTTTCCTTTCATCAACAATATTTCAGTTTAAAAGGATGCAATTTTCAATTTCGTAACTCACTTCTTTTACTCCATTAATGTGACACTATACAGAAGAGTGTAATCCATGAATTACCGAAAGGGGTCAACATTTAATGTTAAACGTTAGTTAATAATGGAGGACTGCTACATGTGGTTTATTGTGGACAACTGTCTTTCTGATCAGTTAATCTCTACTTTTCTGTTTTCGCTTAATCCTTTAAGCGATATTTAGAGACTAAAAACTAAGTAGATACACGAAAACTAGTTTTGATAGAATATCAGAATTCCGGGATTAACATTCCCTTTAGAGGGTGGTGGTGATATGAATAGTGGTGGTGTTGGTGGAGCTGTTATGGTGATGGTAATGATATTGGGTAAGGATGACAATGTTGAGGATGATGAAAGCGATGTCGTGGCGGCGGCTTGGGAGTTGAAGCTGTTAACGTGGAGCAGTGGTGAAGACAGTTTGATAGTGGTAGGGGTGGTAGCGGCGGCGACGGCAGCGGCAGCGGTGGCGGCGGTGGTGGTGGTGGTGGTGGTGGTGGTGGTGGTGGTGGTGATGATGACGATGATATTAATGATGGTGATGACGAGGAGAAGGAGTAGGAAATTAATGTTGTTAGTACGTTCACTGGAGGCTACGTGAAAAGTACGGCATGAACAGGGCACGGAAACACGATGCACCCACAAACATCTAGGAAACAAGATGAAAAAAAAACGTAAACAATTGGGAAATGAAACTACCACATGAATAACAACTCAGAGAAATCGAAAGAGAAGTCAAGATCTGAAAGTGATCTGAAAGGATGCACTGAGGCACTGATGTGCAGAGCCTAGGAACAAGCTCTGAGAACTAATTACACCAAGTTCCAAATAGATAAGAATAGCGAATCGCCCCTGTGACAGCAGAAACGAAACAATCTCACGTATTGTGAGTGAGTGTATCAAGCTAGCCCCAAAACACTACAAAAGGACGATAACATGGCTAAGTTCGTCCACTGGAGGCTATGTGTAAAGTACGGCCTGAACAGAGAATAGAAATGGTACGAACATGAACCAGAAAGAGTCACTTAGAACAAAGAATATAAGATACTGTGGGATTTTACAATCCGATGTGACTCCCTAATCGAGGATCGGAAACCAGATATTGTTGTGGTAGATAAAGGAAAAAAGGGAACCAAGATCATAGATATTGCAATACCTGAAGATGCACACATAAGGGACAAAGAACGAGACGAGATTGAAAAGTACCGATTACTAAAAGACGAAATTGCAAGAATGTGGACTAAGAGGAGAGTGTCTGTCATTTCAATAGGTGTAAGGAAATATATCAAAGAAAACGGAATTGGTATGAAAGCAGAGTAAGCCCCCAAACTGCTCTGCTGGGGACAGCTAGGATTTTGAGATTAGTACTTAGATGTTACATGTCTCCCACGAGAAGAAACAACTAAGTATCAAATTTTATAACGTACGGAAAGAGAACCTGTGAGACCTCCGACTGCAAGCTGCTGTCCGTTCTCACAGAATCTACCAGAACAAACAAGACAGAACTTTCTGAGAAGTGAAACAACAATACCAATGAAAATTTCTGTATTTTCCAGTATTTTGCAAATTGTGAAAGAGTAACCACATTCTGTGTCCACCCGAAAAATTGTGGTATGTAATATTCATGTCACACCTTGAACGTCCATGTGTTTGGTACGTCATCTTACGGCAAGTGGGAGAAAATCGGTTCGTTATGAAACCTTATAAGAAGGTACAATAAAATTTCTTTTTGATGTCCTTACACCGTCAGGACAGCTTCCTCGCAATTTGACCAGTCTCTACGCAATCGGATCTCTTCTGTACAGTTCGGGCAACCTTCACAGGTTTCGAAAGTCTGGACCCCAGGCGGAAAGGTGAAGAGGGATGTGAGAAAAGAAGAATGAGAGAATGGAAATAATCCTCGCTGTCTGTTCTGGATAATACAACAACTATGTCGTGATGTTTCTGCCTCCATTTTCTTTCTATCTTCTAAACCAAATATAACAAACTATTGTTCATAAGACAATACAATCTTATCCAGGATATAGTAATAGTATAGTAAATATTCTTGAAAAAATATAAAGCATTTTCATTCGTTACTTACCAAGTAGACGAGGATATTTCTTCAAATTTATGAAGGTGCAACAATGAGATTAGTGCTACATGTCCTGTGGTCATAGATACCCACATGACAATAAAAAGCAGTACTGCGAAGCCAGCCTAGAAAATAAGAATTATATAGAAGAATACGAATCTGATTTTTGTTATTGATTTTTGCGCGAGTTTATTGTTGGGTATCAATATTGGTTAACAGCTAAATCTAGATCATACAAACTTCTTAGCGAGTCCATAGTATGAAATCTATTAAAGAATCTCGACAAAGCTCTACGTAAACATCCGTGAAATTTGGTCCAGCACTGACCTTAGCGACACACAAAACTTACATCCTAATTTTCCAACTTTTGATCCATCTCTAGCATATTTCAACTATATACTCAGCTTTTAATTTGTATTAATGTATAGTTTGGAGAATCACTATGTTGAAGACAACAATGCTTAGTATTCATTGACAGATGTATTTATTAGGAAAGGCCAAGTCTTTACACTGTTACTTTCTACTTCACGTGTTGCTACTAAATTAATTCTGGCGTGACAAACGTCAGCATACCTCAGCAAATAGTACATTTGCTGTTTCCTAGATACAACAAAAAAAGTTTCGGTTTATCTCCAAATGACCAAAACGGTGTCTGTCACCGAAGAGGCAGAATCATGCCAAAACACTATGTCTGATAGGCTGTCGTATTACTTGAAGCAAGGGTCGAAGTGTTTTTACAAACAAATACTACAGAGAATTTTTTTAGCCGAGACAAAAGCCTGCAGTGAATGCCTTTCACGTTCTGATGGACAGGACCATATTAAAAATAAATGTACACGTCTTGTATTGCCCCTCGCTACTCGTGTGCCTAAATTAGTTTCAGGGTAGCAAACCTAAGTAAACACCAGTGCAACATTTTCGAGAGTTTAAATACAACCCAAGGCCTGAGTCTAATTCTAATTTGAAATCATATCAAAAGTGTTGAGAAGAAAAGTATTTCCCTTAGGATATTAGTTTTCCCCTAGGATATAAGTTTTCTTATCTATATAAGGAATATTTATTGTTTGAATAGAGTACATGGAATAAGACAAGTTACACTGGTTAAGGATGAAGATTCGTAAAGTTGTATCGAGATAATGAAACGTGAGGCTATGTATAGCATGTGTTCAGGCTCTAAATTCTGCCAAATAAATTTCACCTTTCACACAACCTGAGTAATATATAAATCATATCCCTTCGATTTAAGTGGCTTTATGCTGGGTGGGGAGTTGTGATATAGGAAGCACTCCGTCGGTTACGACGACGAGGGTTCCGGTTGATCCGATCAACGGAACAGCCTGCTCGTGAAATTAACTTGTAAGTGGCTGAGCACTCCACAGACACGTGTACCCTTAACATAGTTCTCAGGGATATTCAGCGTGACACAGAGAGTGACAAGGCCGGCCCTTTGAAATACAGGTACAACAGAAACAGGAAGTAAGAGTGAGAGAAAGTTGTGGTGAAAGAGTACAGCAGGGATCACCATCATCCCTGCCGGAGCCTCGTAGAGCTTTAGGTGTTTTCGCTCAATAAACACTCACAACGCCCGGTCTGGGAATCGAAACTGCCATCCTACGACCGCGAGTCCGCTGCCCTAACCACTGGGCCATTGCGCCTCCACAGCTATGATATACATTCTGTTTAAATCAGAATCTTTGTCAATTAAAATAATAAGCATACAACATAATTTTGTTAATACAGTTTTGTGGTTTCTTCCCACGAGAGCTTGGTTTGAAGCATCAAGAAATACTGGTTTCAAATTTTGGCACAAGGCCAGCAATTTCAAGGGAGGGGGTAACCCAGTGCTCAATGGGTATCTATTTTATCGCCTCCGAAGGATGAAAGATAAAGTCGACCTCGGCGGAATTTCAACTCGGAATGTAAAGACAGACAAAATGCCACTAAGCATTTAATTCGACGCGCTAATGATTCTGCAAGTTCACCACCTTAATAAGCATCAAGAGATATCAACAGTATATGATACAGGTTGAATTACCATTTTCCTAAGAACAAGTTAAACCATGTTATTCAAATCTTTATATATAAAAGTGAGGTTGTGTGCTGTCTGTCTCCTACGATTTAGATTCCTAACTACTCC
This sequence comes from Octopus sinensis, assembly GCF_006345805.1. NCBI lineage: Eukaryota > Metazoa > Mollusca > Cephalopoda > Octopoda > Octopodidae > Octopus > Octopus sinensis. The sequence goes on along the minus strand of NC_043006.1, from coordinate 5,479,286 downwards.
CATATTTTGCGGTGCAGTTTAACCAAAATCGGGTATCTTATAGTCCTGATTCATATAGAGCCCTTCTGGGTATTAGCGCGCGTCTACGATGAGTCTACGATTTAAAAAAAAATTTACGATCAATTTTTTCCATTTTTAATGCATTTTTGGCATATATAAGGGAAGTAACTCTCTAAAAATTTATTATTAAATCTCAGAACGTAAAAAGCTACAGTAACACCCTCCCCTTTGTGGTTAGCCATATTGAGATGGCTTTTATACTTTACATCTCTAAAAATGCTTATATAGTTATTTCCCTTACAAACCCGAGCAACGCCGGGCGATACTGCTAGTTCAAATATAAAATACAAATGAAACAAGTTTCAGCACGGAGTAAAAAGACATACATTTATCGTCCGCAAATGTTATAACATTTACTTACCGTTTGCCTTTGGTAGTTATTGTTCGGTGACGACATTTCCTTCTCTTCCTTTGTATTTTAAACTAGAAGTATAAACTGCTTCGTTCTTTAAAAGAATGTTTATTTAAGAAATACGAGTCAAGATGTTGGTTATATAAACGATGGAGAATATAAAATAATCTACCAGCCAATTGAAACTGAAACATACTTTCAATTCTGCTTTGAATGTTATTTTATTACTGCAAGACAAAAGTTATAATTCGTTTTGGGATTTGGTTTGGAAGATTCTTTATGTGAGTTCGTGTGTTGAAGCATATTCTGTGGTGTCCGGGGAGAGTCATTTTCTTTTTATGCTTTATAATGTAACGCACTCACCGGTAAAATTTCCACTAATTTCTTATTTTTATTTTCTAAAATTTTCGTTGCATCTTGCAACCTTTTAAATGCTCTTTTCAACGGACAGAGTCAAGACTACTGAAAAAAGTTGCAAGACGCAACGATAAGTTTAGGAATATAAAAATAAGAAATAAGTGGAAATTTTACCGTTGAGTGTGTTACATTATAAGGCACAAAAAGAAAATGACCCTCCCAAGACACAACAAAAGTTATAATATCCTTCACATTAAAGTGCAAAGCCTTTGAGAAATTCATAGAAAATATCATTTTTGAATAACGAGAGTGGTAATACAAGCAGTAGACTTAAGACAAACGGATAACGCGAACGCTTTCATTCCTTAATTAAAATCATAGTGCCGTTAGCAATTATACGTATATATAAATATTTGATATGCGCACGCGTGACTGTGTGGTAAGAATTTTGCTTTCCAGCCACATGTTTCACATGTGACACCATGAGCAAGTGTTCTCTACTCTAACCTTGAGCTGACCAAAGCCTTATGAATGGAGTTGGTAGACGGAAAGGAAAAGCGGTCAGTGTGTGTGCGTGCGTGTGTGTGTGTGTGCGTGTGTGTGCGTGCGTGTGTGTGTGTGTGTGTGTGTGTATGTGTGTGTGCGTGTGTGTGAGTGCGTGCGTGTTTGTATGAGACTGTTGTTGGTGTGTTTACGTTCCCGGACCTAGCGGTTCGGCAAAAGACTAAACGTTCTCCAAGGTGATAAAAGATAAGGATATATATATATATATATATATATATATATATATATATATATATATATATATATATGAATATATATATATATATAATATATATATATACATACATATATATATATACGTATATGTATATATATAATTTATATTCGTATATATACATATAAATTAAATGGTATTAATAATACATATACAAATAGAAGTATTTATATATGTGAATATATATATATATATATATATATATATTATATATATATATATATATATATATATATATGTCATATTTTCAATTCAAGAAGAAGCTCATGTGTTATCATATATAACACAGACTAATATTAGCAAGGCATATAATAAAAGTATAATATTTAATAATTAACCATAAAAACCTATTCAGTAATTTCATATCCTAATACACTTTATGATTAGTGATTGCAATTTAATTTGGTTACATTTCAAATATAGATAAAATATTGTCCATACACACCAGAGAGGAAATATATGAAAGTCTAAAATTTCTAATGATTAACATGAGTTCGTTTTACTTGTACTCTTCAAAAATGCAAATATATCAATGTTTCACTCCTGTCTCATTCAACAGCTTAAGTGCTGCATGTTTGTTTGAAAAAATCAGTTGTAAATAGTGAATGATAACATTTTAGATTAATCAGATTTGGAAGATTAATTTACTTAGTCTGAAATGAGGCTGAAATAATTATTTTGAAGACTTCGTATGGATACAATTTTGGAAACCAAATTATGGTTCTTTTCTGATTGGTATATTGTCTTTTCTCGTGAATGTTGTTTTGTAAGACAGTCTCACTTAAGTGATGGCCGTATGACTTGAACGAAAAGATATAAACGTTAAACATGGTAATAAAATTTTATACTGGAGAATAGTAAAGCAGCGTAAAAAAGAAGAAAGCAAGCTCCAAAGAGTCGCAGGTTTGATTCCGAATGGTAACCACCTATAGTAGAAATGTTTTGGGGGAAAAATCTAAAGACACAGTTTCTGTTCAGTTTTCTTAAAATAATTAGTGCATTCAAAAGTAATCAATGATATAAATATCAATGATCTAAAGGAGACCAAGTTTAATTAAAAGATCATGGAACTACAATAGACTGAATGCACGAAGAGATAAATTTTGGGATTATTATTTATTCTCTTTAAACAATTCTTCATGGCTTCCACAATGAAACAGAGTTTTACTCACAGCCAAACGATACATAATTACTAAATATTGGGAATAAAACAAGTTGGATATTTACCCATTCATCTATTTATTTCAAGTATCCGTTTTTTCTAAACTTTAGCAACTTCGGTCAAATGAAAACAACCAGCAGGAATCAAACAAATGTATATACTACCAAATATATATATACATATATATATGTATATATATTAATCGTAAGTGGTCCTTCTGGATATGTGATCATAAATAGTGACTTTTTGTACCACTATTAGTTAGCTTTCCGTGCCAGGTGAAACACTTCAGGCCGGAGTTGAGGGACACCCACCTTCTGAGATGTCACCGCTTCGTATTATATCAATAGCACAAAAATACTGTTTCGTTGTAACTTTTGTTTTCGCTAACCTCAAAGGGTTGAACAGTGTCACCGAATGTAAGAAATATCGAAAGTAAAATATTTCATGTTACCAAAAGTGGACGGAACGTGACCTATTATGGAATTTAAAATTGACACTTCACCGTCTCTAACGCTGATTCGTGCTCCGTACAATAATTTGATGTAGATCTCCATCTAGTAGCACCAACAATGAATTGTTTGCAGAATCCCCTATTTCCCTCTCCCTCCTCTCTCCCTCTTTTCCTTTCTCGCCCCTCTCTCCTTCTTTCCCCCCCTCTCTCTCTCGCTCCATTTCTGTGAGAGAGATTTCTTTACTCATCTATGTGGCTTCGATTAACTACGAGGGGCTACCCAAAAGAAACTGGAATTTTACAGTATTATTTTATTCACTTAGTTTTACGTTTACACTTTTATCGCCTTCGAAATATTTTCCATTTGAGGGCAATGCATCGGTCCAGCTGCGTTTTCCATTATTCGAAGCTGTCCTGGAACTCTTGCAAAGTGATGCCTTTTAACGTCTCTGACGTTTTTTAATTCATATTTTCCACATCTGCAAATTAACGCAGCACCAGCTTCCGTCACCAGTGATAGCTTTCGAGAAAAGATCCGGATCAACTTCCGACTGTTCATTCAGTTCGCGACACGCATTCAGTCGTGAATGCTTTTAATCTTCCTTGAATATGTGAGGCACTAATTTTGCTGTAATTCTTTTATTCACAATTCCTCGCTCAAAGTTCGTTGGCAGGAGCTCCAGGACACACCAGTCATATCAACAAGTTCATCAATTGTTCAGTGATGGTCCTCCAAGATCTGTTCATTAGTTTTCATAATGTTTTCATTCGTTCGCGGGGTGGGAGTCGATGAGGTCGTCCTGAACGAGGTTAGTCTTCAATCGACAAGTAACCATTCCTAGGGCGTGGAAAGTACTCGTAAGCTTGAGTTTTGCACATGACAGCGTCCTTGTAAGCTGTCTGAAGTATGGCTACTTTTCCCAACAGAAAACAGAATTTCACGGAAGCGTGCTGTTCCTTCGTTTCAGTCATAGCAAAAATCGGGGAACAGGGGAGAAGCACTGCAAAACAAAGACACATCACGTGGCAGTACAAAATCTTCACTCGAAGACGCCGATCGGCGGACTGATGCCTGAGGGTCGCGTCCAGTGGCTTCTAGCGGCGGAATCCTGAACTACAATGGGTTTGTCCCATAGAGAACGTTTCCGGTTACTTTGGGTACCCTCTCGGATGTTTTTCATTTTCCTGACAAAAATAAGAAACAATCCAGTAGTCGTTTGATCATATTATGAGCTGCTGAACGAAATATAGTCTTCACAGTACCCCCAAAAATTTGGGTGGATGAATATCTAAGTAATTATACACGATTGTACACTAACTTAGAAAAATAAAGTTGTCTAAAGAATAAGCAATCTTGTTTCCGGGTACCATAACGTATACAATCTAATAAAATGACTTAGTGACTCCTCATTACTTCAAGGGGTTTAAATTTAACCGACTGGAGAAGTAAATGAACATACACGCATACATACATATATACATAATACATACATATATACATTCATACATACATACATGCATACATACATACATACATAATTAATACATACATAATTAATACATACATACATATATACATACATACATACATACATACATACATACATACATACATATATACATACATACATAATTAATACATACGTACATATATACATACATACATACATACATACATATATACATACATACATAATTAATACATACGTACATATATACATACATATATACATGCATACATACATGCACACATATATGTGTTCGCATATAATGTGCGTGAATATTATAGCACTTACATATCCATACTCTGCATTCATTGAGTGGAATACATAAATTACATTTCCTTAGTGAGTAATACATCCTGTTTTATGAATGATAGTATATTATGTAAGAAAATCAAACATTTAATAAATTGAGAATGAAAAAAGTATGATATTAAAGGCCATACGCTCTGACCTTCCTGATTCAACTATATCTCTGGTGATGGCTATTGGGGTGGTAGTAGAAAATGACGTACTGAATGGCACAATAAAAAATGCGCCCTTTTAGAGCCTAGCCAGGCTCATGGGCCCGGTTTCCCGGTTTCTATGGCGTATGTGTTCCACAGCTGGATGGGACGCCAGTCCATCGCAGCGTTACTCATTTTTGCCAGCTGAGTGGACTGGAGCAACGTGAAATGAAGTGTTTTGCTCAAGAACACAACGCGTCGCCCGGTCCAGGAATCGAAACCACAATCTTACGGTCATGATGCTGACACCCTAACCACTAAGCCACACAGCAGGCAGCGCGTCAGTCTCATAATGCAAAATTGAATGGCATAATGTACTTTATATATTTTGGTTGAACTGGCTGTATAAAACGTTGCTTTTCATTTCCTTAAAGGTTTATAAAAGAAATACCAGTAATATATGTGCCATTACTCTAAGCAATGATTCGGCATCTAATGACGGTTAAGTAAATGCACCAAAGAGTCCTGCAAGCCGTTACAAAGTAGATGTTGTAAAGCGAGAGCCTGAGAATGAAGGTTAAATTTCTTTATTATTATTATTATTATTATTATTATATTATTATTATTATTATTATTATTATTATTATTATTATTATTATTATTATTATTATTATTATTATTATTATTATTCAGTAGTTTTATTTTTTATAGCGTGCTTTCAGTTCGCTACCGAGCGCAGCTCTGTGTGCCTTGGGTATGTGCTGTGATTTGTTGTGATGCTCTGATGGTTATTGTATCGAAAGTGTTCTGCGTAGGATGTGTGCAGTGCCTAGTAGTGCAATTTTCTGTATGTTATATGTATTTGTAAGTCCTGGTGTTTTTGTTATGTATTTGTCTGAATATTTTTTAATATTTTTATTATTATTATAATTATTATTATTATTATTATTATTATTATTATTATTATTATTATTATTATTATTATTATTGAGTGAGTGAGCAGAGCATGCCATCAAAGTGACACTGGGGTAAAATATACGAAGCCCAGTATACCCATCATGACTACCCGTCTGATAAGGGTACACCAGGCACATGCATCACAACCATATGTGCGCGACATGGTGATCTCATATCAAGATAAACAGCACATGACCTTGCAGGTGGAGCCCAGTTAGAATTTTCTTCAGATCGAGTAACCCATCCCGCTCAAAAGGTCCCTGAATAAGGGTTGTTTAAGGACGTTGAACGAAACACCCATGTTTCCAGAGGTGAATTATTCAAACCCCAAAGAATCCTTCTCAACACATGGCTATGATGCTCCCCCACTACTTCTGCTCGTGATCAGAGATGCACATATCGTCAGCCACTAAGGGACATGCTCAACTGGTTAAGGTCAAACAACTGACAAGCAAATCTGTGGTATTGAGCAGAATATTTGCTGTAGCCCATCTTTTATACCAAGACAAAACAATGTACATGATAACACTTCCAATCAGTTAAGATCAGAAGCCATGAGAGCCACTGCCTGGTACTGCATCAGGGCAATTATTATTATTATTATTATTATTATTATTATCATTATTATTATTATCATTATTATTATTATTATTATTATTATTATTATTATTATTATTATTATTATTCAGTAGTTTTATTTTTATTTTTATAGCGTGCTTTCACTTCACTACCGAGCACAGCTCTGTGTGCCTTGGGTATGTGCTGTGATTTGTTGTGATGCTCTGATGGTTATTGTATGGAAAGTGTTCTGCGTAGGATGTGTGCAGTGCCTAGTAGTGCAATTTTCTGTATGTTATATGTGTTTGTAAGTCCTGGTGTTTTTGTTATGTATTTGTCTGAATATTTTTTTATCATGCCTAATGCACCTACTATGATAGGAATTGTTTCTGTTTTCAGATT
>NC_043006.1:5442258-5467258 GCF_006345805.1 Octopus sinensis | reverse complement strand
TTTCACTAAAGTCAACATGTTGTTTATCTAATGTTTTATTGTTTTGTTTATCCCCTTTACTTGTCGTCCAGCTTAGTTTTACCTTCTATTCTTTCATTCTCTTGTTCTTCCTTTATATACAGTCTTGATCGAATCTCTGCCTGTTTATCACTCTTTTTCTCTTTCTTTTTTCTTTATTGCCCACAAGGAGCTAAACATAGAGGGAACAAACAAGGACAGACAAAGGGATTAAGTCGATTACATCGACCCCAGTGCGAAACTGGTAGTTAATTTATCGAACCCGAAAAGATGAAAGGCAAAGTTGACTTCGGCGGAATTTGAACTCAGAACGTAGCGGTAGGCGAAATACCGCAAAGCATTTCGCCCGGCGTGCTAACGTTTCTGCCAGCTCCCTTAACTTACTCCCTGTTTTATGTTTCCTATCACCTTTTCGCTCTCCCTTTCTCTTGTTTCTCAATCCGTCTTTATCTTTCTTTGCCAGTTGCTTTTTTTTCTTCCTAATTCCCTCACAAAACACTTATAAATGCCTTGACATCTACATCTACCCAACTATGGATGTTTGTTCTCTGTAACATAATGCAATAAAGAATTCTCTGATGATCTGTTGTGGTAAAGCACATGTAATTTCATATACATACATATATGCATACATATATATATATATATATTACACATACATACATACACACATACATACATACATACATACATACATACATACATACATATATACACACACACACATATATATATATATATATATATATATATATGCATAAATACATACATACACACATACGTGCACATACACACGCGCGACACACACACACATACATATCTCTGTGTGTGTTCACGTGTATGTGTATGCGCGCACATGTCTCCTTTATATTATGCAATTTTATGCACACGGGTTCACGAGTACATACATACATACACAGACACTCATACACAAAAATATACGTATGTATACATACACACATAAATACACGCGCACACAATCATATATATCATTTCTCTTCTATATTATACAATTTCATATATATGCAATCATACATTCATACTGACGCACACCCATATTTACACACCGCTATAAGTACTTCGACTGTGGGTATCACACACTCACATAAAAAAAACATATGGCGTTTTATATAAAAACACATACACATATATATATACATATATGTTTGTGTGTATTTGTATTTATGTATGTAAACATCATCATAAAAATTATTCGAATTATTTGTTTTATCAATGGTGCTTGTACTTTTTATTACCAAGTTTAGAGTGCTGCTTCCTAAAAATGTTTTTGTTTTCAACTATAAATCATATTCCTCTATTTCAAGAGTTTTAGATCTTAACATTAATGATTATGGCTAACAGAGAATGCAAGATAGATTTGCTTATTTTTGCAAATGGTTACCGCAGAAGTTTAGTAACTTAAAGAATTCAAGATACGACACCGACTGTACGTTGGAATCTTCATTAGTCACAAAGATAAGCCTTATGGAGCTCATAAAACACGGTGAAGCTTTCTAACCAGTTCTGAAGGGCAAAAGTGCATAAATAATATTACAAAATAGGGCGACAGTCGGAATATAATTGATGGCTAATTCAGCTTTTGAATAAAATTACACATACATATATACATACATACATACCTGCATAGATACAAACATAAATATGTGAATGTGTGTGTATGTGTATGTATTTATGTGTGTATATGTGTGTGTGAGTGTATTTGTGTGTGTGTGGGGGGTGATTACATGTGTTTGTGTTAAAGACAAGTGAGACAGACAACAAGAGGCAAAAATATAGAAATATAAGACCGTTTTCGTAATTGCTGCAAAACATTGCATGTATTTTAATAGAAATAAAACATCTGAGCATAGAATGATTGTGATGTGATACTGATGTTTATCCAATTCAGCTGAAGGGTGCATAGGTAGAATTAATTGCCCTAACAAAGATGACTGGTAGGTTGACAAGAACAATGTGAAGCGGACGCCCCTTATTTGCCTGCGGCTGGATATGAATTCATCGCTTCATGTTATCTGTCCTCTCATATAATATACACTGTGATATACAATATATAAACTATTAATGAACCTACAGTGCTTCAAGGCTAGGTGTGTGTGTGTGTGTGTGTGTGTGTGTATTTAGGCAGAGAAGAGCAAGTATAGGAGAGAAGAAACAGAGTGGCGTGTGTCTGTGTGTGCAAGATGATGTGCGATAGCTAGAACGGTGGTGAGTTTAGAAGTTTCTGTAAGGGAAACAGAGCGAGAAAAAGACAGAGTAAAATTCCCAAAGAGAAGCAGAATGTGGTGGGTGAGCCCCTCTTTAAATAATCTTGTCCAGATGTTCGCGACATTTCCTCAGCTCTTAGAAACAATGCCAGAAGACTTCAGCAGTTTTGCCGTGTGAATACCGTCTCGGCAGACTTATGCAAAATTGAAATGTCTGTTGCAGCAACGTTTAGATTTTTGATGAAAAAGTATTCTAAGAGGCAGAATTATATGACTACCAAGAGGGAGAAATATTTATTCCAAAATAAAAATCTATCTATCTATCTATCTATCTATCTATCTATCTATCTATCTATCTATCTATCTATCTATCTATCTATCTATCTATCTATCTATCTATCTATCTATCTATCTGTCTGTCTATCTATCTATCTATCTATCTGTCTGTCTATCTATCTATCTACTATCTATCTATCTATCTATCTATCTATCTCTCTCTCTCTCTCTCTCTCTCTCTCTCTCTATATATATATATATATATATATATATATATATATATATATATATATATATATATATATATATATATATATATATATACATATAAACACATAAGGAATCCACTCGTGGGATTCAATATATATGTATATATATATTCCCTGTATGCATGTGTGCATATTTATAACTATATTCCTTACTTGTTTCAGTCATTTGGCGGTGGCCATGCTGGAACACCACCTTAAGGAGTTTTAGTAAAAAAAATCAACTCCAGGACATTCTTTGTAAGTCTAGTACTTGTTCTATCGGTTTCTTTTGCCGAACCGCTAGATTACACACCATTATCGGTTGTCAAGCGATGAGGTGGACAAACACAGACACAAGCATACACACACACACACACACACACACACACACACCACACACACACACACACACACACATATATATATATATATATATATATATACAAACGACGGGTTTCTTTCAGTTTCCGTCTACCAAATCCAGTCTCATGGCTTTGGTCGACCCGAGGCTGTAGTAGAAGACACTTGCCGAAGGTACCACGCATTATTGGAAGCTAAACGCGTCACTCCCGGCGCAGCAAACTTACTGAAATCGGATTAGTCAATTAGTTAAGCGGGCATTGACGTGACTGATGGTCAATAACAAATGGTGGTACGCTCTAGAAAGCGCGATTTAAGCAGAATCAATAAAGTTTAGCAAAGAAATAGCGATAGAACATAGCTTAGAGTGCGACCGCATTAAAACTTAGAAGAAAAGTATTGCATTCGAGGGCGTGAGGAAAGTTTCACCCTTGACCAATTTTTCAACGCAAAGAGCAAAGCGTACATTTTTGAGGTAAGGCACATGTTCTATGTCACTCTAAGGCACAAAAACTGATCGTTGGGTGAAGAGCAACACAATAGAACCACGGTTTGGTCTTTGGTGGACCATAATGTATCAATGCTATCCAAGTATGAGTAGATGTGTACGGCATTTCAGCTGTAATTCGCTCAGCTGTTCAGATGAATGGCGGGCCAGAATGCCATGGATTTCAGCGCCTACTTCGACAGCCTGATGCAACCCTCAACAATGAAGGCTTTGTCGCTTCTGTATGTACTGGCTTTAATTCTAATACTATGACAAGTGGAGACGTAGAGGCGGATTCCGCGTAAACTAGGACGTGAGAGAAGTGTGTTGGCATACGCAGATGGCGTTACCATCATGCTATCGGACAGCAGACACATAGAGTTAAGCAGCACTGCTCGAAGAAAATACGTTATGGAAATAAGAGCAAAAACCAACTTAGAAAAGTTAGCGTACCTGCAGTTCAGCACGTGCTGGACGCCACCATGCAGTCTAACAGCGCTATGGCACGCTGGATGGGCGGATCAGTTAAATCGCTAGATGTCTGATTTGGTCCAGGGACGAGCGGAGTAGCCGATCACATTCAGAAATGGGCCGTGAGAAAGATATTCCAGAAAGGTCGGGCATAAGCAGCAAACGCAAGTGGAGGCGCAATGGCCCAATGGTTAGGGCAGCAGACTCGCGGTCGGAGGATCGATGTTTCGATTCCCAGACCGGGTGTTGTGTATGTTTATTGAGCAAAAACACCTAAAGCTCCACAAGGCTCCGGCAGGGGGTGATGGCGACCCCTGTTGTACTCTTTCGCTCCAACTTTCTCTCACTCTTTCTTCCTGTTTCTTGTTCCCGACATCCTACGCAACCGCTGAGCCTGGATGCGCATTCATCCACCCGCGGATGCCCTCGGTGTCGGGAGTTGACCTGCTTTCTTTTCTGCGGGTCTTACCAAGTTTCGGACTTCTCCCCTACAGAGGCGCGATCTTGCGAGCTCTGGGACGAAGACCGCTTCGCTCAACAGCAACAGCAACAGCAGCAAACGCATATATTGCCTTCGTCGGAAATAATTGTATGGCTTTTAACCTTTTCACTGTAATCGCACTGGAGTGTCTAATTTCCCGCTTTCTATGGAAGGGACACGTTCCAATGACCAACTGTTCCATGTGGTGTCAACACCTGCTGAGTGGAAGACTAGGTAAGCCGTGGTCGATGAAGTGCTGACATGCACTGAAGCTATGACGTCTCCAGTTTCCTCTTAATGTTGGTGTGGTTGGTTTCTGTTAGACTCGCTTTTCTGAAGCTCGTCTCTTGGACAGAGCTGCAGTCTTGAAGCAAAAGTAAACAGAGACCGGACGCATAACAGCTAGAGAGCCGTCAGTTGAGCAATACGGTCGGTGCGAAGGCACATGGCCTAGTGGTTAGAGCAGCAGACTCGCGGTCGAGGGATCGCGTTTTCGAATCTCAGACCGGGTGATGTGTGTGCTTATGAGTGAAACACCCAAATTCTACGCGGCTCCAGCAGAAGGTAATGGCGAACTTCTGTTGACTCTTTCGCCACAACTTTCTCTCACTCTTTCCTCCTGCACCTTGCAGCTCACCTGCGACAGACCGGCGTCCAGTCCAGGTGGGGAACCTATACGCCAAGGAAACCGGGAAACCGGCCCTTATGGGCTAGGCATGGCTCGAGAAGGAACACGGTTGGTGGAAGTTTTACTTTGGCATTCTAGAGCGGACTGGTGGCGGGCAAGAGCGACGACTTTTTCGGAGAGACTAACGTCAACGAAAATCAACCAGCTGGTGTTTTACAAAAGAAACTCATCAGGCTTGAAAATGCTATCGGTTGAGCCTGGCTACAATGTGCTCACAGTGAGAAAATGTTCTGCATACCCACGTCCAGTGCCCGAGCATTGCTCTATGTGTAGGACAGATCCGACTATCGACTGAGTCTGCTGAGAATAACGTTCCATCGCTTTTCTTAGCAAAGAAGGACAGTGGCCATCTGTCTGATGGCTTTAGCGAAAGAGGCTGTGTGGTGGACAGAACTGAAAGAGCTGAAGAGAGATACTTTCCATTTTGGCCTCATTACCTTTTTCAAATTTCACTTGATAGGGCAAGTGTAGCTAAAGAGGGATGTGCAGCCATCTTGTTGGAGGGTGGGTGAGAGTGGCACAAATAGTTTAAGCGAACGGTTCTGCCTTGAACATGCACCTATAGAATGGGGGAGGAGGATGAGGAAAGAACATTCATCCAAGTTGTGAGATTGACCGTTGTTTTATCAGGATTACTCAAGGAGACCTTGCAGATCTACCCCCTTTTGAGGAATTTTCTGGCTTGGACTTTTTGTTTCTTTGTTTTTGCTATTTAACTCTTTACACGCCTTCATATAACCCTATATCATATCGTACCGTATATTATTGTGTTGAGTCGTCTTGTACTACCATCGATCTTCGACCTTTGTTTAAAGCTTTAGTGATTAGTTATAGAAACCATCACCATCATCACCTTCATCATCACCATCATCATCATCATCATAATCATCATCATCATCATCATCGTCATCGTCATCATCATCACCATCATCATCATCATCATCATCATCATCATCATCATCATCATCATCGTCGTCGTCGTCGTCGTCGTCGTCGTCGTCGTCATCATCATTGTCTGACATGTTAGAGTTCAAAACAAATACCTTGTGGCACCTGTTCATATTCTTTCCATTCAGTTCAAATCCTGCCAATATGAACTTTGCTTTTCATGCTTTCGAGGTATATAAAATAAAGTACCAGTTACACACTAGGTCGATGTTCTCGACTAACGCTCCAATTAAAAATTTGTTTATGTTTTTTTTACACACATTAGAAATAATAATCAATATTATGGGTGATGAATTGAAAGAATAATAATTAGGAAGTCGGATTAAATGCCTTATGGTATTTTCTTGCACACATCGAATTAGAGGGAACCCTTTAGCCACATCAGAATTCAGCATTGAAAATGATGCTTGGTTACAGAAAGTGTTTCGAATTTTCACCTTCTTTTCTCACACCTGTCAATAACCAATATATATATTTACATGAATTGGCATTTTAATTTAACCAGTTAATATTAATGTTGATGTATTTATTATTTATAGGGTGTTATGTAGAGTTAATGTTATATAAACCCAATTAGCTTAATAAGGGCACTATATGAAATTAGTAAACTAAAAATCTAGACAATGCATTTTGATCAAAATTAAGATCAAATGAGCTGATGAACCTAAATGTTTGATTGATTGATCGAACGATGAATCAAATCATCGATTAGTTAATTTATCAAATGGTTAATTTGTTAACTAATAATAATGAAAAACTGAAATAGAATCAGTGTACGTATTTCTTACTGGTATAATGATTCTCCACAGGTACAACAAAATGTGTTTCAAAACACGATTTCGCATCAAAAATCTTACAAACCAAAAACAAAAGACAATTATAAGGCAACATTCATAATATAATGTAACTTACATATAAAAAGAAGTTTTGTAATATTTTTATAATTTTCAGTTCGAATTCTGCGAGGTTTACTTTGTCTTTCATCCTTTCAGGGTCGATAAAAAGAATACCAGTTGAGCACTGGTGTCAATCTAATTGACTTACCCCCTCCACCAAACTTGATGGCTTTGTACCAAGCTTTGAAATCAATATTTCTATAAGTTATTGGTTTGTAATGTATATAAACCAATAATAAACATAAGTATATGCTTTTAAGAACATTGCAAAAATGGAGAGCATTAGAAAGGCAGATAAAATTGTTCATATGTCTAATGAACGTTTAACATTTCAGTCTACATACAGCACTTATGCACGGATAAAAATACTTTATTAAGGAAACCTCGTTTGAAAGTAAGAACGTAAACATGTACTGTTGTGAGCCTAGAAATTAGTATGATTAATATATATTTCTTTATAGCCCACAAGGGGCTAAACATAGAGGGGACAAACAAGGACAGACAAACGGATTAAGTCGATTACATCGACCCCAGTACGAAACTGGTACTTAATTTATCGAGCCCGAAAAGATGAAAGGCAAAGTCGACCTCGGCGGAATTTGAACACAGAACGTAAAGACAGACAAAATACCTATTTCTTTATTACCCACAAGGGGCTAAACACAGAGGGAACAAACAAGGACAGACATAGGTATTAAGTCGATTACATCAACCCCAGTGCGTAACTGGTACTTAATTTATCGACCCCGAAAGGATGAAAGGCAAAGTCGACCTCGGCGGAATTTGAACTCACAACGTAACGACAGACGAAATACCGCTAAGCATTTCGCCCGGCGCGCTAACGATTCTGCCAGCTCGCCGCCTTAAGTATGATTAATATATTCAGGTCGTTTCTGTCGCCTACATCTTCATTACAGTAACGTTTAGAGGAAACAAAACAGTAGAGAAGAAAGGAAACAGTATGAGAGAGGAAAGTTACAGAAGATGCAGAAATGCAGTTTGCAATATTTAAATGCACTGAAACTAGTTTTATAATGTCTCCATTTAAAAATATTTCAAACATTAAAAATTACAAGTGTAATTACAAAATTGTATTTGAAATATTTTAACAGTTTTTTTTTAAAGCATCCGCATATTTCTTATTAAATCTATTTGACAAGTGTAGTGTCTCTATCATCTAATCTTCTGAATTTGATTTTCATTCCTTAAAGTTCCTTAAGGCTTAACGTCCCTCATACAGACTAGAGAAGGCTGGCGAAGTCAAAAAGTCCCACATAGTTCTCAGCAGGGTGCATTAAAGAATTGAGGCAGAGTTGTGCTTTGAGAGTGACACGTGAGGCCTGTGTTGTCTAATTAGCTGTTGGCATTTCTAAATTTGCACACTGCATAAGTCTCCTCCAAGAATCAGCATGGCGTCCACGCAACGCACCGTCTCCAAGTGTTCACTTCCGGCGGAGGTTGGCAGTAATTACCATTTGCGTAAAGGCAAGAGAATTGCCAATATTGGTTTTTCAACCCACGACGCTGTTTAGAGAATTATAAAGGATAACGAAGTGTAATCGGTAGCTATAGAAATGCGCAAATATACGTGCGTAGAATAAAGATTGCCATAAATAAATATCTGCATGCCTATTTATACGTATTAATATTCATTTATATTTTTATAAATGAGTGCATCTCGTACACGAATACGAGCCTTTATGAATACATGTGTATACATACATATACACATCCACACTAATGATAATACTTATATATTTAATTGCGGAACACATTGTATATACACATTGGAAATCTCCTATACATTATGTATACGTATAAAGTCATGTATGTAGATATATGTGTATCTCTATAAATATCTAGAGATATTGTTATATTTCGGAATGGTCATTTTGCCAGTTTAGCCAATAAAAACACACGCACTATATATTTGGTGTTATTTTGCTTCAGTGTTATTTATTTTTTACATTAATCTTAATCTTATTTCGGCCAGATTAAGATTAATGTAAAAATTAAATAACACTGAAGCAAAATAACACCAAATATATAGTGCGTGTGTTTTTATTGGCTAAACTGGCAAAATGACCATTCCGAAATATAACAATATCTGTTTCAACACACGACTTCACATAAAAAATCTTGCACAACAAATATTTAAACGTATCTATAGATAGTTATATATATATATATATATATAGTTATATATAATTTTATCCAAGTAGATCGGTACGCTAAAATAACCTTTTTAAGAAAAATTATACAAATATTCTATAATTATAAACATAATTATAATTAGGGGTCAGCTTCACCGTGCACCGAATTTAGTAATAGGAGTTAAAATTCCTTTTCTGCTACCATAAAGATCTCCCAGATAGTAACACACTTTATATATATATATATATATGTATATATATACATGTATATATATACAGCCGACAACTGATGAAGGGCCGTTCTTTGTGTTACTTGTCTTGTTTTCCATTTGTTTCTCTCGTTGCTTGCGTATGTTAATATTACCGTTCGAAACGATCGTATGTGCGGATTAAAATTTTATAAAACCTTTAACAACTTCTCTCCATCTTTAATTATTTGTTGAGTTTCATAGGATACGTGTTCTATAAAAGCTCATAACACACCTTATATATATATATATATATATATACATAGGCGCAGGAGTGGATGTGTGGTAAGTAGCTTGCTTACCAATCACATGGTTCCGGGTTACTGCGTGGCACCTTGGGCAAGTGTCTTCTACTAAAGCCTCAGGCCGACCAAAGCCTTGTGAGTGGATTTGGTAGACGGAAACTGAAAGAAGCCAGTCGTGTATATGTATATATATATGTGTGTGTGTGTGTGTGTGTGTCTGAGTTTGTCCTCCCAACATCGCTTGACAACCGATGCCGGTGTGTTCATGTCCCCGTTACTTAGCGGTTCGGCAAAAAGAGACCGATAGAATAAGTACTGGGCTTACAAAGAATAAGTCCTGGGGTCGATTTGCTCGACTAAAGGCGGTGCTCCAGCATGGCCGCAGTCAAATGACTGAAACCAGTAAAAGAGTAAAAGAATACTAGCAAACGCATCCCGTCCTTTGAACGGTTTAAATTGCTCTGGTGGCATTTTTTTCACCAAATAATTGAACTGCTGAGAAGGTTTATGAGTAGCATGGCAATCTATATTTCCGATTAACTTAGGAACAGAAAATCAAATTGAAGGGTGGTTATTATAGATATCGCTGCACTTTATTGATCACAGAACATATACATTTTACGTTTTGTTTCTATGTATTTTGTGTTGTGTAAAAAAAATCCTAATGGGGGGAATGTCAGTTTCAAAAATATGAAATGTATCATATTAATTGGCGCGTCTCCGAAATAAATGAATAAATTTGTGATTTTTGTAATTTTGGTTTTTCTGTATTTCTGTAAGCCCTTTTATGTTTTATTATCCCAAATTTTTAATTATGTCAATGTTTTATAACTTTAAGCGTAAATTCACTGTGTTTTGTATGTAAAACTGCACTGATTCTTATATATTTATATATATTATATGATTTTTATCTATTTATATTGTTTGTGTTTGTTTTTTGTTTGTTTTTGTTTTTCCAGTTTCAGCTCTTGAGCTGTGGCCATGCTGGGGCACCGCCATTGTGGTGAAAGAGTACAGCAGGGATCACCACCCCCTGCCGGAGCCTCGTAGAGCTTTTAGGTGTTTTCGCTCAATAAACACACACAACGCCCGGTCTGAGAATCGAAACCGCGATCCTGCGACCGCGAGTCCGCTGCCCTAACCACTAGGCCATATATTATTATATTTATATATGTCGAATTTTATATCTGTTCTGTAGATATAAATGAATATATGAGTATATGTATGTATTTGATCTTTGTGTGTGGATCTTAGTAATGTTCCTTTAGTTCCTGCTTGCATTGCCTCCAATCAAATTAAGAAGTGGAATATAGCTCATTTGTAAAATATAGGGATTTTCATAGAAGAAAAGCACCTTTTTGATGTAAATAATTTTTAGTGTTAACATGGTCCGATTTGAATTTTATCTTCTACGGAATGAAGAGCAAGCCTTCTTCTATCATACTCTCAATTTTGGTCAACTCGCGCCGCAGGGTCCCGGAAGAGATAGTGTTAGTTGAAGCCTACCAAACCTGCCATACACAGACAACTACATCTTTATATATATATAGATTTATAGATATTGATGTGTGCATGTGATTGTTTGTTTGTGTGTGTGCGTGTGTGTGTGTGTGTGTGTGTGTGTGTGTGTGTGTGTGTGTGTGTGTGTGTGTGTGTGTGTGCGTGC
The DNA here is from genome assembly GCF_006345805.1 of Octopus sinensis. Classification (NCBI taxonomy): domain Eukaryota; kingdom Metazoa; phylum Mollusca; class Cephalopoda; order Octopoda; family Octopodidae; genus Octopus; species Octopus sinensis. The sequence continues at coordinate 5,455,848 of NC_043006.1, read as the reverse complement.
GTGCGTGCGTGCGTGTGTGCAGATAATGTGTATACTTTTCTAATCAGATTTGCAACTAGGAGTTTCTAACGTTTTGAACCAGTACTGTATTAAGGGGTGCAATAGGGGTACTTAGAAGAGGTAGATAATTTACTGTTGCGCATGTGTAGGAAGGAAGTGTTCAGAGAGAGTAAATTGATAGGCGAGGGGAGGTTTTAGAGGGGAAAGACAGGGAGAAGGAAGAGAAGAGTTAGTAAGGGTCGTTTGATTCGGTGACAAGGCGAACGACTGCAACAAACAACTTGTCAATAACTTCTTTCACGTCTACGCCTGTTTATGCACACACAAAAGGAAAGAATGCATAGTCCGGCTTCTGCTGGCTAGATTATGTTCACCCATAGTGCGCGCACAAACGCCGATACACACACACACACACACGCACGCACGCACACACACACACGAACACACACACATACCCGCGCGCACACACACACCCTCACACACACACATACCCGCACGCACACACACGCACTCACACACACACCCTCACACACACATACACGCACGCACCCCACTCTCACACACATACACGCATGCATGCACACACGCAGATGTTTGCACAAAGTCAGATATGTAGTCGGTCGGAAGCTTTTTCGCCGGGTGAGATACCAGGAGGTATCTATTTTGTTTCTGCCAGCGCTAACCACCTTCGAATGCTTTTCGTCTACATTGAGGGCGTGTTGATGAAGATCAATGATTCATCTTTGGCAAAACATTAACTGTTTATCTCAGTATCCGACAATCAAGACCCTTCTTCGTTGTTAACTATTCAGAAGTTCTTGAATAACTATCTTATTTCGTTATAGCCCACAAGGGGCTAAACATAGAGGGGACAAACAAGGACAGACAAAGGGATTACGTCGATTACAACGACCCCAGTGCGTAACTGGTACTTAATTTATCGACCCTGAAAGAATGAAAGGCAAAGTCGACCTCGGCGGAATTTGAACTCAGAACGTAACGGCAGACGAAATACCTATTTCTTTATTACCCACAAGGGACTAAACACAGAGGGGACAAACAAGGACAGGCAAACGGATTAAGTCGATTATATCGACCTCAGTGCGTAACTGGTACTTATTTAATCGACCCGAAAGGATGAAAGGCAAAGTCGACCTTGGCGGAATTTGAACTCAGAACGTAACGGCAGACGAAATACCGCTAAGCATTTCGTCTGGCGTGCTAACGTTTCTGGCCGCTCGCCACCTTAAAGCTCTTGAATAACTATCTCAAGGTTCACACTTGATTCCATATTGGCTTAGGTTTAATACAGAGACAATATTTTTTCAGATGTCTTACTGTCACCCTGCACTCGTATAAAATATCTTTGTCTTACCACATACATACATACATACATACATATATACATACATACATACATACATACATACATACACACAAACATACATACATACATACATTCAAAATGTGACCGCGTGTGTATCGTTGGCAATTTCTTTCCTCCATCTTCCCTTCCTTGGATCTTGCCTTTTCCTATGTTTCTGACGAAGAGCTCCGCTCGAAACGTTAAATCCTCCTTCTTTCTTTCCTTTCTTGAGCGTCCAATAACACTATACTTGTTCCACGTCCTCGCGTTGTTGTGTTTTCTCTTTGTATTTTCATGTTTGGATTAACTATACATACATGCATACATACATACGCACGTATGGACGTACGAACGTACATACTTACATACATACATGTTTAAGCATATGTGCACGGTTAAAAATTTTCTTTGCACCCACAAGGCTCTCGATCGATCCTATCTCAGGTTAGTCCGATTGACAAAACAACACTTATCGACCCACTATGTCAGGTAAAACAGACAATTCATATCGATTTCTCATGTGCATTAAACGCATTACTTAGGCATATTAACAATAAAGCATACGTTACGCTACTACACAAAGAACTTTTCTTTGTTCGCAAAAGAGATCATGCTTTAATAATAAAAGGTATTTATAATTTTTAATTTCTTTAATAAAATCTTTGTATTAAAGATTTTATTTTCTACAATTTTCGTTTTATCCTAATTTTCAATTCATTCAGTCTTGTCGATCTGATGCATGAAATAACTCTTAATAAGGCGACGAGCTGGCAGAAACGTTAGCACGCCGGGCGAAATGCTCAGCGGTGTCTCGTCTGTCAAATTCCGCCGAGTATTTAACAGTGAAAGTCGCGGTCAGTTCACATAATTCAAAACAATATGGTGTGGTCAGAGCAATCGATTCAACTGAGTACAAGAAACTAAATGGGCCGTTAGGCATCCCATTACGGGTATTGCCAAACTGTCAATATTACAGTCTACATAAGGCAGCGAGCTGGTAGAATCGTTAGCACGCCGTGCAAAATGCTTAGTAGTATTTCGTCCGTCTTTACGTTCTGAGTTCAAAATCCGCCGAGGTCGGTTTTGCCTTTGATCCTTTCGGGGTCGATTAAATAAGTACCAGTACGTACTGGGGTCGATGTAATCGATCTGCCTTGTTGTTAATCGGTTTGTCGTCCGTTTGTCTGTGTGTTTGTTTCCTTTGTAGCCCGTTGTAGGATAGTAAGAGGTATTTCGTCTGTCCGCTACGTTCTGAGTTCAATTCCGCCGAGGTCGACTTTGCCTTTCATCCTTTCGAGGTCGATAAATTAAGTACCAGTTACGCACTGGGGTCGATGTAATCGACTTAATCCCTTTTTCTGTCCTTGTTTGTCCCCTCTATGTTTAGCCCCTTTGTGGGCAATAAAGAAATAAGAAATAACTCTTAATGTACAAATATACGTGCAGATATAATATTTTGAATCTGACTTTACTGAATCTTAGTGAAATAGAGAAGAAAGCAAAGTCACTGCGATCCACCTTTTAAACATAATTGTACATATTTTACATTCCCTACTTCTGGGAAAAGTATGACAGCTTCTAATGATGAATGATAAAGCAATTGGCTGAAAACTACCAAAATAGTTTGACTAAATGTCTAGTTATCAGTTCATTGTATATTTGCGAATTAAAGTAGGATTGAATAAAGTTTAGATGTTCGCAAGTCTAAAAGCAATACATTCCTAGATTTGGTGGTAAGTATAAACACAAGAGAATGTAACACGTTTCGGAATCTGGCATTTGTTTATATTCACTTTCATATGTTCACAATAAATACTTTACATATATTCTATTGCGTTGATTTTATTATTAAAAGATTCATGTTTAGGGAGTACGTATATATATATTATATATATATATATATCTATATATATATATATGTGTGTGTGTGTGGTTGTGTGTGGGGTGTGGTGTGTGTGTGTGTTGTGTGTATTATTTATTTATATATATTAATCATATACAAATAAGCAAATGGAGAAACGCTTTAGTTGGTTATTAGCTTTAGGATATTAGAATGTTGATTTATTCATTTAACAAAAACGAGAACTTAAAATAACATACATATATACATTATAATTCAATACATATAGATAAGGATACAATTATAAAATCTTAATATAAATGATTGAAATCATTAAAATCACTTCTTACAGCTGTTTCAGCCTATGGAAACAGCTGTAAGAAGTGATTTTAATGATTTCAATCATTTATATTAAGATTTTTATAATTGTATCCTTATCTTATATGTATTGAATTTTAACGTATGATGAACCAACTAAATTGTTTCTCCATTTTCTTATTTGTATTATAAATTAATGATAAAATATTTCTTTACCTTCACCCAGTTAATACAATAAGTAAGTTAATTGCATTGCAATTAAAAACACTTCTGTATTAATGATTTGAGTATTATACCAACAGTATATTTGATAAATATTATCCCTTAGTGGGTTGGATCCACAACCTCTAACTTACTTGGTGTATGTATACACACACACACACACACACACACACACACCACACACACACACATATATATATAATTATATATATATATATATATAAGTATAAACGTTAACAAACAAGAATTAATGAGGGCAGGCGCTAGCTTGTAGAAGCAGAGATATGTTTGACCTGCGAGAAATAGCAGCAAAACTCTATAACATCTTAAATAAGGGACGACTATATTGGAGGACGCAATCCTACATAATCTTAAAAACAAATAAAGTCACAGCTGATATGATTTTCAAATCGTGATTACTTGATCAAGAGCCTGGGTGTAAACAAGCAGAACAACACAAGCCATCTGATTGTAGACAAACCAAAATGGTAACAGATTTTATTTGTATGTGTTTGTGTCATCAAACATGGTTGGCGTAATTATTTAAGAGAATCTGAAAACGATAAAGCACATCCGTCGCAGACCTGATCTGGAACTTCAGCGAAAGAAAGGAACATTACGGCATGACATGGTCAGTAGTGTGGAATGCGTATCCATACAATTATAGTGGAGGTACTGAAAAATCCGTGGCTTCAGGTAAAAGAAAATACGGGCGGATCAGTAATTTGTGATTTTACTCAACGCATTTCCCTCTCAGCTTCACAAACTTATTGCAGCGGCACTTCAGTTTTTTCTAAAACCTGTAAAAGAGCTCCGAAGGTGTGTGTGTGTATGTGTGTGTATGTGCGTGCGTGTGCGTGTGTGTGTATGTGTGTGTGTGTGTGTGTGCGTGTGTGTGTGCGTGTGTGTGTGCGCGTGTGCGTGCGTGTCTGTGTGCGCGTGTGCGTGCGTATGTGCGTGTGTATGTGTATGTGTGTGTGTGCGTGTGTGTGTGTGTGTGTGTGTGTGTGCGTGTGTGTGTGTATGTGTGTGTGTGTGTGCGTGTGTGTGTGTGTGTATACCAGCACCCACGTGTATATTCAAAGTCATGTAATCTCTGCTTAGAAGAGACACTATGCATTGTCTTGCGCAATGGTAAAATCATTAACAGGCACTCAGAAATTATTCAAAAATATAACTATAGAACCAAAATGTTGGCTTGGAATTTGGTAAAACCTTTTGATAATCAACATTATATTATTTATTTGTTATTTTCTGTTTAATTAGATTTATGCATATCTCTGTGGTGCAATATGATGGTAACTAGTACATACCGGTGCATACAAGTACGTGGCCACCCAGTGGCTACAAGTATGTTGTTGATGCATTTGTAATTATTTATTGATATGTATACACATTTATGATGCGCATTTACATGAGCAAATATATAGAGCATATATATTTTTATGTCAATAAAAATATATGCTCTATTCGTTATGCAAAGGCGGCGAGCTGGCAGAAACATTACCATGCCGGGCGAAATACCTGTATTTCGTTTGTCCTTATGTTCTGAGTTCAAATTCCGCCGAGGTCGACTTTGCGTTTCATCCTTTCGGGTCGATAAATTAAGCACCTGTTGCGTACTGGGGTCGATCTAAGCGTCTGATCCCCTCCCCCAAAATTTCTGGCCTTGTGCCTAGAGTAGAAAAGATATATTTTTATGTCAATATTGTATTGCGTGAATAGATAAGTCCTTATCTGTAAAACTGTGTATGTCTATACAAACAAGTCTTATCAGTTAACCCTATAATATATTTAAATTTTACTCGTGGATTCATAATTCTAAATGAATTAATAGAGATTATTAATATGTGAGTGTGTAGGATCCATTCAAAGGTCGGTATAAAAGTGTACATATTAATGAGAAAAAAGATGTGCGTGTATAAATGGGTAAAGGTACGTACATATAAAGTAGTGGGAGGGCTTTGGGTAAAAGAAAATACAGGAAGATCAATTAATTATGATTAAACATAATTCCCTCTTAGATTCACACACTTATTGCAGAGGTCCTTTAGTTTTTCTAAGGCCTGTAAAAGAACTCGGAAGGTTGGGCGTCCAACCAGGCCTTTCGAGACTTCATTGAAGCCAGGAACTTTCCTGCACCCCTTCATACATACATACATACATACATACATACATACATACATACATACATACATACATACATACATACATATGTAACTATATGCATGAGAATACATACATAAAACATACAAATCTGCACATAGATACATACATACAAAGAAACAAAAATATCCTTTTGTTTATGTTGAAATTCCAATGAATAAACCTTGGATCTCGGTTAGAAACCAGTTCTTCCTCTATTGGCGAGGAATCTTGGAATAAACTGAATAATGAAATACATACGTACATACCAATCTTGAGAAATTAGGCTTGTCAGAACCAGAAAAGAGAAAGCTAATTCGAAGTCAACAGATGCAATCCATCACTGGATCTGTAAAACTTTTCAGAAGTTTATCATTTAAATATATATATGAGCATGTCCAGATATGTAACTATATGTATGAGAATACATACATAAAACATACAAATCTGCACAAACATGCATACATACATGCATACATACATGCATGCATACATACATACATACATACATACATACATACATACATACATACATGCATACATACATACATACATACATACATACATGCATTCATACATACATCATACATACATACATACATACATACATACATACATACATACATACATACATACATATACACATACATGCATACATACATACATACATACATACATACATACATACATACATACATACATACATACATACATACATACATACATACATACATACAAGTGTAATGTTGCCTAAAATATTTTTTCCCATTTAACCCGTGTGTGCTGTATATTTTAGGAGAATGAAATGGAAGGTTGTATGATGTTGCAGTGCTTTCCTCCAGAAACGGAATAAATAAAATGAATGATTTCCAACAAGGCGTGACATGTTGCAGTTTTAGAGTGCTGGGTATAGCTTAGATATTTCTCCCCTGCGCTTGATTGCTTGGAGCAATTTTTTGAAGCATAAATTTCTGGAAAGAAATTGATTTGTCGAAGAATTATGCATGTTTTAATCCTCGGGATTTCATTTCGGTTTGAATATATAAATATGATCGAAAATTCTTAAATTCTTTAATCTGCATTTTAAAACTGTTTTCCTTCAAGTAATTTACTGTAGTTGTACAAGGAAATTGACACTTAAAAGAATATTTTATAGTATCAGTTACATATTGAGCCTTTAAATTTGTTGTGGTTGGGCTTTTGGACAGGAAAAATAGTTCTGCTTGTCTCACTTACTATCATAAGTAGGTACCAAAGCTGATAACGGTATTTGCTGTTCTCATGGTTATCTGAAGAAGGCAACGAGAATATATTCCTGTTTCAGCCAGGTAATAGACTCTCGATGGTTTATAATATGGTCTTCGTAAGAGAACTTCCACATTTGTCGGAGGCGTGGCTGTGTGGTGAGAAGCTTTCTTCCCAACCAAACGGTGCTGGATTCAGATTCAATCTCACCTAAACCCGAGACGATTTGGATTGACGGAAACTGAAAGAAGCCTGTCGTATACGCACATATATATATATATAATATATATATATATATATATATATATATATATAATATATATATATATTATATATATATATAGGAGCACTCCGTCGGTTACGACGACGAGGTACCAGCTGATACGGTCAACGGGACAGCCTGCACATGAAATTAACGTGTAAGCGGTTGAGCATTCCACAGGCACGTGTACCCTTAACGCAGTTCTCGGGGAGATTCAGTGTGACAAAGAGTGTGACAAAGCTAACCGTTTGAAATACAGGTACTGCTCATTTTTGCCAGCTGAGTGGACTGGAGCAACGTGGAAATAAAGTGTCTTGCTTAAGGACACAAATCTTCACCGGGAATTGAACTCACGACCTTACGGATATCTCAACCACTAAGCCAGACACGTGCCTTCACACACACACACGCACGCACACACATACACACACATAATGTGAGTGTGGGTGTGGTGGTCATATCATGATCGCATCTCATGGCTGAAACAAGTAAACGATAAAAGATTATATATGTTATGTTTTGAATTCCCCCCCTGTAATTTACTGGAATTTTGCAGTTGAAATAAATTGAGTTCAAAATTAAAATTAAAATGAATCCTGTAAAGACAACCATATTTCCGAGATTATTTCATAAAAATTGTAAATTTGTTGAATAAATATCAATATATTACTGCTGTGGAGGCGCAATGGCCCAGTGGTTAGGGCAGCGAACTTGTGGTCGTAGGATCGCGGTTTCGATACTCAGACCGGGCGTTGTGAGTGTTTATTGAGCGAAAACACCTAAAGCTCCACGAGGCTCCGGCAGAGGGTGGTGGCGATCCCTACTGTACTCTTTCGCCATAACTTTCTCTCACTCTTTCTTCTGTTGGCCTGCTCGCTTAGCCATCGGGGTGGCGTCGTTTGAAGGCTATAACAATGCGAAGCGCATTGTGACCAGCGATGTGTAATAACATCTGATAGCCTGGTTGGTCACGGTGATCACGGTGATAATATATATATATATATATATATTATATATATATATATATATATATATATATATATAAGTAGGTGAATGAATTATCCTGTTTATCGTCAGCATGGAATGAAAATATGCTGTCTTCGAAACATGTGTCGAGAGTAAAGGAATTTTGTTAACATCTTCGTTCGACTCCATTCTTTCATTTATATATTATAATATATATATATATATATATATATAATATATATATATTATATATATATAATATAGCTGGCAGATGTCATATTATTGCTACTTAAACTATTACTATATTGATATTTAATAGCCATTTATTTTATCAATAGAAACCTCGTCTGTTGATATATCGCACCTTTAAATAACAATACCTTCAAACAAAAATAGGAAATATTGGATGATGAGTATCAAGGCTGGAAAGTTATTTAGTCACCAAGTCTTCTCAGTCACAGCTGACCTAGGGTTAAACAGCAAAAACAACCGCTGAAGAAGGAATAGATTAGGCAACCGGATGTGATTAACTGAGATAAAGAGAAACATGTAAAATAACGAACGCTTCAGCTATCAGTTCAAATTTACGCGGTCTTTGAGGGACTTGGACATAGCCAAGTCTTCGTGGTACAAGGAAGGGTATACATAAAAAGTTGATGGACAACCATAATATTAAAAATATAAACAAAATTAATATCAAAATATTAGCAAGAGAACGCAGTTGCAGCTTCTGTTGTAGTTAGACAAAAGATCTCGATTGTTACAAAGAAAACAAATCTAAACTGTAATTGTCTGCTGTAGTGTCTAAGACAAACATAGCTGATTTCTTACCAATATGTTGGTGCTTTGTAAGGTTATGTACTGTAAGTGCAGTGCGGACCGAGCATTTAGCTGAGTCTCTCGCGAAGATCAAGCCATTGCCTTCTGCAAAACCTCTGCAAAACGGTTTGTCTTCCTCTCTCTGATGATTGTGGCAATGGAAGTTGTATAGTAGATGTGGTTGAAATGGTTTAGTGCAAACATTTACCTTCAGGCCAAATCGGGATTAACTTCTTTTAGCACCACTCGACGTCTACAAGATTTATATTAATATTTGGTAATATATCTTCTCATTTGATATTTATTTCTTCATAATGTCCCATTTATCAAGCACCAATTTACCTTTGATGGTGATTTATTGGTTATTCGTATAAACACAGTTTGAAAATGAAAATGAAAGTAAGTCATAATATAGATTGAAGGATAAGTAAAGTACTTATAAAGTACTTATAGGATAAGTAAAGAAATCTCTCTTACAGAAAGAGAACGAGTGGGAAGAAAAGAGGGAAGGAGGGAGGGAGAGAGAGGCAAAGAGAGAGGGAGAGAGTAGGGAAATTCTACAAACAATTCATTGTTGGTGCTGATGATGTTGATGTTGAGCGTACGGTCTTCGTCCCAGAGCTCGCAAGATTGGAGTAGTCCGAAACGTGGTCCTTTGCTATTCGTAAGACCCGCAGAAGAGAAAGCAGGTCAACCCCCGACACCGAGAGCATCGATGGATGGATGAATGCGCATCCAGGCTCAGCGGTTGCATGGGAAGTCGGGGAAAGAAACAGGAAGAAAGAGTGAGAGAAAGTTGGAGCGAATGAGTACAACAGGGGTCACCGCCACCCCCTGCCGGAGCCTCGTAGAGCTTTAGGTATTTTCGCTCAATAAACGCACACAACGCCCGGTCTGCGAATCGAAACCGCGATCCTTCGACCGCGAGTCCGCTGCCCTAACCATTGGGCCATTGCGCCTCCTGTTGGTGCTGCTAGATAAAGGTCAATATCAAATGATATTTATTTTTTTTCAGTTGCATAGAAGTAACCGTACGCCTGTCTCTCTAGTATGGAGCTTTATCAAACATCACGAATCAGCGTTAGAGACGATAAAGTGTCAATTTTAAATTCCATAATAGGTCACGTTCCGTCCACTTTTGGTAACATGAAATATTTTATTTTCAATATTTCTTACATTTGAGGTTACCGAAAACAAAAGTTACAACGAAACAGTATTTTTGTGCTATTGAAATAATACGAAGCGGTGACGTCTCAGAGGGTGGGTGTCCCTCAACTCCAGCCTGAAGTGTTTCACCTGGCACGGAAAGCTAACCAATAGTGGTACCAAAAAAATCACTATTTATGATTCAGACATCCAGAAAGACCACTTTGGATTTTAAAGAAGACTTTTCGGTGATACGCTTCAGAAGGAGAATATTTTATTCTGAGTGCAATGCCAATAAATTGTATTGGAGTTATTTTTTAAAAAATATAAAATAAAATCAAACCCGAGTTGTAACACGCAGATTATCAAGATTGCGTTGTGATTAGTAGCACATAAGCTTCCCTTTGACTTGAAAATATCATGACGATGACGATGATTATGATGGTATTATATATATATATATATATATATATATAATATATATATAATATATATATATATTTATACCCTCAAGGGGCTAAACATAGAGGGGACAAACAAGGACAGATAAAGGGATTAAGTAGATTACATCGACCCCAGCGCGAAGCTGGTACTTTATTTATCGACCCGAAAGAATGAAAGGCAAAGTCAACCTCGGCGAAATTTGAACTCAGAACGTAGCGACAGACGAAATACCTATTTCTTTACTACCCGCAAGGGGCTAAACACAGAGAGGACAAACAAGGACAGACAAACTGTTTAAGTCGATTATATCGATCCCAGTGCGTAACTGGTACTTAATTTATCGACCCCCGAAAGGATGAAAGGCAAAGTCGACCTCGGCGGAATTTGAACTCAGAACGTAGCTAATGTTTCTGCCAGCTCGCCGCCTTCATATATATATATATATATTATATATATATATATATATAATACAAACACACACACACACACAACACACACCACACACACTATATATATATATATATATATATATATATATATATATATATACATGTGTGCATATGTGTACATTCATATTTATTATATCAAAGACAATGTCTTTATGTGTTCGTGTATTACTTATACATTCGAAAACTGCTGCACCGATCATAATGGAATTTGGAACACAAAATCGAAGCCTAGGGAGAAGGGTAATGCTGTGTGTTTCATACAATTTCATAGATCAAAATTACTGAATGGATCCTTATGATATTTGAAACTTAGATTCAATGCATAAGGGTGGGTATAATGCAATATGTTTGGTTTGAATTTCAGATGACTTAAAGAGGGAAGAACCCCCCCACCCATGAAAATTCATAAATTTTCGATGTTGATGAAATTTCAACCATGGGTAATTGACACACATCAAGAAGTATTCTCACAGTTTCCACTTCACATGAGGATTCTAAGACACCTTAATGGGGGCCTTAACTCCCAAATTTTAGTCATTTCTTTTATGAGCCAAAACTAAGTCAAAAGTACTGAATGGATCGTTACGAAATTTGGAAATTATATTCTATGCATAAGGGCCACAACCCCCATGGCAATTCATATATTTTTGCTGTTGATGAAATTTTAACCATAGATATTAGATACAAATGAAGTAATATTTATAAAATCTCATCTTCTTACAAGTCAGAAAGACCCCTTCATGGGGACTTAACACCCACAATTTTGTCATTTTATCTAAGCAAAGACGAATAGTTGTACTCTTGGAAGCTGTAGGGTCATCCGAGCATAGAAGATGAGCATTATACACACACATACACACCGTGCCTAGGGTTAAACACAGCTCTTTTGCATGATTTCAACGGAAATCTTATAAGCTGACAAGGCGAGTTGAGTTTAAACCTAGGCGCGGTGAGAACCACCTCTGAGCATTAAGACGCGTTAAGTATCAAGATGCGAGATCATCAGCGATCTGGCGTATCTGCGGCCGTAGAGAGCTTGTCTCCCTTGTCAACTCATTAAGAGTGCTTCTGTGGCTATTGAGTTGTTTTGACTCCTATTTCTAGCAATACTGGTGCTGATTAGTGCTCTTTGGCACTTTAGTGATGTATATATATATATATATATATGTAGGGAATCTTGCAAGCAGGAAGTGGATTCGATCCACCATAGCCAAATTTAAATCAACACTGCTACAGAACTTTTCCCACGATGGAACAATGGTTTTTCTCTGATAGCAGTTTTACATTTTCCAGATGTCATTAGCTAGGCCAAAATAATGTATTCACCGCTTGACCTTTTCTAACCTCTTCTACTTCACCAAAAGCTAGAGTAGAGATAAGACCACCAACTAAATCTATTGTTCTCGTTGATATATCTATCCTTCTGGATCTTAATATAAGCACATCCCAAGTAAAAATCAGTTAGTCACCACTCAGGGTGACAACTCAAGGAGAACGTAGTCTGGTTGACCAGCTACAATCTTCGCCAGAGGGAGAAATGAAGTTTACTGTGGACAACACCCTATAATTCTCTCTGGCTCCAATTCTGTTCTCCTATACCAACATGGATGGAACCTACACTCGCCTCCTTATGAGAGCTCAAAATCTCTCGTGGAAGCGTCATCCAACCAAAATGCAAATATATGGGAAACTACCACCTGTGTCATCTCTTGTGAAAGGTAGAAGAGTCCAGTTTGCTGGACATTGTTGTAGAGCTGAAAACGAGGCAATTTCTACTCTTCTCCTGTGGAAGCCATCTACTCGCAATACCAGAGGGCGCACACTCTCCTACCCTTATGTAATCTCCAGGGATACAGGCATCCAGCAACAGGACCTCCGTAATGCTATGATGGACCGTGAAATCTGGCGCAGCATTGTCTCTTCCACGGTCGAAAAATGATGATGATGACACCAACATTCTATCGCTATCTGTGGATTACTACTAACTATACGTATACGTAAAACTATGTAAAGAAAACATTCTACCGCAGCAAACTTTACTTTCCCATGCTTTTGGATTTCTCAACCTGCCCGTCAAGGTCAGGTATTGTAACGTAACAGTAAATAAACAATTTCCATAAAACTTCATATATTGTTCCATCATCTTCTCATCTTACAATTTGCCGTTTTAATAACAAACTTTTGATCGTTACTACCGGATCTATCCATCGCATGCTTTTGGATGTATCAACCTGCCCGTCGAGGCAAGGTAATTATAACGTAACGGTAAATAAACAACTTCCATGAAACATCATGCATTGTACATCTTTCACATCTTACAGTAAACAATTATAACAACAAATATTTGCCGTTACAATTGGTAACCTCC